>NW_024412395.1:9955897-10021487 GCF_014898765.1 Herpailurus yagouaroundi
GGATGGATGGATGGATGGATGAGTGGATGGGTGGATGGGTGGATGGGCGGATGGGTGGATGGATTCATGAATGCATGGACAAAGAATGAAGAAAAAAATAAATGGGTGAGCCTAGAGGACTGCAGAACATGGGCCGATGCCTAAGGTTAATCATTTATTTGTTCCCTGCATCTGCCCAAAGGGCAGGGGTCAGGAATTAGAGTGATTAATCAGCGCCTGGAAACCAATGCTCAACAACCCCCTCCCCACTCTTCAGGCTCCCTGCTGTTGGTGAAATCCCACAATACCCAGTTCATTCCTTCAGGATAAGCATTGCCTTCCGCCAACGCACATTTAAACCTCAAATCCCACGGGAGGGGCCTCTCTACAGTCTGACACCCTGCGGTCTGAGCAGTGCTGGGAAAGGGATATTGAAGGCAGCCATGAGCTGGGAGGACATGGGAGTATTCCTGGGCTCCAGGGAATGTTGCCCTCAGTAGGCCAGCCACACCACTCCCTCCCAAGGTGCAGAGTCCCCACACTCCTGGTGGAGCCAGTCTTGCATGAGCAAACTGGATTGCAGCCCCTCCCTCTACTCTCAGGTTTTCCACTGGCAGAAGACTGGATGGCACACTACTATCACAGCAGGAGTCACAAGGAAGCATACCCCTGCTTGGGATCCACTTTGGGCAAGAATGCCTCATGGGAAAACCCTGAACAGGGCTTCCAGCTCTCCCTGAAGTACACCTCCAATCTGTGGGCCTCAGTTTCCCCATTTTTCAAATAAGGAACATTGCCATCTACCTCTCAGGAGTAATTGGTACTTGTTTTAAAGCAGGGGGGAGGAGTCAATTAAATTGCACCTGCTCTGTGCTGGTCATTATTCTAATCATTCTACAAATAAAATGAGTTTAATGTTCATAAAATCCTAGAAAGCATGTCATGCTTCCCCCATTTTATTTTTTTATGTTTATTTATTTTTGAGAGAGAGAAAGAGCGTGAGGGGGAAGGGGGTGGGCAGAGAGAGAGGGAGACACAGAATCCAAAGCAGGGTCCAGGCTCTGAGCTGTCAGCACAGATCCTGATGTAGGGCTCAAACTCACGAACCGTGAGATCATGACCTGAGCCAAAGTAAGACGCTTACCTACCTGAGCCACCCTCCATTTTATGGGTGAGGCAGTTAGGGCACAAAAGGGCAAGACCATCAAGCCCAGGTGGTCTGGCCACAGATTTTGTGTTCCTAATGCCTTGCTAGACCAGCTCCGCCCTGAACCCAAGCCAGCACCATGCTTGTCCCTGGCTGACCCCCACCCCCTCACACCCAGAGGTTCCCATCCTCCTCATCCTCAGCCTGCTGCACCCCTGGGCTGGCCATGGGGAGGAAAGCCATTCTTTACACCAAAAGCCCACCCACCACTCCTCAAGTCCTTCCCTTGGGCCAGCTGAGCCCCCTTTATTCTCACTTTTCTCCCCTTGCCCATCCTGCCCAGCACGAAAGTCTGCATCTCCCTGACCCTGGCAATTCCATTGACCCCTTACAAATCCCTCTGCTTCCAGCCCTCCGTGTTCCTCCCCAGCAGAGGCTATCCTATCCCACACTCCAACTCTTATCCTCAGAGAGGGGGCCAGCATGCTGGGGCCAGCATGCTGGTACCATCTCCTCTTAGAGATGACAGGGGCTTTGTACCACTTTTAGGAAAGAGGGGGAACCCCATGTGAGGCTAAGCACCCAAGGAACCCAAGAGTGAGGCTCCTGTAGGAGCACAAAAGTGTATCTGCTGGAAGCTTTGGGCTCCTAGCATGGCCAGAGATGTACAGAGCTGCCCCCACCATGGGAAGCTGTGAAGAAGTGAGCATACACTGGCCTTAGAAACTCAAAGGAGGATAACTTTCCACCAGATCAGAAGAAAAGCCAAGCTTCTCACTCACAACAGAGTTAAGTGACAAAGGAGACTGCTTGCAATTAGGAGTTTTTACTTCTTTAATTCTTGCTTTAAATTGTGTTCCTTTTTTGTTTCTGTGGCTTAGGGTGTTGAGGTAAAAAAAAAAATTATGCTATTATTTTAATACTGTGTTACAGAAAGGTTTAATTGTCTTAATATTTGTGAATGTAGTTAAAAGTTCGATGTTTCTGTTGATGGCACTCAGGGGCTATATAACCTCTGGGCCTCTGCAGCCAAACTCAAGAACTAGTTTTTCCTGGGTACAGGCAGAGTGCTGAGAAGGAAACCCCAACCCTAAAAAACCCAGCCCTGCAAATCCAGACCTGCACTGAGCTGTAGAGAATAAAGAGAAGCTAAAACAGGACCAGTGGACCTGGGAGTTGGGAAAAGGAAGAGAGAAGGGAAGGAGGGAAGGGAGGAGGGAGAGAAGAAATCTCTGGGACCATGCTTGGAAGAACAGGGATCAGCACATGCTGTGATGGGTGGTGGGACTGCATGTCCAGCTTGGAGGGGAGGCATTCTAAGTGGAGATGATATAAGAGTGAAGATGTGGATGTGGAAGTCAGACTAGGCTCAGGGGAGGAACAGTCAGAATCCAGCCAGTCTGGGGAAATCAAGCACATGGAGGTATAATAGCAGGTGACACTGGGTTAACTAAAGAAGCAAGAAAGCACTTAAAACACAAAAAGCACAAGAAAAAAGAATGGTAAATTTAAGAACATTAAAATCGAAGATATTTTAAAAGTGAACAGATAAGCCACAAAGAGAAGATATTTATGATGCATATATCTGACAAAGGATTGGTATCTAGTAATATAATAAACTCTTACAAATAAATTGGAAGAAGGCAGACAACCCAATTGAAAAATGTGCAAGAGATATGAACAGGCCATTTGGAGAAAAGGAAACGTAAGTGGCCAATAAACATGTGAGAAGACATTCAATTTCATTATTAATCGTGATGTATTATGAATAAAATGAAATAAATTAAAACCAGAGTAAATTACTATTTCTCAAAAAATAAAAGAAATTAAAAAAAGGAAAAGTCTAACAGTAGTGTCATTGAGGATATGGACAACCAGAAACCCTCACATCATGCCAGTACTTCCACTTGGAAGAACAATTTGACAATACCTGGTCCAGTCGAAGATGCCCATGCCCTACAGTGTAGCTGCTGTGCTCCTGAGTATATAAGCGAGGCAGTTTCTAAGAATCCAAATTACTTGCCACTCTTGTTATCCAGAGGTGGGCTCTATGTTCCTTCCCTTGAAATCTGGATGGGCCTATAAGTACTTCAATCAATGAGTTCAGTGGAAGTGATGTTAGGTGACATTAAAAGTCACATGGCTTCTGCCTTGCTTGCTTGCCCCCTGGGGCCCTGAGCCACCATATAAGAAGTCTGACTACCCAAAGACCACTATGCAGGAGAGACCAAAGGTAGGTTCTCTGGTCAACAGTCTTTCTGAGCTTAGTCTTCCAACCATTCCTACCAAACCACCTTCCAGACCTACTCAGAGTGACTCCATTGAGTGACCCCAGGCAATGCCATGTGGAGCAGAAGCATCTCCCAGCTGAGCCCTGCCCCAAATTCCTGACACACAACGTTGTGACATATAAAATGGTGGTTGTTTTAAGCCACTAAGTTTGGGGATAGTTTGTTATGCAGCCACAGATAACGGAACCACATGCAACAGAAATCCATGCACACGTGCACCAAAAGACATGCATAAGAATGTCTATTGTATCACTGCTTGCAAAAAAAAACCCAAAAAACAAAAAACAAAAAAACAATTGGAAATGACCTGAATCTCCATCAAAAGTAGATTTAAAAAATCATGATATATTCATACAATGGAAGGCATTTCAGCAGTGAGAATGAACGAATTGAAGCTACATGTGTCAACATAGACCATCTCAAAACAATATTGGGCATAATAGCAAGTTGCAGAAGGGTATGTACAGCTTGGTAGCATTTATGTAAAGTTTCAAATTATGCAAAACAGTGCAATGCCTTGTTTACAGATACTTACCTATGTAGGAAAAATATAACCACATGCAAGGGAAGGACGAACAACGAATTCATTATGGTGGAGACTGAGTAGGAAGGGGGTCCATAGGGAGCTTCAATGTTCCCAATTGTTTTATAGAAATAAAGCAAATCTGGAATAAACACAAAAATATGTTCTTCTCTGACAAAGCTGAGAATGGGTCCTACAGGAGGATATTTGAAACGTGTAACAACTCCTAGGATAGTGGCACCCAGGTGTGCCCCACATCCCACCCCTGGGCTGGGCCAGGCATTAACCCTTTAGTTGCCAGGTGGAAGAGAGGTCCAGGAGGCCCTCATTTTGGAAAGCAGGGTAACCCAAGGGCTCAGGGTGACAGCTAAGTACCAGCCTGTATGAATGTAGCTCAGTGTTTTAACAACCCGGACATCCCAGCTGAATCGAGCTTGGGATCATGAGTGTTCATTACATGAATTAATTACATTATTCTTAACTCTTCTGCCTGTTTGAAATGCTTCGTGCTTTTTTCAAAGAGTGTAGGCAGAAAGGGTACTGACCGTCACAGGAGTAGAAGACAGGGAGGCAGAGCCGCCTGGCCGTGGCGGAGACATGGCAGGAAGTATGCTCCTGCCCTGAATCCCTTATAGCTCAGGCAAGGAACGTGCCTGTGTGCTGTGGACAAGGGGGTGACAGGGTGCCGGCCACAGGAGGTGGAGCCCTAGACCAGGGAAGAGGGGCGGCTGGGTTAAGGGTGATAAGGGGCCTGTAGGGGTGAATTGCGCCAAGAGGGGGAAAGGCTGAGCAGTGTGATAGGGTGTAGAACACAAAGGGGTGAGGTATGGGAGGGCTCTCCAAGACACCTGCCTTCTTAAAGACGATCAGCAGGCAGGGCAGGGCAGGGCCACCAGTGAACTAGCCTGCCAGCAGCGGGATCAGCGGTTGGGTGAGCCTTGGAGCAGGCATCCGCCAGGGACCTTCCTTTCAATTCTGCCGGCATCTGGGAGCCCGGGAAGACTCTAGCCATCTCTGAGGGGCCTGGGCAGAGCTGCGGGCCCCGTTTTGAGGCATCTGGGGTGTCAACTCAGGCAGGGCACTGCTCACAGCTGGCCCGCAGAGATATGAGGTATCCGCGGCCTGCTTGAGCCTTACCTGGCAGGGCGGAGGCCGGGCGGGAGAAGCCCAGGGGTGTGCAACCCAGAGCTGGGCCCACCCCTTGGAGGGCCACCCAGAACATCTTCTCTCATCCCGGCAGTAGGGTCCATCATGCTACAGTAGTGGGGTACGGGTGGGAGTGTGGATCCTCCACTCTGATCAGCTTCAGCCCAGGAAACCTGGGTCTGTCTGAGAGTATCCGGCTCCTGTCCAGGAGTTGAAAGCAGGAAGGGATGTGGTGAGGGCTGAATCTCTGCGCCCTTGGCCCACCATCCAGGATTTGAGCCTAGATGAATTCACAGCTCTGCCCCGGTTAGGCCTCATCACTTCTTACCTGCCCGCACACACACGCACGCACGCTCACACACACACACACACACACACACACACACACACACACTGACCTTCTTGCCTCCTGAAAAGTCCTGGCCAGTCATGCTCCACTTAGCAGCCACACTGGACCATCTTCTTATACCACTTTATTTTTTTTTTAAGTTTATTTATTTTAAGAAAGAGAGAGCAGGGTAGGGGCAGAGGGGGGCGGGGAGCCGAGAGAGAATCCCAAGCAGCCTCAATAGTACCGTGAGATCGTGACCTGAGCTGAAACCAAGAGTTGGATGCTTAACTGACTGAACCACCCGGGCGCCCCATATACCACTTTATTTTATAGCATTTTTGTACCTCAGGTGCAGAGACCCGAGGTAATCATAATCCTCAGTAAAGCACACACAGATTTTTTTTCTTGTTTCATTTCATGTGTTTTATTTTCCCTTTTATCCTATCCCCCTCCCATTTCCCTCTTGAATGCCACAGGCACTGACCCAATATATTTGATCTACAGCCTTGATATGCCTGAAGGATAAAATCTGCAGTGAAACTTTGTGTGTATTTATGTATTGTCAATAAACAATGCAGCAGTTCTCAAAGTGTGGTCTAAAGATCCACAAGGTGGGGCTCCTGGGTGGCGCAGTCGGTTAAGCGTCCGACTTCAGCAGGTCACGATCTCACGGTCCGTGAGTTCGAGCCCCGCGTCAGGCTCTGGGCTGATGGCTTGGAGCCTGGAGCCTGTTTCCGATTCTGTCTCTCTCTCTCTCTGCCCCTCCCCCGTTCATGCTCTGTCTCTCTCTGTCCCAAAAAAAATAAATAAACGTTAAAAAAAAAAATTTAAAGATCCACAAGGTTAAAACTATTTTCATAATACGAGGATGTTATTTGCCTATTTCCTTTCATTCTCTCATGAATGTACAGTGGAGTTTTCCAGAGTCTACAGGATGTATTATATCACAACAGTGAATCAATCTGTAAGCAGATGTAAGAATCCAGCTATTTTTTTTTCATTTTTTTAAATTTATTTACCAGCTATTTTTTATAAAGCCAGATATTTAAGAGATTTACAAACTGTTAAGCAATGGCACTTCTCACTGTATTTTTTCTTTTGGAAAACAAACCTTTTTTTTGTTTTTAATAAAATGTTAACATGCAATGGATTTGTCTTTTTAATGAATTCATAAATGGTTTAAAATGTTCAGTTTCTGATTTTGATAAATACAGAGATATAACCCACACAAATATAATCTCTTTGGAGTCTTCAATAATTTTTAAGTATTTGGTTCTGAGACAAAAGTTTGAGGATTGTTGGTATAATGTAATCAGTCGCCTCTTTCCATAATTTTGCACTTGGCACAGGACTCAAGACTCCTCCCTGGGCTGTGTCATTCATTGCTCCTAAGGCTGCTTCTGCTTCCATGGTGGCCCATTGCATTCGTGGATCTACTCCCTCTGAATGCACAGCCAGGCTGCTGGTGACTTCTGGCTACCACAGCCAATATCATTGTGAACAACCTCATCCATGCCCCCATTTGAATAATTTTGCTGGCACATATACCCAGGAGCAGGATCTCTGAGCCAAAGAGCACGCACATATTTAATTATAATAAAGAATTTTTTCCAGACTGGCTGTACCTGTTCACACTCCTACACTCAGTGTGCCCAAAGTCCTCAGCTCCCCACACACCTATCCACACCTGGTATCCATCATCCACCCTTCTAATTTGCCATTCTGATGGGTACAAATGGTAACTCCTGCTTTTGATGTATGTTTCACTGGTTGTTGAGGCATCTCTTCACATATTTCGGTCATTTGGTATTCCTCTTTTGAGTATTGCCCGTTCATATTCATCACCCATTTTTGTATTGGGCTTCCTGTTTTTATCTTGTTGATTTGGCGTTCTTTGAATAGTCTTAATCAGTGCTGCTCAAAGAGGGGACCAGTTGTTGCCTAAGAAATGTTTGTTAAATCAAGACACTTTGCTTCCTTCATCAAGAAATTCTTGCTATTAAAAGCAAAAATCTCAGCTAAACTAAACAGAGTGCTTAGTGACCATAGTCTATTGACATCTCCTTGCAGACCAGAACTTTTGCATACTGCATTTCTAGATAGAATTCTTTGTTGAGTTTTCTAATCTGCCATTTCTTTTTCTTTTTCTTTTTTTTTTTATTTAAAAAAAATTTTTTTTCAACGTTTTATTTATTTTTGGGACAGAGAGAGACAGAGCATGAACGGGGGAGGGGCAGAGAGAGAGGGAGACACAGAATCGGAACCAGGCTCCAGGCTCTGAGCAATCAGCCCAGAGCCTGACGCGGGGCTCGAACTCACGGACCGTGAGATCGTGACCTGGCTGAAGTCGGACGCTTAACCAACTGCGCCACCCAGGCGCCCCTGCCATTTCTTTTTCAATGTCACTTTGGTGTCCTTTACTGAATAGAAATCTTTAATTTTGATTTTTTTGTCTTATGGTTTGTTCTTTTTATTTTAATATTTTTTTTCCCAACGTTTATTTATTTTTGGGACAGAGAGAGACAGAGCATGAACGGGGGAGGGGCAGAGAGAGAGGGAGACACAGAGTCGGAAACAGGCTCCAGGCTCTGAGCCATCAGCCCAGAGCCTGACACGGGGCTCGAACTCACTGACCGCGAGATCGTGACCTGGCTGAAGTCGGACGCTTAACCGAGTGCGCCACCCAGGCGCCCCGGTTTGTTCTTTTTAGATCTTGTTTAAAGAGTCTTTGCCATTTGAACTCAAGCTGAATATGAGATAATAATATTGAACAGAGGGGCTGTCATCACTTTTTGTGTGGATATAAAAATGTAAAAAATAAAATAAAAAGGTCTTTTCCCATTCCAGGTCACACACACAAAAATTCTTCTACACCTTCTACTATTAACCTTATAAATCTGTCATTCTCATTTAGATCTTCAATTTGTCTAGTCTACTTTCATATATGATTTAGGGTATGGATACAACTTTATCCTTTTCCATATAGTCAGTTGTTCCAGGATGATCTACCAAAGTCTATTCTTTCCTGGTGTTCTGTGTTGCCATCTGTATCACTCTATCTTGTCCCTGTATACTCATGAGACTATTTCTGGGCTCCCTGTTCTGGTCTATTGTCTGTGTGTGTATTCCTGCTCCCATCTTATTACTATAGCTTGTAGTATTCTTATTGTCTGGAGGAAATAATACCCCATCATATGGGATATTGTTTTGGCTGTTTTCACAAAGATCATAAAGAGTTTCAGCAAAATAAAAGTTAATTATGTTCTACATAAATTCCTGAACTGGTAGGCAGTTCTGCACATGGGCACTCAAATTTCCGGGTTCTATCAACTCCGTTGCTCCTCTGTTCCCTTGAAGACGATCCTCATCCATGGGGGGAGAGTGGCTGATTGTTCAAGCATGTGAAAAGGAGAGAGATGTCCTTTTAAGGACATGGCCCCAAAGTTGCTCACATGTCTAGTCACATTTCATTGACCTAAACTTGGTTACAAGCCACATCTAGCCACAGAGGATTCTGGGAAATATGGTGGCTGACTGGGCAGCCATGTGCTTGGGCTAAAACTGTGGAGTTTTATACTAAGAAAATGTAGAAAGAAATGTAGAAAGAATATGGAGGGGGGGAAAATGTCTTGCTATTTTTTTTCAAAGTTGATTTACTACTCATGGACCTTTATTTTTCCACATAAACTTTGGAATGAATTTGTTGACTTCTTTGAGAAATCCAGCAAAATTTTGTGTTAAGATTGCTTTTTAATTTACAGATGACTATGGAGTTTGTTAATATCTTTCCTATGTTAACTCATCTCATTTGTGGATATAGAATATCTCTTTATCTTTTCAAATCTTTTAAAATTTCCTTCAGAAAACAGTCTGTTCTCTCTAAGAAAGTCTTGTTTGTTTTCTGTTAGATTAATTCCTAGATAGTTCTTTGGTCCTATGATGTGAATAGTTATCTCCTTTTTGATTACATGTTCTGGCCACTATTGCAGTGACAGACCAGGGAGTGGCAAACTATGGCCTGCAGCTCAAATCCAGCCTATGGCCTGCTTCTGTATGACCCACAGAGATAATAATTGTTTTCATGCTTTGAAAGGGTTGTTAAGAAAAGAACGAAAAGGAAAAGGAATGTAGGATAGGAACCATCTGTGCCCCGCAAAGCCTAAAGTCATTACTATTTGGCTATTTATAGATAGTTTGCCAACCTCTGGTGTAAAGGAATGCTGATATATTTTTTTTAAGTTTATTATTTTGAGAGAGAAAGAAAGAGGGAGCAGGGGAGGGGTAGAGAAAGAGAGAGTCCCAAGCAGACTCCACACACTCAGTGCAGAGCCCAACTTGCAGCCCAAACTCACAAACTACAAGATCATGACCTGAGCTGAAGTCAAGAGTCAGACACTTAACTGCCTGAGCCACTCAGGCACCCCAGGAATGCTGATATTTAAAAAAAAATTTTTTTTAATCTTTATTTTTGAGAGACAGACAGAGTGTGAGCAGGGGAGGAACAGAGACAGAGGGAGACACAGAATCTGAAGCAGACTCTGTGCTGACAGCTCAGAGCCTGACGTGGGGCTTGAACTCATGAACCGCGAGTTCATGACCTGAGCCAAAGTCAGGCATTTAACTGACTGAGCCACCCAGGAGCCCCTTTAAGTTAGACATTCATCTTGCCACCTCATGAGTTTCTTACCAGTTCTCATTGTTTTTCTGTTGATTTACTTGGGCTTTCCACGCAGTTTATAGTGTCTTCAACAAATGATCGTCTTTTCTCTTCCCTTTCAATCCTTATGTTTCGTTGCCTTTTCTTTGTCTTATAGCATTGGCCATTCACTGTAATACTATGTTAAAAAAAAAAACAAAACACAGTAGTGACAGTATAAGTATAACTGCCTTGCTCTAAATCTTAATGAAAATGAACCTAAAGTTTCTCCAATAATTAAGATTTTGCAGTTTTTTGGGATATAAACTTTATCAAGGAAACCCCTTTCTATTCTTGGTTTTCTTAGAGGTTTCAAAACAGAAATAGCTACTAGAATTTCTCAAGGGCTATTGAAATAATCATACGATTTTGTTCTTTCATTAATAGGAAGAACTGCATGATAGATTTTTCTAATGCTAAACTATCCCCCAATTCCTAGAACACACCCCATGTCCACGATGCTCATAAGTTAAATAAGTCTACAATTTCCTGTACTGTCCTTATCATGTTTCAGAATCTAGCTTATAACCAGCATTATTAAATTCATCGTGATCTTTCCTGCTTTGTCTAATTCTGGAACGAATTTTGTCAGAGAGCAAATTTAATAAAACTCACTTATAAGACAGTCTGGACTTAGACTTTTTTGTAAAAAGAATTGTGTTTTCATTTCAATTTTTTTAAATAACTATTGACCTGTTCAACATTTTTATTCCTTCTTGAAGGAATTCCGTTGCTCCGTGTTTTCCAGGAATTTAATCATTTTGCTCAGGGGAATCAGTTTATGACCATGTGGCTATTCTTACTATTATTATATTCTTAGACTATCATTTATTTGTAGTAATTTTCATGTTTTATTATATCTTGTATTTGTATATTTATTCTTTTTTTTTTTCATTTTTTTTCAACATTTATTTATTTTTGGGACAGAGAGAGACAGAGCATGAACGGGGGAGGGGCAGAGAGAGAGGGAGACACAGAATCGGAAACAAGCTCCAGGCTCCGAGCCATCAGCCCAGAGCCCGACGCGGGGCTCGAACTCACGGACTGCGAGATCGTGACCTGGCTGAAGTCGGACGCTTAACCGACTGCGCCACCCAGGCGCCCCTTTATTCTATTTTTTTTATCAGTCATATTGCTTTATTCGAAGGAGCAACTTTTGGCATTCGGTGCCTTGTCTTTTTTTTTTTTTTTTTTTTTTTTAACCTCAAATTTCTGTTTCCTCAAATTTCTACCTTCTCAAGCTGAGTGCTTCGCGTGTTTGTTTCCTTTTTTCTTGTTTTCTGATAAATGGATCTAAAGCTATATATCTTCCTGCGAGTCTTTTTTTTTTTTTTTAACTGTGTCTCAAAATGTGGCCATACAGAATTTTTATGGTCATTCAAGTCTAAGTATTATATAATTCCCCCTGGTGATTTCCTCTTTAATCCGGGTGTAATTTACTAGGATGTTATATAGCTTCCAGACATACAGAATGTTTGCGGCCATTCTTCAGCCCTTGATTTATTATTTTATTGCGTGGTCATCAGAGAACATAGTTTGTATGGAGTTGATTCTAAAGCCTGCACGGAGACTTCCTCTGAGGCCCAGAACAAGGATGATTTTTGGAAATCCTCCGTTCAGGCTTCGATAAAACTTGCACTCTCTGTTTGTGCGACATGTTATGTGCCTATGTCAACTTCAGTTTATTCATCGTGTCTATCAGGCTTTTTACATCATTTTTGGTCTGCCTGCTCTATGACTCGCTAAGATGTAGTGAAACTGATGATCGCCATCGTTGGTTTACCAAAACTGTCTTTCTAACGCCAAAATCCGACTACATCAGTCCCATTGCTTTCGAAGAAAAAAGAAAGAAAAAGGAAGAAATTCTTGGCGGGGCTTGGGTTCATGCCACGCTCATGCCCCTCTTACCCAGACCCGGCTCACCTCCTTCATCAGTTCACCGCTGCTCCATCAACAACCGCCTCCCGACACACGCCTCACGTTCCCACCCCAGGGAACCCCTTGCTGTGCACAAACAAGAGGGACGCCCTCCTTTCACACCCTGTGCCTGCGCACTGTGACTCTTCCCCCTGGAATTTTCTCCTGAGGCCTATCTGGCTCCTTGTAAATACTCACTTGCCCTTCAAGATTCAGCTCAGGTTTCCCACCACCGTGGCCCCGCAGACACCTGGACTGCAGCCAGGCCTTGCCACCTCCAACTCCCCTCGGGTGCCATACCCTCTTCTACCTCTGAGCCTCTGCCCAGGTGGCCGCTCCTCCTGGGGAGGCACTTCTCCACATGCTTCTATGTACATCTGCCACGTCTTCATGACCTTAGCCTGGCCTCCCTTTCTCTTAAAAAAAAAATTCCTCCCCCTGTTGCACGTGTTTCCTTCAGCGACATCTTGCAAACATTTATTGGGTGTCCCTCCCCTCGCACCCCCCCATTCTCCCACCTCCCTAGCCCCATGTGCTACGCTTGTGGTTGACACTGAGTAAAGGGATAAATGAGACTCCAGGCACCTCCCTGGAGGAATTTCTACTCTGGAGCCTGGAGTGGCCCAACTCAAATGCCAACGGGCTCCAGGGAGGTACCATAAACCCATCCGCAGCCAGATGGCTATGGCGAGACCCCGTCCCGTGTAAAGGGCATAGCTATGCCTCGGTCACCACCACTGCCAGTGTTTGAAAATGTGGGCCCCACGTGACCCCGTTGCCCAACGTTTTAAGAAAAGCCATAAACTTGAAGATGTTGCTAACCAACTCAACTGTTTCTGGAAACAGTAGTAAGCAAACGGAAGAAGCCTGTGGCCTGTGGCTGCCCAGGCTTCAGCCTCTGGTCTGGAGGCATGGTGAGAGGGCATCTAATCCAGCCAGAAGGGAGGTTCCCAGGGGAGAGGCCACTTGAGCGGGTGCTGGGTGATGAGCAAGAGGAAAGAGTAGAGAGGATCTGGGGAGACTGTTCCCGGAAGAGGGACAAGAGATCAAATAATAACCTCACCTCGGTGGTTCTGGGTGGCACCCACCTTGCCAGCCAGGAGCAGGGAAGGTCTGACAAGCCTCCCTGGGCACCTGCGTCTGCCTCCACCTCAGGTTGTACAAAAAGGACCTCCCATGCGTGGGTCCCGCTCGTCTGCCTCCACCCCAGACCTGGCCCCCTCCACAGGAATGGTAAAGGGGGAGGAGAAACCAGGGCCCCTTTGCCACGCCTGGGCTGGCACCAGGGGAAGCCGGATTTAGGTACACAAGGCCAGGACAAGACTGAGGCCCGTTTGGTGGAGACGGAGCCCTGGCTTTGGGGGTGGTGATGGGTGGGGCAGGCCCACAGCTTCCAGGTGCCCCCTCCACAGACCCGGCACATCCCTGCTGGAGGACAGCCTCCTCTTTCGCTGTGAGCCAGGCCAGCCCGGGAGACAGGTGGACGGGAGGTTCAAAGAGGGGCGTGCCCTCTCCTTCGGATGGCCCGGCTCCGGCGGGCGTGTACCCCACTGGGTTGTTTTGTCTTTTGTGTTCAGTAGAATTTTCTGTTTTCTGAGGGGGTGGGGAACTATTGGAAGACTTTGTGCCAGAGCCAACAGGAGAGGGGCTCCCAAGTTGTTCTGGCTCAGGGCCGCAGAGGTGAGAACAGGTATGACGAGGCTCCCTGTGCCAGGGGCCCCGCCAGGCCTGCATGCCGCACCCTGCCCCCCACCCCTGTGCCGGTCTGTGAGTGGCGCACGTTCGCTGGGCACCCACTGAAGTGTCTGAGGGTGGAGGGAGTCTGGGGGCCGGGAGGGGCTTCAGGAAAGAACACAGAGCAGGAACGGCAGGCAGGCTGTGTCTTGAGAGGTAAGGAAGTGTTTGCCAAAGTGATAGGGAGAAGGGCACTCCGGGCAGCGGGAAGAGCTTGGCAAAGGCACAGAGTGAGAACATCCCGCAGTATCAGCAAATGCCCGCTGGCTCTTGGATAGGGGCTTATAGTTCAAGGGAATGGGGACCGTGGGGAATGCTGTGGAGCCTGAACTTCATCCTGCAGACCGTGGGGACCACTTAGAGAAGCCACCTGGGCAAGGGAGGCGAGGGGCAAGCCCCGTGATGCAGACCGGAAGCTATGAAGTCTGCTGGAGACAGAGCCGGCAGGACTCGGTGAACAGGTGCCGGGGACGGGGGCGGGCTGAGCAGTCACCCCCGATGCTCAGAGTGTCTGAACTCTGCCAAGGGCCCTTTTTCCCCAGAAGGCAGACCCTGACACCAGAGAAAGCTTGGTTGAGTGCAAGGTTTTGCCACAGAAGCTCTCTGCGCACTGACCTTTGTGGGGTCACACTCTCCTAAGGCCCAGAGTGGCACATGGCCTCTGTCAGAGACCCGGGGATTCTGTTCCTGGGACTCTGAAGCCATGAGTCCTCTTTTGGAGTCTCAGGGCTCTAGAGCCAAGGGACCCATGGGGCAGTCCAGGATGCACTCTGCAGGGTGCTTTTGGAAGTGAATCCCTGTCCCCAGCAGCAAGGCCAGGGGAGGGGGTGGGGGGCTTGGAGTCGAGCTGAGCTGCCATTGAAAGCTAGCTCTCACCTGGAGACAAATGAGACCCTGGCCTGGTCTCTCGCCTGTTTCTTCAAGCCGCATACTGTGCTAAGTGACCTTCTGCTTAATTTCATCCAATCGGCACAAATTTCCAGGGCAGGCACTTTCACTTGGCCTCGTTTAATAAATGGAGAGACTGGGGCGCCTGGGTGGCTCAGTCGGTTAAGCGTCTGACTTCAGCTCAGGTCATGATCTCCCGGTCCGTGAGTTCGAGCCCCACGTCGGGCTCTGTGCTGACAGCTCAGAGCCTGGAGACTGTTTCAGATTCTGTGACTCCCTCTCTCTCTGTCCGTCCTCTGTTCATGCTCCGTCTCTCTCTGTCTCAAAAATAAATAAACGCTAAAAAAATTAATAAATTATTAAATAAAAATTAATAAAATAATAAATTTATAAATTTATTAGTACATTAATAAATAAATTAAAAATTAATAAATTAATAAACACGCTCTGTTTCCTCTTTCTCTCTCTCAAAAATAAATAAATATTTTAAAAATTAAAAAAAAAGGTTGTAATCGCCCAAAACCACCCACATCCAGGGCCCGAGTTGCTCAGTATCCGTAGGTCTCCCAACCCTGACCCTGTGCTTCTAGGCCTGGCAAGAGAAGGAGCCAGCCCCTGGGAGACACTTTGCCCTCCCCATCATCTCCCATCCCTACCCTCCTGTGTCCTGGGAAGTTGTCGGTCAGATAGAGTGGCCCTGTCCCAAATTAGTTTTCCTGTCTTTTTTTTTTCTGCCTCAAAGCAGAAGACAACCCCCCAAATTCCTAAAATTCCAGAAACTGTCAAATAAACCTCTTGTGTCTGTACCATGTGACCTTGGGCAGGTCACACAGCCTCTGTGAGTATGGACCACGAGAGGCAGGTGGGGTGGGAAAGCTTCCCAGCAGGGAAGTCGCCCTGCGCCTGGAGGGTGGCTGTCGAAGCTGGTGCAAGTTGTACAGCATGCGGGCTGGCACACACACTTGGACTCATGCACACTTGTGTGCCCAGTCACAGAGCCAAGCAAAGCCTCTGGAGTAAAAGGAGGCAGGAGGGTGTCCTTCCCACATGTCCCCTTCCACCAAGGCCGCCTAAGCCTCCAGCCCCTGAAGCCACCTTGGGTCAACACATTGGCCAAAGAGGCTTAGCTCCTCTGGCCACCAGCAAAATGCAAAGTGTCCCTGGGACGGTGGGTTTCGGGCCTAGGCCTGCACCCCACCTCCCCCTCAGCCACAGCCCACAACACCTATCATTGTGGCTCCCGTAAGAGCAGACACATGCCCTCAACAAGTGACTTGTCAACTCTCGGTCCCTGCCAGAAATGTCCTCCCTGGGGCCCCGCACCCCTACACCCTCCACACACACACTCATTAACATACTCCCAC
This sequence comes from Herpailurus yagouaroundi, assembly GCF_014898765.1. NCBI lineage: Eukaryota > Metazoa > Chordata > Mammalia > Carnivora > Felidae > Herpailurus > Herpailurus yagouaroundi. The sequence continues at coordinate 9,971,914 of NW_024412395.1, forward strand.
AGGCACACGCTGTCACGTGCACGCACATTTACACACCAGGACGCATGTATGCACACTCACACAGACGCTCACACAAAGCCCAGCAAATCTCAGCACACCCCGTCAGATGCTCTTGCCCACAGCGTGGGGCCGGTACCTTTTAAATTATGCCAACTCCACCAGAAGAAAGGTATTCTCTTTTAAATCGATTCTTTTTCAACAGCTGCTAATTATATCCAGGGGTTTGGGGCTTGCAAGCCTGAACGTCCTTCTAACATTCATTAATCTCTCTTTTCAACAGGGAGCAGACCCCAAGCTCAGAACCATCCCACGGACAACCACCTAGCTGGAATTAAATAACCATTTTTGTTTCTGTTGCTTCCTGTAAATGGCAGATGTAAGGTTTTCTGTTTACGGTAGTGGCATGGTTTCCTTTCAGACTGAAGGGTTGTTTTTTTCTGGTGTGTGTGTGTGTGTGTGTGTGTGTTTAGTGCATTAATCTAAAGAAAAATATTACCTAGGTAATGGTGTAGGAAGTTCCAGAAAACGGCACAGGTGGGCAAGATTTGACTGACTCAAGGATCACCTCCAACAAAAGGTCCTTTCTGACCCTCCCCTGTTTGGGGTGCCCCACAGTTGCTATGGTAACCATGTGCTTTTACGTCTGCCGCCCCTGCGGACCCTAAGCGACCTATATCCCTGATGAGCCACACTGGGCCCAGGGCCGCGGCTCAGCCAGGTCGGTGCTGGGTTTTGTGGGGTGAATGCGTTAGCACCCAGGTCCCGGGCTCTGCCCAGTCTGGCCATCCTGTTCATGCCCTTGCACATTTATGTCATCTTTGGGTCCAGCCCCGTCTGATGGATCAGCCTCCAGTCCAGAGGCGCAGTGTTGCCCAAATCTAACCTTATCTCTTTCTGAGAAGCGCTGACCTCTCTCCTGAGGCGGGATTCAGTTTCCCCCCTGCCTGCCAGACCCTCCACTGGGATGTGCCCCCACCTCCATTCCCCCAAACCCACCACCCACCTCCCTCTTCCCCAGACTACACCAGCACCACTACTCAGCTCCAGCCCTGCCTCAGTGTCCCCAGTGGAAAGCTGTGGTGTCGTCTGTCTGTCCTCCCTTAGGGTCCTCCCGCAGCCAGGGTCACGAGGCCTGAGGGGGCACCTGCCCCCCTGCCATTGCTCCTTGAATCAGATTCTGCTCACTGCCTCCCTGAACCGGCACTCTGGCCTTTGAGCACCTCTGCCTTCAAGACCCTCCCTGCACAGTTCAGAGGATGCTACTCCCTCTTCAGCCCACCATGGCTCCCTATCACTCACAGAGCAAAGTGTGAGGAGACTGGCATTTATGGAGCTCCTTCCATGAGCTGTAAACTGGGTGGGGTTTACACACAGCACCTCACTTAATCCTCATGATAACCTGCCAGATGAGGAAACTGAGGCTCAGAGAGGTGAAGTCAGTTCTTGAAGGACAGAGCGGAAGAAAGACAGTCCATGTGGAGAGAATCATGTACAAAATGGCACAAGGGCATGAGGGTGTTTTGTGAGTCGGGGAAAGGTTGGGTGTGACTAGAAGCAAGCGAGGAGGCCCAGGGAGCTGGCCTCTGACTTCCAGGGAAGCAGGCTGCAGGAACTTTTTTCTTTTTAAGTTTATTTATTTATTTATTTATTTCAACTTTTTTATTTATTTTTGGGACAGAGAGAGACAGAGCATGAACGGGGGAGGGGCAGATAGAGAGGGAGACACAGAATCGGAAACAGGCTCCAGGCTCCGAGCCATCAGCCCAGAGCCCGACGCGGGGCTCGAACTCACGGACCGCGAGATGGTGACCTGGCTGAAGTCGGACGCTTAACCGACTGCACCACCCAGGCGCCCAATTTATTTATTTTTGAGAGAGACGGCGTGCAAGCGGAGGGGAAGGGCAGAGAGAGAGGGAGACACAGAATTGGAAGCAGGCTCCAGGCTCTGAGCTGTCAGTGCACAGCCTGACGCGGGGCGTGAACCCACGAACTGTGAGATCATGACCTGAGCCGAAGTCGGATGCTTAACCGACTGAGCCACCCAGGCACCCCCAGGTCGCTGGGGATTTATACCAAGATTGGCACGAACAGTAGATGTCTTAGGAAGACAGGATGGAGCGGGGGGGGGGGGGGGGGGGGGTGAAGTCCAGACCAAGGCAGCAGGACCTCACGAGGAACGGGGACCCACTTGCTAGAATTCGCCAGCTGGGTGTTTCAAGGCCCACGGAGGAGGTCAGAGGCGCTCCGAGGTGTCTGGAACACGGGGACTCGGCACCCTCGCTCTCCTCTTCTTACCCCTCCACGCCACCCGACTCACTGTGTGTGGATTTGTCTGGCTGTCATCTCTCCTCACCCCGCCACCACCCACAATCCCCAATGGGAATTCCACGAAGGCGGGGACTCTGTCCGTTCTGTCCCCTGCCGAAGCCCCAGTGCCTGGCCCCACGCCGCGTTCCAACGAAAATATGACGAACGAGTGAATGATTCAATGTATTCGCCGAATTTGTACTTGGGAAGGTAGAAAAGGAAATCTGTCCGTGGAAAAAGAAAAACAGCTCCCCTCCCCCCCCCCCCCGCTCCCCCGCCCCCCACACACTGCTGACCCCTGGCCGAATTTCCTCCGTCTTGGCAACTGCCTGATAAGCCTGCGGGGTGAGAAAGGGGTGATACCTTTTTACCTCCCCCTGGATAGACCAGGGAGGGTGGGGACGTCTGTCCTCTGGTGGTCCTGTCTTCTTCTGGGATGGTCAGACTTTAAAGGAGACCCCCCACAGACCCACCGACCTACCCACCTGCCTCTGGACACTGTCTGACCTTGCAGCAAGGCCGGAGAAGGAGGGCCTGTCCCTAGCCATGGGGCTGCGGTCTCTGGAACACGGCACAGTGCCCAACGCATGGTAGGTGGTCAACCAATATTCTTGAATGAACAAAGGACTGTCACTCTGAGTGGCCCGTTTTTCCTGGTGTGTAGAGACGCCTTGACTGCCAGGTAGTAACAATTGCCTTCATACTCTCCATGATCATAGTGACCCCAAAAATGGTCACCCACAAGAATGTCACCACGCATTGGTGCAATGCCTTCCTGTGGGCTTCCCTGAGCTGACAGCAACTCTTTTCGTTAGGATGTAAATCACACGCCCGTCTTACAAGTGGGGACAACTTTGAAGGTCACTGCTAGCCCGGGAGGGGAAGCGGGACATTCTGAGGCCCCATCCTGCTTTGCGCTGCCTCGGGGAACCTCTGATCCTCAGGGTGTGTCGTTGGGGACAGGTTGTGGGGAGATCTGACCTCACCTAAGGGCGGCGGTGAAAGGCTGCTCCGGCGGCGGGACATAAAAGCTAAGTTTGAAAGCCAAGAGCTCCTGGCATTCCCCTGGTGGGCGGGCGGGTGGCAGGGTGTAAGCACTCGCTAAGGCATCCCATTGTTTCTTCTTGAAAAACATCAGGCCGAGCCGTGCTTCCCAGATCCTTGTTCCTGGGCCGGCTGACCAGAAGCAGTAGAGAGCAGGGACTCCGTGCAATCTGGGGCCCTGGACCGCCCTGGCCTCCCAGGTCACACAGTCCAGCCCTGCCTAGACCTGCTGGCTTCTTAGTGCCCAGCCTGACATCATTCAGGGAAATCTGGGCCTCTCCTGGGAGACTCCAAGCTCCCTAAGGCAGGGTGGGTGTCACTGTGTGCCCTCAGTGTCCTGCCCTAGCTGAGAGAGGGAGAGGGAGAGACCTCACAGTCTCCTGCTCCTGGGGGAAGAACTTGGTGAGTGCCAGGCTTCAACAACGGCTGGCCCTCCTGGGTTTGCCCCCTAACCTCCCTGCAGGCTGGGCTATTGGGGGTCTGCTTGGCTGGCAATGGCCTTAATGGCAGTCGAAGACAGGTGGCTCTCAGGTTCAGGGTCTAGAACCTGTAGAACAAAGGCTGGGCTAATCTGAACCGAGGGCTGGGCCGGTTCACGGGGAAAGCCAGAGAAAGTAGAGAAAGTCACAAGGTGCTACTAAGACTCCTGTAGGCAGAGGGAGGGGACAGGAACCACACAGAAAAAAAGGAAACAGAGACGGGGAGTGTCCCTGGCCCAGGAGGGAGAGTACAGGGGAGCGGAGTGGAAGTGAACACAACACCCTCAGCAGTCTTGGTTCTGGAGGCTTCTGGTCCAGGCCGTCCATGTGTACAATTACCCCCTTTTCTTCCAGCACATGGCAGCATCTCTATCCTCAAAACCAAAGTGGCCCTGCCAGCACGCATCCCCCCCATCCCTCGTCGTATTGGTTTACTCTGCGTTCAGGGGACCTGTGGCCCCCACAGATGGGGCTCCTGACTCCTGCTTCCCACGCGGAATCTGTCTCTCAGCCTGCTGCTGGGAGGCACTGGCGGGGGAAGGAAGCCCGCTTCCCTGTGGGACCCCGGGTTTTGTGATTTTCATCATTATCACATGGCACTTTAAAAATCAGATTTATGCCCCGGACTTCCATCACCCGCAGAGCAGCTAATGCCATAGGTACTTTGTGCTAGTAGGGTCTTTTAGCCCCATGGCACTGAAGACCTCGTTTCGAGCTACATCCCAGAGTCCACCACGGAATCTGTACTTGATAAATACTTGTGGCAGTGAATGAATGAATGATAGAAATAGCTAATACTCACTTGCTATACACTGGGTCCTGTTCGGGCTGCTTTTCTATAGTATTTCAGTTAATCTTCACAGCCAGCTAAGGGTGAGGCACTGCTTACAGTGCCCATTTTACAGATGGGAAACTGAGGCTCCAACAGGTTGCATGGTTTGCCCAAGGTCCCTCAGCCTAGGCCTTGATCTCACCTCTGGAGTTCTCCTGCTCAGGAAACCTCACCTGCTGTTTTGAGGGATGTCTCACCACCCTAAACATTTTATAACCAGCACTCAGGTGTCTGCTGCTCCCCCGTCCCAGGCTCCTCCTGTCCAGTGAAGTTTTGCCCTGCATACTCCATCCAATCCCACTGGACCGAAGGAAAGAGTAAGTCCCGCACATGTGAGCTTGAGTCAGTTGCGAGCAGCTCTCAAGCCAGGCGGCCAGCGTCGGGGAGGCAGGTGGGGCCTCTCTGCAGCCGCTTGTCTCCCCTCATGTCCGCCTTCCATTTAACATGACGTCCCCGCCCTTCACCAAGTTCCAGCCTACGCCAGGCTCTGAGCAGGGCACTGGGACTGAGCAGAGGAGGGGCCCTAGAGCAACCCACAGGACTGTCCTGGGGGCCACTGCCCCAGAGAGCCCCCCGGGGGCTCCGGAGAGTAACACCACCTCGCCAGGCAGTGATCAGAACCACCTTGGTGGCATAAATGAACTTGTGGACGATGACTCAGCTGCCGTGCGGGTTAGTAACTATTGTGTCCCTCACAGGCTGGGAACCACGGAGAGAGCCTGCCGGGAGGACATATTGAATTGCCTAGCATTTGTGAGTCTTTGCCCAGGTGACCTTCCTCAGATCCCTCTGTGGCCCAAGGCAAGTATACGGAATAAATCAATTCAAGGGCTGCCCAGGCTCTGTGCCTGAAAATGGCACCCCTGGGGTCAGCAGGGTTTAGAGCAAGGACTGTCATCCCACACGCTGCCACCCCCTGCACCCTAATCCTCACGAGGCTATGGGAGCCTCCTAACGGCTCCAAGACTCCAATGCCCCTCTTGACATGGGGCAGCAGAGGCTGGCTGTGGCCCTCCCATAGCCCCTTGGCCCTCCCTTAGGGTCACCTAAGCTTCTGTGAATAGTTCCCGAGCAGAGCACTGGGATCGCTCCCAGCCAGCAAGGGGTCAGCCCCAACCCTCTGTGCGACCAGGGCCTTCACCAACAGCTGCACCCTGCCAGCCTCGGGACCAGGAGAGGAGGAGGTCCTTCCTCCCCGACTTCCCTACATCACCCCTGGCCCAGCCAGGGCAGGGGAAGGCAGAGGAGAATTCTTTCCATCTCCATATCCTAAGAAGTATCCTTTACAGAGGGCTCCCTGTGCACAACCCACTCCCGACAACAGCCCTGAGAGGTCAGCAGCCTGGGCCATCAACCCCACTTGACAACTGGGAAAACTGAGGCTAAGGCCACCACAAGGCCGGTGTCAGAGCTGAAAGCAGCCTTCAGAGCTCCAGAACACTCCCCTGCCCTTTCTGTCACCCCACCCCCGCCATGGCAACTGTCCCCCATCCGTCACTGACTCCCTGAGAAAGAAAAAGTGGCAGCTGGATGGGACGATCCATAGCTGGGTTGTGAGCCCCTGTCCTCCTCGGTGCCCCCATGGGTGGCAAGGCCTCTCAGAGATGGCTACAAGGAAGACCAGGGAAGGTGTGGTCTGCCCTGCTTCCGATGAGACTGGTTTGGGTGTTGGCGTGGGCACCGACCGGCACAGCAAACTTCTGCGAGTTTAGTCTACACTCTTGAGCACACACGTGCACCCATCCAAGCGTGCGCACACAGCCCCGCCCTCCACCAAGTGCCCCGCGTGTGTGCGTGAGAGAGTGGGTGGGTGCCGGCATCTCCAGAGCTCGCTCAGAGCACCCCCTGCTCGTGGCTCTGCGTCAGCTGCAACCTTATGCACGGGCAGCCGCCTCTGGAGAATGATTTGAAGGCTCCCAGAAACATCCTTCCCCTCCCCCAAGCCTGCCACGGGCCTTCCCAAGGCCCCGCTGAGATGCAGGATGGGAGGGGACCCCAGCAGAGGTCTCACGGCGGGCCAGGTGCTGTGCTAAGTGATTTACGCACACCCTTCCTCCGTATCCCCACAACAACCCTGCGAGAGGGCCATTATTTATTTCATGGTTCACCACCCTTTTGGTAGAGCTGAGAAAAGGCAGGCTCGGGGAGGTGGACAGAGTCGTTCAGGTCCCAAACAGAAAGGCGCAGACCCAGCACTGAAACCCAGGTGCCCTGGGGTCCCCATCAGACTAAGAAAAGAGGCCAAAGGACCAGGTCCTTTGGTGACTCCGGCCTGGCTCAGAATAGAGGAGTCTCAGGAGAGAGAGAAGCCCAAGATGGGATGGCACAGGCCACCCTGAAAGAATTTTCTAGATTTGCAATTCAGCCACAGTCGTCCACAGCTCTTTAAAGTAATAAGACCTAAAAGTGGCCAGGGCCGTGCTGTCACCAGATGTGCGTACACACACACACACACACACACACACATGCACGAGCATACACACATCCACACGTGCATCCGTGGCAAGAATGACCCTGAGAAGAAGGAAACGTCTGCGGGCTGGGGACGGGGAGAGGGTTCTGGTACCCTGATGCCCGAGCACAGAGATCGATACCTGAGAACGCCCCCTACACCCTATTCTTCAGCTTCCCCAGACAGTTGCTGCCTGTCTAGCAAACCCCCAAGGGGCCCCTACTTCGAGCTGGACCCTGTGCTGGCACACGGCCTGTGTCGGCTCACTGTCCCGACTGTCTCAGACATGGTTAAGCAACATCCCAAGAGGACACAGAGCTGGACTCTGAACCTGGGTCTGTCAGACTCTACAGCTTTGGGTACTTGAGGTGGGGCGGTTTGGGGAATGGAAGGGAGAGGTAAGACGCACTCTGGAGCCCAAGGTTCATTCCAAGAGGGAAGTCGCAAAGGAGATGAAGGCCGTGGACTGCCAGGGACACCTCTTCAGAAAGAATTTTCTAGCCAAGAGGAGGCTCAGAGAAGTTCGAGGCCCACGGTGGGCCCTCGAAAGGGGCGGGTGTCCTTTCAGCCCAGGACCTGTCATCTGGGGAGGGCGGATGCCAGCAACCAGGACCACCGAGCAACAAAGGCTGGGACACCTGTGTTGGTGGTGGGGGTGACACCAGATCCGAGGTCACCCACTGGGGACCTACAGGCAGAATTTGGCCCTCAGGTATGTTGTGCTTGGTCCCTACAATACCGGTCCACAAGTGACGTTTTAAAAATCTTGGGGCGCCTGGGGGGCTCAGTCCTTTGAGCATCCAGCTCTTGATTTCAGCTCAGGTCACGATCCCAGGGTTGTGGGATCAAGCCCCGCATTGGGCTCAGCTCTGAGTGTGAAGCCTGTTTGGGAGTCTCTCTCTCTCTCTCTCTCTCTCTCCCTCTGTCCCTCTCTCATGCTCACTCACTCTCTCAAAAATAAAAAAAAAATTTTTTTTTAATCAAATTAGTTGCCAACATTTAAAAATCAGGAGGTTGTTGGAAATCTAACAACCAGGCACCAATCTGCAGGTGAGTAGCCGCTGTCCACCGTAGAGGGGCTTGCACATCTCCCTGAAGTCCCCACCCCTCCCTCGGGCCCACCCCAGGCTTCCGTGTCCATCCTGCCAGTCCCTGTGGGTCTTCGATTTTGCCAGACCTTGACTGGATGGGGGGCCTTCTAGAACTTAGATGCCAGGTTCTCAGGCAAGCGGACCTATTTCCAACACCTCCTCAATGTGCCGGGACCTGTAGGGAAGCCCCTAGGTGTCGGAGACATACAACGTGACACGACAGTGTGTGCGAGTAACTTGCCCTCCGGTGGGCGAGCAGAAAATCGAACTCAAGGAGAAGGCCCATCCCAACAGTAAGATTCTGGGATGCAACGAATAGATTGGAAGCGGAAAAGGAGGAAAATAAACGTAAAGGGAAAATGTAACCTGGAGGCCTGGTGGTAAGAATAAGGTGGCAAATATGGCTGCCTTTTTAATATTTCAACATCTCTGTGATGGCTCCATTTGGTGGATACGAGTGCATCGTTTAGCTAATGATGTGTAACAAACCACCCCGAAACTTAGAGGCCTCAAACAACAGCCATTTACTCAGCTCGACATCATGCAGGTCAGCAATTTAAGTCTGGCTTAGCTGGAAGGTTCTTCCGGCCTCGGCAGGCTGGAGGCTGATCTTGGCTGGGTGGTTCATGCATCAGAGATGGGTCAGCGGGGGGCTGGCCGGTCTAGGATGACACCTCTCACGTGTCTGAGGTCGGCTGGTGGTCAGCTAGGACGATGATGGGGACTGAGCCGGGCGTCTCTCGTCGTCCAGCAGACCAGCTGCGCAGGGTTCCAAGAAAGTGAGCGGGAGCATGCGAAACTTCCTGAGACCGAGGTCTGGACCCGTTTCACAGTCACTTCTGCCATGTTCTGTTGGCCAGAGCAAGTCACAAGGCCAGGCCAGATTCAGATGGTGAGGAAACCAGCTCCGTCTCTGATGGGGGAACTGCAAAGTCACTCTGCAAAGAGTGTCTGTATAGGAAGAAATGTATGATCTACATATTTTCGTCATTGATCTACCACAAAGAGAAAACACACACAAGTGGCTTAAACAAGATAGACTTTTACTTTTCTCTCATATAAAGAAGTCCAGCAATGATTGGGAAGCTCCTTAAAGTCCTCAGCAACTCAGGCTTCCATCTTTCTGCTCTGCCACTTTGGTGCACCGTCTACCCTTAAGTGGACCACGTGTTCCAAAATAGCCACTGGAGCTCCAGCCATCAAGTCTTCATTCTGGGCAGGAAGCAGAAAGAATTGCGGTGGAAAGGAGAGACGATGCACTAAAGAGCGTGCCTTCCCACTCAACAACTTTTGTCCAGGTCTCCTTGGTCAATACTGGCTGTAGACGGGGGCAAGGGACGCGGTCCTTGAGTTGGGGACTTTGCCATCTGAGTAAAATCAGGTTTCCGTGAGGAAAAAAAAAAAGATACGGAGAATAAATACGAGGTATGAAACTAGCAGCATCTGCCAAAGGGAAGAGAGGTAGAGGGGAAGAGTTAGAGCCTCTCGGCGTTTTAACTCTCTCGAGAGCAATGAAGAACTCTTTTCCAATTATCTTATTTGTGAGATTATAAAGAAAATAAACATCCGTGTGCCTAACAGGTAGGAAAGAATGATCAGTCACTACCCCATCAACAGGGCCTACAGACCCAGGACCCGTCCTCAAATCATCCGTCCTGGAGAGGCGACACCCCAACGTAGTAAGTCTCCCCACATCACCCCCTTCCCTCCACCTGAGAAGCCTGGGAGGGACCCCGGCCCCAGGCAGGGCCCGACTCCTATCCGGATCGCATCTGCAGGGAAAACCTGGGGGCACTGCCATGCCTTGGGTGGGGGACAGCTCCCCTCCACCCTCGGCCCCCCAGACCTGCCGGCTTCAACTACCTCCCCTTCTCTCACAAGACTTGCTGACTCCAGATGAGCCCTCCAAGGGCCCTAAAGGGGACAATAAACGTCAGGAGAGCCTGACGTCAGAAGGAGGTGATAAAACATAAGAAGCAGACAGAGCTTCTCAAGTCTGGCCCAGACGCACGGGCCCCGACCGTGACTTCCCGCCCAAGAGCCATTTCCTCAGACATCTGCGTAGCCGCGACACCTCGCGCGAGAGGCTGGGCCTGGGGCAGAGGACAGAACGGCCTGGGAGCCACAGCCTCAGTGTCAGCCCCTGGGCAAGCAGAGCAGAGTCACGGCCGAGCTGCAGCTCCCTGGAGGCTGTTCCTCCCCCAGCCCAAGGAAGAGCAAAGCCCGTTCCATTTGTCATCCAACGGGGTATTGACCGGACACCCGCTGGCACCCACGTCCTCTGCCACAGTCACGTGGCCACCTCCAGGCTCGGTGCTCTCAGCTGACGTCAAGCAGGAGGGATCTGAGCCAGCGAGAGCCACCAAGAATTCTATGGCATCGCCTTGCTCACGTGGAATGAATACCCTGTCTTGGGACCCACCTGGGGAAGGAAGGGTGTGCTGTGCGGAGACCTCAAAGCTGGTCCATCAAGTATGTTCCTCATCTTTGGCTCCTGCCAAGTATTCCATCCGAAGAAAGGGCTCCCAGCTATGAAGGCACGAACGAGTGGGGGAGTGAATGGTTGACAGCCGTGCACCACGAGAGCATCGTTGGTCTACTCCACACGCACTTACCAAGTGAGTAGTAGGTGTGCCGGGCCAGGGGTACAGGGAGGAAAAGACGGGCCGTGCCCACCGTTCCTGCGCAAGACCGTTCAATGACCCTGCCCCCGTTCATCACCCGTCTGCCCAGCCTGGTCACGTCCTCCCTCCTACCAGCGCCCTGATCCGGGACCCACGACCCACCACCCCACCAGCTGCCCGGTGTTCCTCCCCCAGGGGTAGCCCCGACTGCCACCCCCGTCGTGGTGGCACCCGCTCCTGGCTGGTGATCGGATGTGGGTCACCAAAGCTGGAATAGAGGTTTCTGGGGGCTCTGGGACCACGGTTTCTCTCTTGTCCAGAGAGCGTCCAGGATCGACCCTCTGCCTCCTCTTCCGGCCGCCGTCCTGGAGGGGCGTGAGCCCAGAGCCGGCTCGTTCCCTGCCCAGAGAGGCTGTCTGCCCACAGAGGAAGCAGAGCCAAGATTGCTGTGGAGAACGGGTGCTGAGCCTTCCCCAAAGGCCCCGCCCCTGGGCCTACAGTTCTGTGCGACCCAGATCACCCCACCGCTTAAGCCTGCTCTTTTGGGGTTTCCGCATCTTGCAGCTGAAGGCATCCCCGTGACCTGGCCCCATAGGGGCTATGACAGAAGGAACGCTTTTCTGCCTGGGGGAGGGGACATTTGGGCAGAGTGTTAAAAGCGCGAGCTTCAACTGGCCAGAAGGATAAGGAAGGAAGAACATTTCAGGCAAAGGGAATGACATGAGGAAGAACACGAAAATTTTAAAAAGCATAACTTCCTCAGGGTGTGGGAAGGGAATGGGCTTTGGAGGGAAAGAATGACACTTGGGACTCTTCTAAGTAATTAAGCTCATTCAATCCTCATGGTGACCTACCAGGACATACAAATTTGTTCCCCACTTGAGGATGATAATCAGCTTTATCCACACGAGGAGACTGAGGCACAGAGAGGCTAAGTGATATACTCAAGGTCACACAGCTGATGTTAGAGCTGGGATATCCAGTCAAGCGCCTGCCTCCAGTGTTCAGACTCTGAAGCCTGACTGTCGTGTCACCTTGGGCAAGTCATTTAACTCACCCAGCCTCTGTCTTCTCAACTGCGAACTGGGGAGAGGAAGCCCTAATGACGGACCGCAGACCTGAACAACAGGGTTTTATATCTTTTGCTTGTGTTTCACTGGGGCCCCCTATCCTTTCTCCTTGAGGGAGGCAGTCTCAGGAAACGGGTGGATACCCAGGGCCACAGGCCTGAGTCTACATCCCCCTTTGACCAGTTTCTTCCTAAGCAGCTTTGGGCAAGTATCTGGCCTCACAGAAATCTCAGTTTACTCACCTGTAGAATGGGACCAACGGAGCAAATGGAACCTGCGTCATTGGGTGACTGACCAGGTGTCTGTTCGGTGCGCCTGGCCAGCCGCAGGGTGGGGAGGGCGAGGCATCTAGGAACACAGACTCTGTCCCGGGGGCTTTCAGAGGCGGCAGAGGAAGCCATGGGAGCATGCCTGCACCCCAGGAGAGCGCACAGCTAGAGCCCTGGGAGCTCCACAAGGAGCTGAGGGGGCACAGCCCACAGAGGCACACGGGAATGGGAACCCTGGAGGTCACCGAATAGCAGCTGTCCGGAGCCCGGACCAGCCAAGGAAGCGGGAGAGCAGGCGGGCAGGGTCAGCCTCCTCCGATGCCACAGAGAAGACAACTGCAATAAGAACCCCCAAGTGCCTGTCAGATCTGGCAATTAGGAGGTCATCAATGACCTTGGTTGGCAGAGGCCGTGGGGGCAGTGGGAGGACAGGAGGCAGGCGCGGAGGGAGTGGAAGCTGGCAAGGCAGGAAAAGCCCTCCCACGAGAGAAGATAAGTAGTAACACCAAACAGTAGCGATAAGGCGGCAGGCTGCGTGGGCCACCAAGTTCTCAGGCTCACCGGCTGGGAGGGGGTGGCCGAGCCCCACCCCCACCCCAGTGAGGACAACCCAAACTCCGCAAAGGCGGGACAGGGACTTCCAAGGACACACAGGAAGGTGTGGTTTTACGTTTCAAGTCACCAGGGAATCGCCTCGAAGCACAGTCTCCCAGGATGTGGGGCAGATCCTGCTCCAACGTTGATGTTGTAAGTTACTGCAGACACTTGGGAAGATAGATGTGGGCAGACGTCCCATATGGATGCGTGCACGGGTGGATGGATGGAGTCCTAATGATACATGAAAATTGCACTATTTCAAAATCTAAACCTAGCTAGCAGCGATTTAGTGACTACTGAAAAGCAGACTTCCTGCTGATGGTGAGTGGATGGAAACACATAAAAGCAAATGCTCCCTCTCCAGCCCCACCCCTCCCACTGGATTATTCGGATGGATGGATGGATGAGTGGATGAGTGGATGGGTGGGTGGATAGACGAGTGGATGGATAACTGGATGGATGAAACACTATTGGGGTATACAATTTGGGTGCATTGGCAACTGACCACCCAGATCGCGGATACATTTGGAAACAAACCAGAGACACAGTATGTTTTCCCATGAATAAAGAAAGTCAGTTAAAACCATCCAGCCTTTTCCTCTAATATGACCATCACTATTTTGGTTACAAAACTCGAGCGTTGCTTCCAATTGCACTCTGGGAATGAGACCATTTTCATTTTATTACTTGCAGGCTCCTGACTTGAAATAACAAAATAAAGTTGTCTCTTATGCTAAGTGTCTGCACCCGGTTGGTCGGATTTAGAGCCCGCGGAATGTAAAGACATTACTTTGCATCTGTAGGACAGGTGTGACAATAGCTACCCCCCACAGCCCAATGGTCTATTAGCCCCGGAGGAGCACCTGGGACAGGGCCCAGCATCCAGTAGTTGCTCAATAAATGCTGGTTCTTATTTTTCTTTTGAGTCAAACTCATCACCCATTTCAGGGAGTCCTGATCAGGTGGTTTTCCCAGGACTAGCATCTTGACAGGCGTTTTGGGAACAACGCTGAACCTCCGTGACAGCATCAGCTTCGCCTAGGCCCCCAGCAAGGCCTCAGATTCTCACTCCTCAGGAGAAGACAGGTCACTCCTCCTCTGAAGCCAGACTGCCTTGCTGCAGGCCCCAGGACAGCTGCCTCCTCCCCCAGGCCCATGGCACATCATCCCTGCAGCCACTGAATCCACTGCTGGCTCTCCTCTTACCAGCTGTGTGACCTCAGGCCAGTGACTTAACCGCTCAGAGCCCCATTCCTCTCATCTGTAAAATGGAGACAATACTAACCCATGGGTGCAAGGATGGTTGGGAGGCTCACATGAAAAATAAGTGTAAAGCATTTGGCTCTGCACCCAGACAGTGAGACTTTAATAAATGGTAAGATGGTGATAGTCATTTTTATTTTCTCAAATGATGACAATTCACTTTAGGTAGATCATTCAAAATTATGCAAATTAATTGGCCCTCATAATCATGGTGAGACAGGGCAGAGGTTCTCATTCAGATTATGTCCATAAGGAAATGCACTGATCAGAAAGGGTAAGAGACTGGCCTGCGGTCACACAGCAAAAAGGCTGACCTCAGGAAGACGCCTCCAGCTCCTGCCCAGGCACCTTCCCGGGGCCCCCCAGAAACCTAGCAAGACATCCCTTCTGACTGCCCAGGGCCAGGCCCTGCTCATCTTTGTCCCATCTTCCCCTCCCCCTTCTCCAGGCTAACATGATTTCATTCAGCCCCAAACGTGTGAGAAGCTTGGGCTGATGCATAATTCATGACGCCAATTTGCATTCTCTCCACCAGGCCTTCAGCCTCCTCCCCCACCGCCCCCAGCCCAGCCCAGCCGCTCCTCCCAGATCTAGCATCTGCGTTCCCAGTGACATTTTTCTAGCAGCAGTGGTCTGGAAGCCCCATCCCAGAGCTGGAAATGCTTCATGAATCACAAGGCGGTTCCTTCTCCCGTGGACATTGTCAGAGCAATTCAGGGGCCTGCCCTTGGGGATCATGAGACAGGCCTCCTTCTGGAACCTGTGTTGGGCAGGTGGGGCTGGAGGAGAGTATGAACACAGCATTTCAAACAAGGCCATGCTGGGGGAGGGGGGTCTTCTCGTCTTCCCCCTGCAGCCAGGCACACGCATTCCATTTGGGCCCGCCCCCAGGGTGCTCAAGTCAGATTCACTGACCTCCCCCCCCCCCCCCCCCCCCGTGCCCAGCCCTTGTCAGAGCTTGTCCTTCGATGAGAAGGTGAGTCTGGTTGAGCCCAAACTCCACGCTCCTTCTGTGGCCAGGACTTGAGGGCCCCAGGCCTCTGCAGAAGAGTTGGCTGAGGCCTAGGGAGGATGAGGCTTTGACTCAGTGGCCAGGATGGGACTGAGGGAAAGGGGTATAGTCACGGGGCAGGGGGTGGGGAGGAAGGAACACCCCAGAACTGCCTGATGAGAGACATAGGCCCAGTGCAGAGAACTGCAAGGCCGGCCAGACTCCCCCATCCAGATTCCACCCCCCTCCCAAGGAACCAGGTCCAAGGCCCTCTTAGATGGGGCCTCCAGAATGGACAGACATCAGGACATGGTGGCACCCTCTGGGACATCAAGGAGGCCTGTAAGGCCCACACAGGCGTGGCCACCTCAAACGAGTGTCCTGGTGTGGCAGGTTGTGGGGATGGCCAGATTCCCCCGTGGGGGGAGGGGCCTCTGTGGGTGAGAGCCTTGTCCGTCCGATCTGTCCATCCCTGTTGTGGCCACACAACAGGTGCTCGGCCACAGTAGGGGCTCGGCCTTACCAGATGCTTCCGTGATGGGTGTCTGCTACATGCCAGGCATCCTGCACAGCCACAGTCCTCAATGCCCAACCCTATTGGCATGTGGAAAAAAAACCAGGGAGGTGATGTGGTCCATCCAAAGTCACACACTGGGGAAGGACAGCCGGGCCCTCTGCTGCACCCCAGGGCCTCGGGGCAAGGGAGAGGGGTGGAACACGTTCCTAGCAGAGGAGAGCCCCTCCCACCAGCCCCACGCCAAGGCCAGGCTCCATCCAGACCCGGGCACTCAGCAGTGAGCGCAGGAGGGAAGAGATAGTTCGCTTACCCTCATCGGGCCTTATCGGTCAGTAGACATGACGAGGTCAGTGTGCGGCTCCTCGCCCTTCACCTCAGCCCTGCCCTCCTGGGCCCCTCTGTTGTGTCTCCCAGAGGTGGGTAGACTCAACTGGCCATCTTGCCATCTTTAGGCCAGAGCTGAGGCGTCCCAGATGAACTCGCTGGCGGGCATCTCCAGCCTTGGGGAGCCACAGGAGGTGAGCAGGAGCCCGGAGGCTTGCCCAAGGGGCCCTGGGAGCCCAGTGCCCTTTCTAGAGATGGCCTTTGAGAGCACTCGTTTCACCCAACTTGACCTTGGTCCAGAGGACTTCCTTCCCTTGGTGTTCATGGGTAAAATGAGGCACAGATCAATTACATCTCTTTACAAGTCCCAAGAAAAAGGGGAGCCCCTGGCACATGTCCCATGTCTCCTGATTACCCGCTGTTCCCTTCATTACCTCGTGGAGTCCTCAAAATCATCCCCTGTGGTGGGTGCTATCGTCCCGTTTCTCTAGATGGGAGAACCGAGGCCAGTGAAGTTATTTGCCCATGGTCAAAATGCTAGATGAATGATTGGTAGCGCTGGACATCCAGGCCCCAGCTAGCTCCCGAGCTGTGGGACTCTGACCGTGTCGTCACCACCTGCTGAGCCTCGGGGTGGTCTGGCAGTTCATGCTGTGCGACTAGAGCCGGGTGCCTGGGTGATAACCCCTAGCAGTGTGACCTGGCCACATTCTAGTTTGCCTCTCTGTGACACAGGGTCATGGCCACGACTGCCTCACAGGCTGTCCTGGGACAATGCATGGCAGGTGCCCAGGGTGGGACCCAGAAAATGCCCGATACCCATCAGTTACAGCTGTCACTAGCACTATCGCTGGTAAAAAGGGTGGAACAGAGCTTGGAATGTCTAAAACCTTACAGCTCGGTGGTTCTCGAACTTTAGAGCATCAGCAGCACCTGGAGCGCCACCCAGCCCCCAGTCTCCGACACAGCAGGGGTGGGGGGTAGGGGCCCAAGGATCTGCATTTGTAGAAATTCCAGGTGAGGCTGAGACTGCTGGTCCGGGTCCTCTACGGGGACACAGCGTAGATCTTGACGTTGTAAAAATCCACAGAGGGGCGCCTGGGTGGCTCAGTCCGTTGAGCGTCCGACTTCAGCTCAGGTCATGATCTCACGCTTCATGGGTTCGAGCCCCGTGTCAGGCTCTGTGCTGACAGCTCGGAGCCTGGAGCCTGCTTCGGATTCTGTGTCTCCTTCTCTCTCTGCCCCTCCCCTGCTCGTGCTTTGTCTCACTCTGTCTCTCAAAAATAAATAAATGTAAAAAAAAAAAAATCCACAGAAAGCCCCACTGACAGGGGTGAAAATCTGACTGCTGGGCTCAGGGAGACAGCTTGGGGTGGATCCCTAGAGGCCCAGAAGCAGGAAGGCACAATTAAGTCCATAATTGTGCCCTAATTGTTGAGCGTTTACTAGCCTTATCTCTCTGGACTGTGATTGTCCCCTATCCCCAGTTGCCAGGCGGCTCTTTTGGGTGGTATTTGCTCTCAGGCCAGAACCTTGGGTGGCAGGTCACAGTCAGTGCTCTTCCCTCTCCCGTCCCCAGGCACAGCCAATCAAATGCAGCGGTTTCTCAAATGAAGTACTGGCCTCTGGCAGCTGCGCCCCCACCACCACCCCCAGCACCCACTGAAGCCTCCCACCAACTGGGAATAGATGCGGACCATCTCCAAGGTACAGAGGAAGCACCAAGGCTCAGAGACACCAAGCCACTTGCCCAAGGTCACACAGCCCTAAAGGGGCCAGCCTGGTCACAATCCCACAGCGCTTTTCCAGCTGCTCCCCCATCATCCTCGGAATAGCAGCTCACGTTTTGCAGGGCCCTCCCAGACTAGGTCTGAGGCCACCCGCCTGAGCCCCCTTTGTCCTTCATGGCACTGACCACAGCCGCAATGAAATCGGTCTGCTTCTGGCTGGGAGCTCATGCCTCTCTCCTACTGGGAGCGTCAACGCCGTGAAGACAGGGGCTGTGTCTCTCATTCCTCGCCAAGCCCCCAGAGCTTGGCACCACCCCCCCCCCCCGCCCCCAGCACCGCACAAAGTGAGCGCTCCCTCAGCATTATTTCGGGAACGATTGCTGACCCGGGGGGTGCCACAGAGCTGCCCGGGACAGCCAGCTCAGGCGGCAGGCCCTCTGCAGGTAGGGACTCGGAGCTCCTGCCTCCCCCCGCGGGCCTCTTTCCCGGTGGGACCCAGGAGCCCAGGGGAGCCGTCTCGCGTTCTCAAAGACTTCTTGATCCGGCCAGCCCCAAAGCACTCGGGCACAGCCCCCAGAGCCCATAGCCCACTCGGGGCCAACTCATTCCTGGGTCCCTGTTTCCACCTCAGGTAGCCTCAGGGAATGGAAAGATCTGCGTGGGGCCGACACAGTGCCTGCCCTGGCCTCTGGCATGGACCTCTGGGCTTTTCAAAGCACTCGTCTTACACCAATGACAGCAGGATTCTTCACCATCTAAAACTGAAGTTTGAGAAACTTGACAGAAAGCCATGGGGGAAGGAAAGGGGGAAAAAATAGATACAAACAGAGAGGGAGGGAGGCAATCCGTAAGAGACTCTTAAATACAGAGAAGGGTTGATGGGGGGCAGGGGGAGAGGGGAGAGTGGGAGATGGGCACTGAGGAGGGCACCTGTTGGGACGAGCACTGGGTGTTGTAGGGAAGCCAATTTGGCAATAAATTGTATTCATAAAAAAAATTTTTTTTAAATAAAATATAATTGAAGTTTTGCCAATCTTACTTTTTTCCACACCTGTGAAATGGGAAAAGGCTTACAGGGTGAGCAGTTGTCCTGGTCTGTCCGAGCCCGAGGTGTTTCTCAAGGCGCAGGACTCTCAGTGCTAAGTGAAGCAGTCCCAGGCCGAAAGGAACGGTTGCTCATGAGAAGTCTGACAAGCACTTGACATGTATTTTGGCTCTCAGGCTGCGGAGGAGAGGTTAAGGGATTCGCCCGTAAGATGGCCCAGCAAGTCAGCTGACCTTGGCAAAGACACCAATCATCGTCCCTGCCTCCTGGGTCCGCTCACCTGCCAGGTGCCCCTGGCACCCATTCTCCGTGGCTCTGGCCCAGGGTCTGCACACGGCTGGGGGGGGGGGGGGGGGGGCCGCCCGCCGGGTGGAGAGAACCCCCCAGAGGGAGGTTCAGCAGCCTGGGGGGCTGGGGGGGCAGCCCCCTCTGCCCGACTCCCTGCCTCACCTGCCCCTCCCTTCGAAGCATTTTCCTCCGACAAACATCATCAAGTTCAAAACAAACATTACCGTTAAACCCAGCTGCCAGCCATGGCGCAACCACTGTGCAAGAGGCTGGTGGGAGAAACTGTTCGCTCTGCTCGGAGGACTTGGGGGAGGCGCCGAGCACCTTGCCAGGAGGGACCTACGCCCGGCTGGGGATCAGGACACTCTGGGAACCCTGCAAGGTCTTCAGATGGGCCAACCCAGGGATCCCGTCGGGCACGGCTCTCCAGAAGCCTAGCCAGCCAGTGTGGCCAAACGGTCAGGCCAGGGGACCGGGGACCAGATGAAGAGGCAGCCGAGAGGCTCGGGTTTCTTGGGACGCTGGCCTTCCTCAGGCCCGGGTTCAAACGCAATCCGTGTCCCTGGGCAAGTGGCTTAACCTCTCTGAACCCGCTTCCTCATCTCGTCTTTCCTGAACAGCCTTCCACGTGCCAGGCGTTGGGCTGGGCACCATGTGTGAAGGACGTCACTTATTCCTCAGTGCAACCAGGCAAGGAGGCTGTGCAGAGGTGAAGTAACAAGGCGGAGGTCACGGGCTAGAAAGTCAGCGCGGAGGCACCGGAGGACCATGGCTGGCACGCAGGTTTTTGCCCCAACCGGCAAAAGCACGTGTTTCACCTGTGACACAGAGAGGGAACAACAACGAACGTGGGTTTCTTTCCTTCCACCTTTTTATTTCTGAAACCCCAGTGCCAGGCGAGCATCAGCATACAGGAGGCGTTCAGTGAAGGTCTCTGGAATGAATGAGTGAACTGTTTCCTCCCGTGAGCGACTGTAGCAAAAACAAACGCCCCACGAAACGGGTGCTTTCCCGTGGACAACTCCTCGAGGATCTGGTTCTCCAGGCACGGATGTCTCCATGCCCACGTGCATCCCCAGCAGCTTCTCTGGGAGACCCTGTGGTCGGGCACAACACCTACTGGAAGGTGGATAGACCCGCTGATGTGTTGACGGCACCAGGGACTCGAGGGTGCCTGCCCCCCAGCCAGCTTCTTGCTCTAGCCCCCTCAGACCCATGCGCCCCCACCCTCCCTGCCCACCCAGGACTCTGGCCGTTGCTCCGAATTGCTGACCTTCCTCCGGGGGTACACAACACCCCAGCCCCGCCCCCCGATCTTGCTGCTAACTTACTTTTTGGATTAACGTTGTGTCTGGATTAGGCACAGCCCAGCGCAGTTTCTAGAGATCAGCTCCTAGGGCAGAAGCCATCCCTGGATAGGCTCAGTGGGTCCTGGGGTTGGCGGTGAACTTTGTGGGGGGGGGGCTTCCCAAAGCGTGCACACCTTCTGGAACATCTTGAAGTGAATCTGCCTACAAGCAGCCTGCGGTAGGGCCCACGGCCACACTGCCAGCCTGGGGTGCACGTATACACCAGCCAGACTAAGAAACGGGAGGCTCAGTGGCCGGTGTGGAACCCTGGGCCTTGTTCTCTGGGTCTGGACCAGAAGGCAGTCTTGGGCCGCAAGGGCCGGCCCAGCCCAGAGACTCTTGAGTGGGAGAGACTCAGAGTAGGGGAGTAGGCCCAGGCCACAGAAATAGAGCCGGAAGTGCTAGAAGTTTCGAAGTCTGAGTCACCTGCCCCCTTGGGGGGTGCAGAGGCCCGTGCTCTCCCCGACTGACACCCTCTCCCACCATCCCTCCCCCACCAGCCCACATAGACTCTCCAACCCACCCCCCCTCCCCGGCCTTCTGCAGCACAAGCTACTTACCTCTGCCCACCCGAGGCTGCTTTCTCTCTGTCCTGCCCCAGGCTGCAAAACCTGCCTGCGGTGATTTTCTGTTGCTTTCCAGATTAAATCTGGAGTCGACAGCTGGGTGACCGTGGGCAAGTCACTTAACCTGAGTCTCGTTTCTGTCACATGTAAGTGATGGTAAGGACACATGACACCACACGTGTTGAAGGGCCAATATCTTTCCTGCTCTTCCCTCTCCTTCTCCTCGGCTGGTTATTGGAGGCCAGCATCACCTCCCAGCTCCACGTCTACCTTCTTCCCAATGTGGAGCCTTGGCTCATGCTAGCCCAATTTCCTGACTCTGCCCCCGCTTGTACCAAATCACACCCACCCCCTGGCCTTGGCCCACGGGGAGCCCTTCTCCTGTCCCTCCAGTTACCCACACCCCACGCATCATGTCAGGCCTCTCAGCACCCTGGGAGTGACCCTGGAAACCACCCCCACCACCCCCAGTCCTGATCAACCATCCCTCTCTGGTCCCCACTGCCAAGAGAGTCACACGCCAGTGTAGCCGTTGCTCAGACCGGCACGCGGGAGCCCGCCATGTTTTCTCCTGGACCCCTCTTGGAGTGCTGGCTGCTGGGAGGCGGGGGGCATTTTCTGCTTCTCCCACAGAAGCCCTGGGCTGTACACTCAGCGGGCACATTTGCTGGCCTGACATACCTGATCCCCAACCACCACCCACGTCCAGACGCCCTCCCAGACCAAGGGCCCCATTATCATAATGAAAACGATCATTTGTCGCCAGCCCACCATGAGTCAGGCACTTGTACAAATACTGACTTGCTTAATCCTCACGGCTCTGCATGTAAGTACTTATTAGCCCATTTTACGGACAAGGAAGCTACGGCTCAGAGAGCTTGGGTAAGAGGCCAGAGTCCCCAGCAAGGATACAGCAGGGTGGCAGGCAGACTCAGACCTGTCAGGTTCCGATGTGTCCACTGCACGGCGGGCAATGCCCAGAACAGCGCCCTATAGCACGTCCTGGCAGGATGATCCCCACCGTCTGGGGCCCCCGAAAGGGACAAAGGAATGGGCTTCTGGCTAGACTGAGGTTCTCCCGGACTTAGGAATCTTGCCACAAAGCCTCTGCTGTTCTGCCTGTAAATGGAGTGAGGCCAGACCCACTAAGTCAAGCGAGAGCACAGAGGTGCTGAGGCTGGAGACCACAGGACACGTGGTGGGGCCAAAAGGAAGTGTGTGAGTGTAGCAGCCACAGGAGCGTCAGAGCAGCGGTGGGACTAAGGGGGGGGGTCTAGACGTGGAGCGGGGGGCACAGGCGGGCCCGATGGTGGCGGCCTGGCTGGGAGCCTCTGGAGGCTGCACCTTAGGGCCTCACTCTTCAGTTTATAAGTTCCGTCTGTTTGCAGTGCGGAGGGCCAGGGAACGAGGGAGTCCCGCTAGGAGGTGTGGCAGGGAAGTGACCGGGGCCTATATGGTAAGGCACCGGCCTGGGGACAGAGAGAAGCAGACAAGCACAGACAAGATGGTTCCAGAAGTAGAATTAATGGTCCTGGCTGGTGGACTGGGTGTGGGGCAGGAGGCAAAGGGAGTCAAGATGAGACCCAGCTTTCTGACAGAAGTGACTGAGGGATGGGTGGGGGCAGTTGATATTTATTGAGAAGATGGGGAACAAGGGACAACCAAAAACTTGGGTTGGCCCTGATGAGCTTGGGGCGCCTGGGAGGCCCCCAGGTGGCGATGTCAGGTTGGCAGCTGGGGAGGGACTAGGGTGCACCCACCGGCCCTGGAGGGCTCGCCTCACCTCAGGGTATCCCCACAGAGAGGACAGGGCCGAGGACCACGCCCTGACAGAGGGCGGGAAGGGTGACGAGTGGGCCGCAAAGGAGTCTGATGAAGCAAGATGGGGACGAAGAAGCGGCCACCGGGCCCGGCAGCCTTGGGCTGGAGAGGGCGCGGGTCCGTTTAGAGCAGCTCAGGCTGGACGGAGTGCAGAGGAGGAGATGTGGCTGGAGGTTGCTAGGTCTTGTCCCAGGACGGTGGGCCAGCAGAGAGGGGCCATATAGCCCAAAGTCCTCAAGAAGTCAGGAGGGCTGGGCCCCAGGGCCCAAGAGGAAGTGTGGCCTCAGAGACGAGGGACCCTTCCCCCACTTGCAGCAGGAGATGAGGAGACTGAAGTGTGTGAATTGGGGTCTGAGGAGAGAGACGGGGAGACCGCTGTGCAACAGCTCCTGTTTGCCCAGCATGAGGTGTGGGGAGGACATCACATGGGGGTAAGGGGTCACCGGAGGCGGAGGGGGCATGAGGAAAGCCCCGACGGGGTGCTAAGGCACAGCAAGGGGCTCCCAGGGCATGGGCAGCACCCCCTCCCCACCCACCGTGCAGCCTCAGGAGTAGCTAGAACAGAAGCCCAACTTCTGGGCTCCTGCAAGGGCCCCCCACTCCTGGGGACAGGGCTGGGTAGGGATGAGGCCACACAGGACAAGAGAGGGGAGGGTCTGGCACCCCACACCCTAGGGGACCCGCTGCCGAGGGTGTGGGCCCTCATGCGGGAAGCAGGGGTGGGTGATACACCCTCTGGGACCTGCTCTCCCTCTCACACCTCTGCTCCAAGCAGGGGTAGGGCCAGACTTTGTCGTGCCAGGTACAGGTGACACTGGGGAATTCAACCCCAGGGAGAGGAGAACAGGAAAGAGAAGAAACATGCACACCAGGTACAACGTCAGACCCTGCCCAGGTAAGACAGCATCAAATCCCCTTTTGAGGGACATCCTATGCCCCCATTTCACAGACAAACGAACTGAGGCTCAAGGAGGCTGGCTCTGGGGCCAGTGGACTTGGGTTTAAACTCTGGCCCTAACCAGCTGTGGTTTGGGGCGAGTGACTTAACCAGCTGTGCCTCAACTTCCTTCCCTGTAAAGTAAAAATAACACTTCCTCCCTGCTCAGGTCGCCATGTGGATCACAGGAAGCCCTCTGAGCCCAGTGCTGCTGGGCACGCAGGGAGGGCTTACAAGGGGGGGCCACGGTGAAAACCAAGATGCCAGAGGGGGCCCCAGGGGCGCCCAGCCTGAAGGCCACACCCTGTCCTCCTTCTGGGCTGAAAGGTGCATCTACCTCTAACAGTCTTTCCAAGACGCCATTTCTTTGTGTTGGTTTCTGTTGAAGTCAGTGGACAGCAGGGAGGGAGAAAGGCAGAGGCCACAGGCCCTGGAGGAGACAGGAGAAAGGGAGGGAGCCCCCAGCCTGGTGATAGATCAGAGGGACAGGGGCGGCCACAGCAGGCAGAGGGGAGATTAGAGGCCGGAGAAGGAAGGAATGCCAAGGTCGCCGGGACAGGGCCCGCTGGAGCCACTAAGACCGCCTGAGCCCCGTATCATGGCCTGACCTTCTGGGCTAAGTCACCTATGTGGTGCGACTGGGAGGAGGGGCCCCAGAAAGCCCCTCACCCCTCACCCCTCACCCCTCACGAGAGCTTCTCCTCTGTGGTCCTCACTGTGTCACAGTGCCTCACTTCCACCATTAGTGCTGAAGCCAGTCAGCAGTGGAGCCCGGCTCCAAACTCACGTCTGCTCCCAGCACCCAGGGCTCAGCCACGGCTCTGGCACCCCCACCAGCTGGAGCCCTCCTGCCTTAAATGTGCACCTTTAAGAAAGTCCCTGGGCTGAGTGATTCTGGCCTATCACCCCTGGTGGGAGACTGCAGCTCAGACCAACTTGTCGTGCCAAGGGGGAGTGTAGGGTAGGGTGTGGAGGGAGCTGTGGCTGGCTGGAGGGTGGGCTGGGGTGGGGGGAGGGTCATTGCACAGACAAGGACCTCACAGGAAAGGCTCCAAAACCCACCTGCTTCAAACTCCCAATTTCCCAGATATTGCAAACTGAAGCCAACCGAGGTGGGGTCGGCCTGGAGGGGGGAGTCCTGCCTGAGACATTACCCAGTCGGGGCTAGACACAGAAAGGTAAGTGGGACCCCTGGGTGCCTGGTCTGTGGTCACGCCAAGCTGTTCCAGCCCTTCCCTGTGGGCCTCAGGAAGGATCTGGGGTGCACTGTGTCGGTAGGGCAGGGGCGAGAACCAGCCCAGAGGCTGTCCAGAGCCACGCGGGAACAAGAGTAGCCGGGCTTTGGGGTCCCTGGGCGGAAGGCCAGGGCCAGCTGCTTCTCATTCCATCCTGCCATTCCATACAACCCAGGCACTGCCAGGAAGAGCTCAAGGGCCCACATTTCAAATGAGAAAGCATATGCTTAGGGGACACGCAGTGTTTCGGCCCAGAAGGAGGCAACAAAGTCAGTCTGGGGTGCGGGTCCATAGCCAGTCAGCCAGGCTCTTTGGCAGCTCCCGGGGCTCTGCCTGTTCAGACAGATTCAAGAGCTGGTCCTCCAGCCCCTGGGGGTCTGGCAGGATGGCAAGAGGGCAGGGGAGCCGATGCCAAGAGCTGGGGCAAAGGAGAGCTCCAGCCTGCCCTGGACAGCCCCCAGCCAGCAAGACACAACAGCGATAAGGGGCTATCTGGGGTGGCGGGTGGGGCACAGGAGGGCGGCCCGCCTGCCGTCTTCTCCAGCTCCGGGCAACCCCACCTTACCAGCTCCCCAAGGGGCTGGGGTAGGCGGGGGAGAACCTCTCCTTCGGGAGGCCGAGTCAGGGAGGAAGCAATCTAGGGACGTCCCCTTTAGAAGGAGATGCCCCCCGAAAGTTGCACCGGGGACACATTATCCCAGAAACTCACACTGTCCAAATTCAGGGCTCGCTCCCCCCAAGCTCCTCGACAGCTGGAGGGGCAGGTGTCTTAGGCAGAGGAAGAGCTCGGCAGCCAAAAAGAAAGCTTCTGCCTGAGGTACAGCCATAGCCCTAAGTCCATCCTTAGCGTCCGGCCCCTACCCAACCCACCTTGGCCGTGCCCTCCCCCACCCTCTGGCTAGCCAGTTTTTTTCTTTAGGGAAAAGGAAAAGTCTCCATTGCCATGCAGACTCTGTTTCCATGAGCATCCAGGCGGGGGGTTCCTCTCACTCTGGGACCCGCCCTCACACAGGCTTAGCAGGGGCTGGGGCCCGGGAAACGTTCGCATGTTCTAAGTTCATTGTAGTAGTTCCGCTTGCCACACTCTGGAAATCGTTCCTTTTTCTTTAAAAAAAAAATTGTTCCTTTTGGCACTGTAATTAATTTTGTTGCAAGTAAATTCAGGTAAACCTTATTCTTGTGAAAATAGGAAGGAAGGAAGGAAGGAAGGAAGGAAGGAAGGAAGGAAGGAAAGAAGGAAGGAGAGAACAGAAAAGAAAAGAAAAGAAAAGAAAAGAAAAGAAAAGAAAAAAGAAAAGAAAAGAAAAAAGAAAAGAAAAGAAAAGAAAAGAAAAACCAACAAAACAAAAACGTAAGCAAGATGTGATGAAAATCCCCTTAGAAATAAAGCCTACTTGGGGTGCCTGGGTGGCGCAGTCGGTTAAGCGTCCGACTTCAGCCAGGTCATGATCTCGCGGTCCGTGAGTTCGAGCCCCGCGTCGGGCTCTGGGCTGACAGCTCGGAGCCTGGAGCCTGCTTCCGATTCTGTGTCTCCCTCTCTCTCCGCCCCTCCCCCGTTCATGTTCTGCCTCTCCCTGCCCCAAAAAAAAAAAACGTTGGAAAAAAAAAAAAAAAGAAATAAAGCCTACTCGAGGACCTCTGCTTGCCTTCCCCAGGTAGAACCACAGAAGCCATTCTGATGCCTTTTGTTCCGTCATATACATGGATATGTGTCCACAGGAAGCACATCGAACACGTTGAGCACACACGCGTGCTGCAAACTCACACAAATGGCACCACTCCACCCCTTGCTTTTTTCCCCCAAGGATCCAACTTTGACCTCTCCCTGTCTTGACACCTGGTTAGAAATCTTTTTGAGTCCTTGCTCTTTCCCCAGCCATGGGCTCTTCTCCTGACAGCCCACCTGATCCCTGCCTTCTGGTGGTTTCTCCCCTCCTGGGACAGGAGTTGAGCCCAGGGTCCTGCCATGAGGGCAGCATTTCCCGAGGTGAGATACGGGTATCACCAGGCCGAGGAGATGCCATAAGGAAAACACAATCTCCTGGTCGAGTTGACTGGGGGGAAGCGTAGTATGTTAGCCCTCTCTTGAAAACTCCCGGGAACATAACAATAGTGGCCCTGAGAAGTCCTGCAACCAAGAAGCTTACTGATTTTTCTTAACCAAGGATGACCCAAGCTTGGGAAACCATGGAAGCCTTCAGGATTTTTACATCACACCAGATGATCCGCTGAGGAGAGGGGCCCTGGGTAGTTCCTTCCAGGTTCATGATCTCACGGTTCATGGGTTGCAGCCCCACATAGGACTCTGCGCTGACAGCTCAGAGCCTGGAGCCTGCTTCAGATGCTGTGTCTCCCTCTCTCTCTTCCCCTCCCCTGCTCTCTCTCTCTCTCTCTCGAAAATAAATAAACGTTAAAAAAAAAATTTTTTTTAACACCATCAAGAAAGTGGCGTGGGCGGCGGGGGGGAGGGGAACACAGCATGGGAGAAAATATTTATTTGCCAATCACATATCTTATAAAGAAACTGTATCACAATATATAAAGAACACTTACCCCTCGATAATAAAAAGACAAGTGATCCAATCTAAAAATGGGCAAAAGATCTGAACAGACATTTCTCCAAGGAAGATATGTAAAGCGATGAAAAGATGCTCATCATCCCTAGCCATCAGGGGAATGCAAACCAAAGCCACAGCGAGATAGCTCTTCATACCCATTGAGATAACTATAATAATAAGTACTGGCAAGAATGCAAAGAACTCGGAACCCTCATACATTGCCGGTAGGAGTGTGAAATGGTGCAGCCACTTGGCAAAACGCTTAGGAAGTTCTTTAAAAGGTTAAACATAGGGTCACCACATGAGCCAGCAGTCCATGCGCTGGCATATACTCAAGAGAACTGAAAATCTGTGTCCACATAAACACACACACACACACACACACACACACACACACATGCTCGCAGCAGCCTTCTCCACAAGAGCCAAGAAGTGGAAACAGCCTAAATGTCTATCAACTGATGAACGGATGAGCAGAATGTGGTATATCCATGCAATGGAATGTTACTCAGCCATAAAAAGGACTGAGATACTGAGGCGTGCTATGACGTGGATGAGCCTTGAAAACATTATGCTGAGCCAAAGAAGCCGCACACGAAAGGCTTCTTCTGTACTGCATGATTTCATTTATGTGAACTGTCCGTAATAGGCAGACCTACAGAGGCAGAGAGGAGGTCAGTGATTGCCTAGGGCTCGGGGTGGGGGCAGAGGAAAAAGGGGAGTGACTGCTAATGGGTGTGGGGTGGGGCTTGGGGGGGGTGACGAAAATGTTCTAAAATTGGTGGTGCTAATGATTGCCCAACTCCGTGACTGTACTGAAAACCACTGAATCGCATACCTTAAAGAGGTGAATTGTATGATATGTGAATTCTATCCCAGTAATACTCGTACAATTAAAAAAAAAAAAAAAAACAGCAGCTAGGGACTCATAAAGGCCTGGCACCGGGGTTGGGGGTCGTGGGCACAAACCCTCCTCGCTTGCGCACTCTCCGTCTTGGCTCCTGCCAATGGACCTGACTCTTCCGCGAGCATTCCTTCCTGCGCCCCTCCCCCCGCCCTTCTCCTTCAGTCACCCCAGGTGACCTCACCTTCTCCTTGCACCTCTCGCATCCAGGTGCCTTTGATGTGAGGCGTGCTCTTGGCCCCCTCGCTCTGTTCAGGAGCTGTCGTCTGAGCTGCTGGGTGCTGAACCCATGTCCCTCTCTCCTGATTAGAATGACAGCGACAATTACCACAGCAATGGTAATAGCTGTGACACTTACGGGGCCATTATTGTGCACTAAGCACCGTGGCTGCACCGAAGCCCTGAATCCCCCCGCCCCCGCCCCCAGGGCTTCGCGTGCCCATGAGGCTGGCCCGGTCAGGCCCTCGGTGCTCCCTGGGCTCATGGAGCGGGCTCCCGATGGCAGAAATGACTCAGGCCCACCCACTGATGCCCAGCTCTGTTCCAGGCACAGCATTTTAAACGAAGTGACTCAGGGCCCAGATGAGTAAGGCAGATATTCAGCCCAACAGACAGACAGACAGACAGACAGAACACTGCAGTTGGTGTGCGTGGCCTCTAGCCCGTAGGCGCCTCGGGCCCTCTGTAGGACCTGTCTGAGCTCACACACTCAGGAATTGGGTTCAGAGGACAGGGCCTGCTCCTGGCAGGCCTGCCCCCTGGGGCCCGTGAAATACCCCCAGGGCTGGCCCGCCCCAATCCCAGCTGCAGAGAGGAGCCCCCAGCCTTCCTGCCTGCTGACAGGATCACTTCTTTTCTGTGCCAAGCACAGCCCTTCCCCAGGGCTCTGTGATCTAGTTTTCCTTTTCCTACCTTAGAAATAGCTCATCGCAAGTTTACCCACAAGCCCTTCGGAGGGCAGAGGGCCCCGCACCCCCAGGAGGAGACACTCACAGATTAGGAATTTCTGAGGGCACAGCCGGCCTTGTAGTGATATTCAAATAATTTTTTTCTTGAGTGACAAGAAAGGGAGATGAGAGAAAGGGAGGACAGGAGGGAGGGAAGGGAGATTCTGGGCACCCCTGGTTCACGGAGTGTCCTTGAATTTGCCTACCGGGTTTACTCTTGCCTCTTGCTGGTCTTCCAGTCACTGTGTGACCTTAGGGAAGTCACAGGGTGTCTCTGGGCCTCCTTCCACCAGTAGTCAGAGAGGAGGTAATAGATTAGGCCACTACCTACCTGCCGAGCTGCTGCGATGTGATTCCAGGCATGGGGCCTCTGCCAGGCCTCCCCAGTGCTCGGAGCTGGCTTGCCTGGGTCTTGCCTCCACGGCCCATCTCCTTCCCTCACCCGTCAGCACCTACCTGGGGCCTTGCTTGGCAGCCGGGCTGCCTGGCATGTGCTACACGAAGTGAATCAAGCAGGTCGGCAGCGCTGGCTAGAGACAGAAGTGAGCCCCTCTGGGAGAATGGCTTGGAGCACACACACCCCTCGGGCCCTGGGACATGTGGGGAAACACGGCTGGAACTGTTTCCTAACCAGTTTACATCCAGATGACCTCCCCTGTTTCCGCCCCCCCCCCCCCGCCCCCAACGACGTGTGGCTCCCTGTCACTGCATTCCCACTGAGCCCCAAGCTACTGGAGGGTAGACTTCGGCCCCTTGACCATGGCCTGGGCACAGGAACCACTCATCATTCTACGAGTCTGGAAACTGTCCTGAGGCCTGGGGGGGGGGGGGGGGGAGTGGGGCTCATCTGGGAAAGAATCTCAAAAGCCCTGCCCAACCTTCCACCCGCCTCCTGCCCCTCCTTCCAACAGCCCCAGCATATGGCTGCCCCCTCCCACGCAGAGCCCCCCCAAAGCCACCGTCCACACGTGTGCATGCGCGCATGCACGCAGACACACGCACGCACACGCCAACCCCACCTCTCAGCCCCACCGCTGCCCTAGAATTCTGGCCGAGCGAAGGTTCTCTCCTCCCTCGCGAGAAACAAGGTTGTGGGAGGTTGGAACGGAAATGTAGCCTGCTGAGTCCACTTGGTGAGAGATGGGGGACTGTCCCCCATCTCCCAGCCCGCGGGCCAGGGGAGCACCACCGCAAAGATGGAACACCTCAGCTTATTCCGCGGCAAGGCCGCGGGGCGGCTTGGCAGAGGGCAAAGTCAGGACCGCGAGGGCAGGTCCCACCTGGCGTCCTGGAGGGCAGCAACCACAGCCTCGTACCTGCCCTCCTGCCCTCTCCACACCGACACCCTGCACTTCGTGATCCTGGCCCCTCCCTGCCCATCACCGAGCCCTGCCTGTCCTGCCTTCAGAGTCCCGCCTGAGCGCCGCCTTTTCTGCGGACTTTCTCACCACCACCTGGTCCCAGCTCCCATGGGAGCCTCCCGGCTGGGCTCCCTTCACCTCCTTGCCCTGTGAAGGTCCATTCTCCACACAGCAGCTGGGACGGCCTTTTGAAAACATAAGTCGGGCCACCCCACGCCCTTGCCAAAGACCCCCAGCCCGCCCCCCACCCTGGCGCTCCACTGCACAGCATGGCCGGGCCCCTGCCCCTGACTTCCGCTGGTAACTTCTTCCTGCTCACCTCACTTTGTCTCTTCTAGGCTTCTTCCCATTTCTCCAACATGCCAAACCCTTTGCTGCTTCAGGGCCTTTGCACATGCTGTCTCCCCGTCTGGACTGCTCCTCCCACCCACCCCCCCAACCCACCGCTTCCCTGATCAGCTCCTTCCCGGGCACTCAGCTGAACTGTCTCCTCTGAAGTGTGTTCACCTCGTGGGAAGCAGGCCTCCCCGGCGCCAGCCTATGAGGGGCGTTTGTTATCATTTACATGTATTTGTCGCTATTTATGCACTCACATCTGTCACCCTCACTGGACAGCGGGCTCTGGGAGGACGGGCACCACAGCCACCTGTTGCGGCCCCTGCCACAGCTCCAGCACTTGTGGACGCTCATAAGAAGCTGTAAAATGGGGGCACCTGGGTGGCGCAGTCGGTTAAGCGTCCGACTTCGGCCAGGTCACGATCTCGCGGTCCGTGAGTTCGAGCCCCGCGTCGGGCTCTGGGCTGATGGCTCGGAGCCTGGAGCCTGTTTCTGATTCTGTGTCCCCCTCTCTCTCTGACCCTCCCCCGTTCATGCTCTGTCTCTCTCTGTCCCAAAAATAAATAAACGTTGAAAAAAAAATTTTTTTTAATTAAAAAAAAAAGGAAGCTGTAAAATGAAAAGAGGACTTCACAGATGGGCCCGAGGACACTGGAGGGGTGAAACAACAAGGAAAGTCAGAACGGAGACGGCTCCACCTGTGCCCCTGACCTCAGTCCCCCAACTGCCCACTCCACTGAGGGGGAAATGAGGGACCTCTGTGGGCCCAAGGGGCTGAAGAGGAGTGACCCAGCCCAGTGTTGGCTGGCCACATGAGAGCTTTGGGGACCCCCAAGGGTGACTGAGTGTCACAGACCTCCGGGCACCTCTGGAAGAGCCATTGCAAAGGTGCAGGGTAGAGACCATGACTGCAAACCTGCCTGGGACCCACAGGGGACCCCCCCCCCATAGGGCCTGGGCTTCCCCAAAGTGCCCAGGACAGAGGAGAAGTCCCGATTAGCTAAAGTCCCTCCCCGGAGCCCATCCCTGGCTGGTGGTGGCCTCGTAGGAACACCTCAAAGAGGCCTCGATGCTCAAAGTACCCCTTTCACCTGGGAGCAACTTAGAGCCTGCTTGGGATTCATTCCCTCTCTCTCTGCCCCTCCCCCGTTTGTGCGTGCACATAAGAGCGCTCCCTCTCTCTCTCTCTCTCTCTCAAAAATCAATAAGTAAACATTGTTTTTAAAAAAGAAAAGCCGGCTTAGACCAGCATACAGACATATACAGCATAGTGTGTACATGTGTGATTATTGAGATTGTGGTGTTTTTTTTTTTTATGTTTCCTTTTCCTTTTACATGTTTTCCTAATGGTCCCAGTGAACACGCTTTACGACAATGATAGCGAAACCACCAGGAAATGACACTCTTTTTTAAACAAGAAAATGTGATGATTCCTTTTGAGAAGCATCTTGCATCGATTTATTCTGCCGAAGGGCCTGACGCATAAGGTTTTGGGACATTGCCTGAGGCGAGGCCCTGAGGAGGGACTATGGGAGGAGGGGAGGTCGTGAAGGGGGTGTGAGAGGCAAGGGTGTCATGGGCACCTCCCCTGGGCAGGTTGGCCTTCCAAGGGCCCAGCTAGGGCTGAGGGAAGCCTGGGGGAGTGGGGCGGGCGGGGGGTGCTGAAGGCCAAAGCCACCCACTCCGGAGCCTTTTCCCTTCCTACAACTTCTTTCTTTCTTTCTTTCTTTCTTTCTTTCTTTCTTTCTTTCTTTTTAATTTTCATTTATTTATTTTGAGAGAGAGAGAGAGAGAGAGTGCACAAGCAGGGGAGGGGCAGAGAGAGAGGGAGACAGAATCCCAAGCAGGCTCTACACCGTCAGCACGGAGCCCAATGCAGGGCTTGAACCCACAAACCCATGAGATCATGACCTGAGCCAAAAGCAAGAGTCAGAGGCTTAACAACTGAGCCACCCAGGTGGCCTCCTACGTTTACTTCCCTTTCCTTTTAACCCTCTTCCCTGGCCAACAAGACCTGGCTCAGCGACCGCTTCCTCCAGGAAGACTTCCCTGATAACCCCAGGGCTCTGGGCAAGGTTAGGTGCTTTCCTATG
Source organism: Herpailurus yagouaroundi (assembly GCF_014898765.1). Classification (NCBI taxonomy): domain Eukaryota; kingdom Metazoa; phylum Chordata; class Mammalia; order Carnivora; family Felidae; genus Herpailurus; species Herpailurus yagouaroundi. The sequence continues at coordinate 10,004,944 of NW_024412395.1, forward strand.
GGCTCCTACAGGAGCTTCTTGGGTCCCAGACCCAAGACGTGTGAAGACGTGCTGGAAGATGTTTCATGCGTCCATTCCTGACCACGACCAGCACCCAGAAAGTCCTCGGTAAACAGCCACCATGCAGGCCCCAGGTCCCCTCCTTATTCCCAGCTCACCCAGATTCCCCTGTGTGAGTGTCCACTGATCTTCCAGCTATCTGCTCTGGCCTAGGCACAGCCCCCTCCTTTGGGTTCTGCGTACCAGTTGCTAAGGGCCTTCACGTAAGACCTGAGGCAGAGCAGTTTTACGAAAGCATTTAGAGACGGATGCCAAGCGTTTCTGGCAGGTCCCGGTGCCGGTCAAACCCCTCCTCAGCCCCTGGGTCTCAGAGCCCCACTTGGCAAGTGTCCAGGCTCCAAGCGTTTCCGGATCCCCTCAAGCCTGGGGTCTTGAGGCAACTGACGGGCAGGCAGGAACTCTGGTGCCTACGTCTCATTGAGTAATCGTAGAATAAAGTGACACGCGAAAGTCCGCCTCCGGTGCCGGGCAGAGACAACGTGCTCAGAGACTGCAGATTCTCATCTCCCTCCAGACCCATAAGGGGAAGGTAGTGGCAATTCTAGACGGGGTGCAGGTGAGGCTCTGAGTCCTAAAGACTGTACCCAACCAGCTGGCCTGGGCCAGGCTATTCTTTGAGACGGCCCCACTTTAGGCAGACGTGGCATCCGCAGTGGGAACATCGGCCTTCTCTGGAGAGGATCCTTGGGCAACCCACTCCCTCAGGGGCCACCCTTGGCACCATTTCCAGGGTTTCTTGGGCTGGTTGTGACATCTGCTTCTGGATTCTGCTCCAGGTGAGATCTGACATCTGAAGGCGCAGGTCGTATCCACCCACTCACTCACGGAGAGAACTCCATAGGTGCAAAAGGCCGAGATAATGTGGGCCCTTGCGCATCCAGCCCCTGGAAAGGGGGTGAGGTCAGCGGGCAGGATACACTGATGCCTGTTGCCAAGGAGGCCATAAACGAGGCTGCCCACAGGGATTTGTTGTTTTTTTTTTTTTATTAAAAAAAAAAATGTGGGGCCCCTGGGTGGTGCAGTCGGTTAAGCGTCCGACTTCAGCCAGGTCACGATCTCGCGGTCCGTGAGTTCGAGCCCCGCGTCGGGCTCTGGGCTGACGGCTCGGAGCCTGGAGCCTGTTTCCGATTCTGTGTCTGCCTCTCTCTCTGCCCCTCCCCCGTTCATGCTCTGTCTCTCTCTGTCCCAAAAATAAATAAAAAACGTTGAAAAAAAAATTTAAAAAAAAAATGTAATTGTAAAATATATGTAACATAAAATTTACCACGTTAACCATTTGTAAATGTACCGCTCAGTGGCATTAAGTGCATTCGCATTGCGGTGCAACCATCCCCACCATCAATCCCCAGAGCTTTTTCATCTTCCCACTGAAACTCTACCCATTAAACGCTAACTCCCCATTCCTCAGCCCCCAGCCCCCAGCACCCACCCTTCTTTCTGCCTCCATGACTTCGACTCTAGGAATCTGACTATTCTAGGTACCTCCTAGATGTTGAGTTCTCCGCTATTTGTCTTTCTGAGACTGGCCCGTTTCACGTCGCATAATGTCCTCCAGGCTCACCCACGTTGTGGCGCGTGTCATTAGGAGGGCTCTGAAAAATCAGAGTACAGTCCTCAGCCCTTCAGGGCCCTTCATTCTAAATGTTGAGGACAGACACGCTCACTGTGAATTTCAGCATCCAGCTGACTGTGACTGTCTTGACCACAGTCATGTGTCCTTTCCTGCCCGCATCAACACTAGGAAGGTCCTGGAGGTGTGGTGGCCTCTCAGGAGGGGCTCCCAGAAGAAGGAGAGAAGGGGACACTACAGTGGCCTCCTGGGACATCGGCCCAGCCAAAGAAGCGTCTCTGTCAGTGGTCGGCTAACTTTTCCTGTAAAGGGCCAGTATTTTAGGCTTTGCAGGCCATATGGGTCTCTGTCATAACTAATATATAAATGAACGAGGTAGCCGTCTTCCAATAAAACTTTATTTACAGGCACTAAATTTGGATCTCCCATTTTCATGTCATGCATTATTCTTCTTTTGATTTCTTTTCAGCCATTTAAAAATGTAAACACCAGGGGTTCCTGGGTGGCTCACTCGGTTAAGCGTCCAACTTTCAGCTCAGGTCATGATCTCGCTGTCCGGGAGTTCGAGCCCCGCGTCGGGCTCTGTGCTGACAGCTTCGGATTCTGTGTCTCCTTCTCTCTGCACCTCCCCTGCTCATTCTTTGTTTCTCCCTCAAAAATAAATAAACATACAAAAAAACTTTTTTTTTTTAATTTTTTTTAACGTTTATTTATTTTTGAGACAGAGAGAGACAGAGCATGAATGGGGGAGGGACAGAGAGCAAAGGAGACACAGAATCGGAAGCAGGCTCCAGGCTCTGAGCCATCAGCCCAGAGCCTGACGCGGGGCTCGAACTCACAGACTGCAAGATCGTGACCTGAGCTGAAGTCGGACGCTTAACCGACTGAGCCACCCAGGCGCCCCACAAAAAACTTTTTAAAAAATAAATTACATTAAATTAAAATGTAAAAACCATTCAGAGCTTGTGGATGTGGCCGGCTGGCTGCAATCTACCAACCCCCGTTCTGGAATTAAGGTGGCATTGTGAGGGCACGCGGCTCTGTTCCACCCACAGGGCAGGACCTTCCTCCAGCTCTCCTCAAGGGTCAGGCAGCCCCCGGGGAACCTGGTTCCCTGACACACGGCTTCAATAGTGAGCTGTGCAGGCGTTGGCCCTCGGGATCTGTTAGCATTGCGTCCCAACCCATGCCTGGCTCCACGTCCCCGTTGATGGCCGCAGCAATCGGAGGGCATCTGCTGAAGTTCGAGAAGCCTTGCGACCAAAGATAGGGAATAAGATACTACAAACTACTGGGGAAATGGTGTGGGAGTACTTGCTTCCTATTTCCTAAAACAACCTCAGAACCAATCTCAGCTTCGGCCTGGAAGGAGGGTCACGGTCATCGGCCTGGGCTCTCGAAGCCCTAAGACAGGGGAAGACGGGAAGTTTGCCCCATTCCCCAGAATGAGCCAACTAGATAAGGCCGGCAGGGTGCAGACCCCCATAGGCCAGAGCCCTGTGTCCTGGGACCTGAGATTTCATTTCGGATCTTCCCAGACTATGCGACCCTGGGCAAGTCACTTAGGCCCCCTACACTCCGGCTTCTCCACCTGTGTAATAGAAATAATGATACTCCCTAGAGCTATGGCAGATTAGTTGGGAGAAAATATATCAAGGGTTTAGAAGAGTTCTAGGCACATTATGAGCACTCAGTCAGTGGTAGCTATTATTATTATCTCATCATTCCACACAATAAGCCTATGTGGTAGATACTATTATTAGCCTCCTTGTATGATGAGGGGAACTGAGACACAGAGAGGTTAAGTAACTAGCCCTAGGGCACACAGCTAGGACTGGGTGGGGCTGGAGTGTGGAAAGCCTCACCACAGTCTATGAAGCTTTTAGCCCCTGGCCTATGTGCCCTCTTGGGAAACCACAGGAGCTGAGAGCCCTGGGTCCAGGGAGGACCCTGCAGGAAGGTGCCTGGAGGTGATGCGGCCAAGACCTGCCTCCTCTGGAATGCCTCTCTTTGTGCTCCCATAGCCTCACCGCTTGCCTTTGGGAACCATGTGCACATTCCTGTACATCACAGGCCAGGTGAGGATCACATCTGCTTAGGAGAGACCTAAGAGACCCTGTGCACACACACACAGCAAGCCCTGGGAAAGGGTCTGGGCTGCTAAGCGGAGCTCCATTAGCTTGGGGGCCTCAGGCAAGTCTGTACCCTCTTTGCACCTCAGTTGTCCCTCTGCAGAAGGAGAGGTTGGATGGGCTTCTCTGCAGTTCTATGATCTAATCAGCTTCTGACACATCTTCTGCTTTTAGCAACCTGCCCCACCCCCCATCTCCCAAAACACTAAATCTTGGGGCCTGCCTTCCCATGACTCACGGAAGACAGAACAAGAGCTTTTTTTTTCCCCCTTCTCATGGGGAGACCACCAGCCTTTCCCACACCAAACCAGCACATGTTTTGACTGGCCCAGCCAGCCATCCCTCCCTGCCCACTCTAGATGGGCACTAGGTAAGAGCCCATCTCAGCCTGGTACTCAAAAGAGGCAAAATACTGTGTGAAGCCAACATTCTGTCCTGTCTTTAGGACAGGCTTTAGCCATGGTATCCCCAGCCACCAAAGGCCATAGAATAATCCCGCAAGTGGATGTCAGGGGCATGCCTGCTCTCTGCTTGGGAGCTGAAGTTCACGTGAAGTTCATGTGAAGTTGTTTCAGGATAACCTGCCCTTCTGAATGCCATCCCAGAAAGAACCCTGGGACCTTGCCTCTCCCGAGGGAACGGCTGCTGGCCAGGGCAGGCGCCTGTGGGTGCTGTAGGTAACTGTCCTCAAGAAGACAGCATTAGTGCTGGCATATAAGAGGCACTTATGAATAACCAAGGAATTACAGGAAATGAATGAATGAATGAACCATCTCGTCTAATCCAATTTCAAATGAGGAAAATGCAGGCTAGAGAGGGCAGACAGCTTGCCTGAGATCGCATGACTGAGTGGCAGTGCCCAGATAGGGCAGTCAGCCAGCAGGGATTTACTGAGCACCTGTTATGTGCTGGGTGGTGGTCCTGGCATTGCGGATTCAGCAGTACACGAGCGGACGGGGCCCCTGCCCTGGTGAGGCTTACAGTCTGCCTCCACGGTCCAGTCCCCTGACCCCTCATCCAGGCACCTTTCTCACGCTGAAATAGCCAAGGGGACACTCTGCCCTAGGGCCTTGTTCAGACCCCCGCGGGGAGACGGTGAACCCCAGCGGGTGATGGGCTGGCCCGTGGAGCTGACTGTACGCTTTCCGCGCCTTCTCAACACGTTTGGAGCAATAATTATTTTTTTTTTAATTTTTTTTTAACGTTTTATTTATTTTTTGAGACAGGGAGAGACAGAGCATGAACAGGGGAGGGTCAGAGAGAGAGAGAGAGACACAGAATCTGAAACAGGCTCCAGGCTCTGAGCCGTCAGCACAGAGCCCGACGCGGGGCTCGAACTCACGGACCGCGAGATCATGACCTGAGCCGAAGTCGGCCGCTTAACCGACTGAACCACGCAGGCGCCCCGAGAGCATTAATTATTAATGCTGAAATAATTGACACTCATTCACGTGCCAGTCACCCACGGGGGAGCGGGGCCCGCATTAACCAATTCATCTCTCAGTCATTGATTAATTAAAGCGGAGCTTTTATAAGACACCCTCGGGTGGCAAACCACACTTTCCCGGGAGTGGAAGTCCCAGGGCAGGGAGGGATGGGCCTTCTTCGGGGTGCTACAAGCCCCAGGGAGGAACCAGGAAGCCAACATGGACACTTTACTGGAGCCTGGGCACTTGGTTGCCACCCGGGCAGGTGGGCATTGCCTTTGCCCACGGCAACAGCAGAAGTTCGTGTGGCCTGAACACTCAGGGCAAATTGCAAGCTTTTGAAATGCTATCACGTGAGTCACCTGTGCGCTCGGGGCCACGGGGCGCTCTTAAAAGGGAGAAAAATAACCAAGGCGTGGTCAGGAGTGCCAGTCCGGCCAGAAGGGCTAGCTTTTGGTCTTAGCCGCCTGAGCCTCTCCCCGGGTCCTGCTGGCCCCCTTAGCTTCAGTTGCTCCATCAGGGAAATGGGTGAGCAGGGTCAGCCCTCGCCCTGAGCGTGTGTTCCTTCATTTAATTGTGTGTTGAGCATTAATCCTTCCCAGCCTCAGGACGGTGGAGTGGTGAACAAGGCAGACCCCAGCTCCCCTAGAGTCCAGGCTTGCTGCCTCAAATCAGTGACGATACAGGTAAGACTGCGAGAGGAGCTTCCTAAGCCTTGGGAGTCAGCACTCCTACTCCACAGCCCCAAAGGGTAAAGCACAGTTACCCAAGTAGAGAGGAGGAGAAAGGGGGCGAGAAAGGGCATTTGGAGGCACAGAGGTGAAGGTGGGGAGCTGCAGACAGGAAGGAAACCTGGGTGGGGAACGCAAGGTGGGGACTGCGGGCTCCGGGGTGGGAGGGGAGGTGGTAAGCGGCAGGCTCGGGGCCCTGGGGAGCCCACTAGCCACCAGACTTCTTCCTAGGGCCGTGGGGTCCTGGAAGAATTCTATACAGGAGAGTGACAGGGTCCACCACCAAGTTTTCCTTAAAACGTCACCCAGGAAGGGTAGGAGAACGCCACGGGTACGTTTCAAAAGCAAGATCTGTGGTCCCCAACTGCAGTGCTGGCCTGTGGCTGCCACCACCAAATAGGTGAAGGACACAGCCTTAGGCCCTCTGGGCCAGCCCCTTCCTGGTTCCCACTACTGGCCATCCCCCAAAGACAGGTACGCCTTACCTGTGATGGATCTGATGTGTCACAGCCCCCAGGGATCAATGCACCTGAAGGACAGGGAGCAGCTCCAGGGCCGGGATCTGCTAAGGCCACTCGTGCTATTAGAGCTAAGAAGAGTCACTGAACCTGCTCTCAGGAAGGGAAGGGGGGTGGCCTGGAAGGAGCCACAGGGGGTCCTCAGGGCCTGGCCCATAGCAGGGAAGTTAGGAAGCTGTCCCAGAGCCAGTGTGGAGTGCTTACCTGCCCAGGGAGCTGGGAAGTGGCCCCGTGACCTCATCTGTGGAGGGGGTGATCAGCAATGACTTACCTCCCTCACTGTGTTCCTGTGGGAAGCCAGAAGATGCCCCAAAGCCCCAACACAGAACCAGACTGCCTTCAGAATGTCCCCTGAGGCTGAGGGTGGGACTCCTAGTAGGTAAATGAGGGCTCCCAAGTAGCCTAAAAACCAGGGCTCTTTCCTTGAGGCTCAGAGCTCCCTGGGCTGTGGGGATGTCTATCAGATTCACACACACACACACACACACACACACACACACACATGCATGCACATACACATCCATCCACAGGGGCCGAGGTACTGTGCACATGGAAGATTGTCCAAACTGCCTTCTCCACCACTGCGGGACCCAGAGGCAAGGCCTCCGGCTTCTGGCCACCCCCCCCCCCCCCCCAACTCTGCTTTGTGCATAATCTGTTTTCCAAGAATTGGGCCCAGCAGCCATCTCACCCACCTAGCCACGGAGGGAGTGGGGATGGACCATGGATGGCAGTCCCCATGGGCAGAGAGAACATCTCAACGCACAGATGCCATTAATATGCCAGGCTTGGGCAGGACTTTCAGGCAGGAGTGGGAGCAGAGAAAACCCTGAGCCCCAGCCTCTCCTGTCTTCCAGGTAGGCCCCAGAACAGCTCTGTCTTTCCTTACCCCTCCTCCTAGACAGCCCAGTGGCTATAGGTTACTTTGGAAACAGCTCCTGGGGGGCAAATCCCAGCTCTGCCACTTATGAGCTGAGCCATCAGCGAATGGCTTTCCCAGCCTTAATTTTCTCATCTGGAAAATGGGGATAATAATACCTGTTCCCACTCTGACCCCGGATTGTCACGAGATCTTTGTCAAACTGAGATGATCTTACCTGCTGATTCCCCAGCACATCAGAACAGGCACCCAGAAAACGACTGGCCAGATTGTACCATTCTACTTTTAAAGTGATCCGGCTTCAGGGCTGCGGGGACACCATGGTGACCCCCCACCCCCACCCCAGGCATTGAGTGGCCAGGGCAGGGCAGAAGGGGCTGTGACACGACACCGTGGGCAACCACAAGGGCCACAGAAATCATGCCTGTGCCCTCTGGCCCAACCCGCCCAGCACCTGCCCAACATGGGGGTGATCTAGTCTCCAGCTGCAAGGCGGGGGGTGCCAGCAACAGGCCACATTTACAAACAGAGCTACCCCAATCACAAAGCGTATAACCGGCAGGGTGCATTGCCTCATGACGAGGAAAACATGAAAATGGCACGAAATACACACAGCCAACCATGCTCCCACACTCCACAGTCGCAGTCTCAAACCCCACATGGTCTCACGCTCAACCACGCACATACACGCTTGCCCACACAGCCTCAGAGACAGCCAACCACACGCCCCAAGCTCACGCCCATGCCTCACCTACAACAGGCTCAGCTCCTTGTGCGAGGCCCACGGGTAACATCATTTGCTCAAACATCCCGTTGAGAGCTGAATATGGGTCGGGTTCCTCCTGGAGCCTCTGCCCGCAAGGAGGGGCCTTGGCTTTCTGCTTCTTTGCCCACACAGGCATGCTTTCTTTCCCCGTAGCAGTCTTCGTGGCTTGCTGGCAGCCTATGCCCACCACCCCTGACCTTGAAGGAGGTCAAGGCTGCTGTATAGGGATTATCTGCCAGGCTGCTTGTGGGGTCCCCAGCAAGAATCCCCAGGGTCTGCAGGCGGCATGCTAGTCATGTGCTGGGCAAGCCTGGGTTCCAGGTGGGGCAGGGGCCCAGTCACAGAGCAAAAGCTGCCGAGTCCCCTTCCCAGACCCTTGTCTGCACTGAGCGGGCACCCTTGGCCTTTGCACCGGGTGGCAGTGGTGCCACACCCAGTAGCTGGAACAGGCACAAAAGCTCTGACACATAATGGGCCCTCCTCAGTGCTGCCTCCACACTGGACTGGGCCGCAGGGGACGCACCGTGTGCCCCACTCTGAACCAAACTGAGAGGGCGGAGAGAGAAAACAGACATAGGACACCCCGGAGCCTCTGCTGAGTGGACCCTCAGTGTGGCCATCTGGGAAATAGGGGAGAACAGAGGGCTGGTAGGCGTGGCGCCGTCTGCACAGGGGATCTCCTCACCCCAGCGCTCTTCCCATCCCCGCACCCCCAGACTTGGCTCCACTGGGTCCCTGAGCACTCAGGGCACGTCTGAAGGTCCGCCAAGGATGAATCTGACATAGCGGGAGCTCACGAATCACAGCGGATAGGGGGTGGAGACATTGAGGCAGGTAGGGAAGCAGCCTCTGGCTCTAGCTGGCCCTGTGTGACCCATTTGTCCTATGAGAGGCTAACAGCCTGGTGGCCGGAAGAAGGAAGAGAGGGACACGGGAGAAGGAAGAGGAACCTTAAAGCAGCGCAGGAGTGCTCAGGGTCACAGGCGCTGGACTTGCTGAGCGGTGTGGGAGGCTTGCTCTCTGGGCCTGTGCTGTGGGGTTCCAAGGGCATCGCCAGGGAGAGGTGGGGCCCTCAGGCCAGGCCCACTGGAAAGATAAGGGCAGAGAATGGGAAAAAGCAGTAGGTAGAAAAGGACTAAGGACTGAATGAGGAAGAAGGAACAGGGGAGCCAATTGGCCACAGAAGCACAGGAAGGAAGATGTGCATCCCTACTGGAGAAAGGACACTCAGCCCTGGGACAGAGGAGGCATGCCTGTCCTCACGGCACCTGTCAGGAAAAGTAATTGCCAACTACCGTTGCCCCAGGGGGACCGGAGTGCACAGGCACGTATGCCTGCAAAGGGCAGCAGAGTACCACTCAGAGACCATCTCCCAGCCCGCTGGCCTCATGACCTCAGAGTCCCAGACCCTTCCTGGGACTAACGGTGGGATCCATGGACCACCCTGTAAAGCTCAGCCCCAGAGGTGGGTCCCAGGAGGTGCTCAATATCCAAACAGTGCGGGACCCTGGTGACTTACACTGCCCCCTCCTAGAGGCTGCCGGCGAAAGTTCCTGGGCCAGGGGCGGGCAGGGGCTGGATCAAGGGCCTGGAGCAGCCAGCAGCAGGTGGATGCAGCCCACTGCAGAGCAGAGAAGCGGCTGGATCCTGACTTACATCTTTTCCTCTTCACCCCTATTAACTTGTATACCGTCTGAAGACTTTGCAGATCAATAAATCCACCCCTTAGGACAAAACGCTGGCAGAGCAGTAGCTCTCTCGGATGGGCAAAGGATGGGAAAAGAGGCCAGAGGCTGCCTCCTGCTACCAGATGGCTGTGTAAATTGAGATATGTCCCTCCTGCTGCCCAGGGCCTCCCTCAGTTTCCCCACTGTTACCTTCACGGGGTTAAATCAATCTGTAAGGTCCCACCTGCTCAACTGTCCTGAGATTTTCTAGGAAGACCACATGTGACCCAAAGACCAAGGCACAGCCCCATGGCTCTGCAGGGCCTCGGATGAAGGCGAGGCTTTAGGGCTGCCGTCCTCCCAGAGAACAGGTGGCCCGGCCACGGCACCTGGGCTCAAGCGCCCAGAGTGCCTGTGCCAGCTGTGTTGACCTCGGGCAAGCTCTGAACCTTTCCGCACCTCAGATTCCCGACTCTGGAAAATGGTGAAATCGCTTCCCCAAAGAGCACGACACAGAACAGCACTTTGTGGGTGTCTCAAGTCAGACCTGCCATCGCAGTTGGACATCTGTCACTACTAAAACCACCACCACCACCTACTCCAGTTCAAATCCCCACAGGCAAGGACAGTTAGCATGCTCACGGCCTCCTGTCTGTTCACCCTTCTGTTCCCAAGGCCCTAGCCTCTTCTGGGTTACAGTCACCTAGATCAGTAAATGCATGGCACGGAGGTCAGCTGCACTTCAACCTTCCAGGTTTTACATTTCCTTCCAGGGACGGGGGCTCAAACCGGCACTTTCAAGCGGTAATAGATGCGCCTTTAGTAAAACATAATTAGTCTCGGGAGAAGGAGGGTAAACAAATGTGCAATTCCTGGATTTGCTCATTGTCCTTCATGTTGATCTTCTGCCATTTTTCCTAGCCTCTCCCACTGACATCCGTGCTCGTGGCAAGGACTCAGAGAGTGCCGGGAGCGGGCCGCGGAGGCAACCAGCGTCAAAGCTGGACGCCTGGCCGCGCCCTCCTCCCCGCCGCCGCCTCCAGCCCAGACCCCACCGCCCCACACACCACACCAGGCAGGAAGCCTGTGGCACTCGATCTTTTATTTTCTTAAACTGTACACAGATGTAAAATACTTTAACAGCAAGTCTATGGGAAAATTGTTTGGTTTTAAATTATTATGAAACAGAACCTAAGGGGAGCTTTATTAAATAAACATAAAGGTGGGGAATTAAGGACGCACACCTGCATTCTACCATAGTCATTTTTACTGTACCTTCTGGGTGTGTAAAGGTAGAAAAGACACATCAAACTGAATAAACAAAATCCATTTATACCCTGAAACGTTGGCAGGCCACTCACGGGATTGTTCAGAACGTCTACCTCACAGAAGATGGCCTCACCATCTAATAAAAATTAAAACTGATCTGTTGGCCTCTTTGGTTCCAAAATTATGTATAATACATTTAACTGTATTTTTTTTTTTTTGCTGCTATAAAAATAACTTCTTTTTTCAAATGGCAGTTTCTGACTAATCATGCAACTAAATCAGTGCAAACATTAAAAGCAATCATTCGCTTAAAAAAGAAGCAAAGGATTTCATTTCAAGTATAAAAAATATAAAAAGAGTCGTACGAGTCCAGTTTCGTCTAGTGTGGGTCAACCCTTTAAATTGCATAGTTCACGTGGCACTTGGACATCTGGGGGTGAGCGAGTTCAGTGATATGCCAAGGGCCACTTCTGGACACACGCAGATGGGCAAGTGCTATATCGTGTGCGTTCAGGCAAGTCGGCAAGTGCTAGGAGGGGCAGGCGGGCAGGCGAGCAGGCTGGGGCCACGTCCATGGCCGGCCCTGGTGGCCGGGACCCACACGGGCAACTTCTGTAAAGCAGCTGAAAGCCTTCCCCATCTCTCCAAGACCGGCTAAACTGCTCCCCTCCCACAACCCCGCTGGGGGAGGAGGCACCCCCACCCCCCAACACCAGCATTTCCAGAATGCCTCCACTGCACCATTTCCTCCTCAGGGCTCATTCCCCTGCCTCGGGGGTCATTTCCACCCCTCCCCAATAAGTCCTAGAGGAACATCCCCAGTGAAGGGCACAGATTGCAACTTTTAGTTTTCTTCCCGTGTAAAACAATTCAAATTTTAACTTAAAAGGTCATACCTGGTTAAAAAAAAAAAAAAATCCCTTTTCAATTATACAACTGGAATGAATGACCTGTCAACTGCTAGTGATCAGTTAAAGCATCAAATTAAGACCCTCCTCCTCTCCCTCCCTCCCTACCCCAAAACAAACACACACAGAAGTCACGCCAGGGACCCAAGCAACAGTCAAACGGTCATTGCCACTGCTCCACGGTCTCTGGCAGGTTGTGTCCTTTCTGGGCCTCTTTCTCTCCACAAGGGTGGGAAAAGACAGGCCCCCCTGGTCCTGCAGCATGAAGGATCCCAGGCAGGGAAGGAAGCCAACACGTCTGAGCCAGGAGATGCTGAGGTATGGCAGGCTTTGCACACAAGCAAAGGGGGCCACGCAGCCCTCCCGCCTGTCCGCACGCTCCCCACCCCCGCATCTGCTTTTCCTGTCTGTGGCTCCCGTGCGCTCTCTCTCGTGTTCTCTCTCTCTCTCTCTCTCTCTTTCTCTGCGTCTCTGTCTTTGTGCTTTTATGTGTGCTCGGAAGGCGCGATTCAGAGTGGCCGGGCCAGCTGGTGGGAACGGTGGCTGTTCACCCCATTCTCTCCGACTGACAGGCATTTGTAGCTAAGCTGCCATTTGTCACCGCATCCATTTGCTGGTATCCTGGAGGCTGCTGTGTGGGTGGCAGGATGCGTCTGGCTGTGCGTGTCTACGTGTGCATCTGAAAGTATTTCATGTCAGTTGAGGGTTCTTGCTCTGGCTTTGACTGATTGCTCGATGAAGTAGTAGAAAAATATTTCAGGCCTCGCCCCGGCACCTCCCGGGCAGCCCAACGGAAGGACCGGAAGGACCGCGCTCAGCCGGCTGGGCCCCCGGTTCCCACAGGGGCTGGCAGGAGACCCTCTGGGACTGCCCTCGCGCCCCGCCGCCGCAGCCCCGCCGCGGTCAGGCGCAGCCACACTCCTCCACAATCATGTTGGGCACGTCCCGCTTGACGATGTTGTACTCGTCGTCGAAGTAGAGCATGGACATGGTGCTCAGCTTGGTGGGGATACAGCAGGAGTTCACCGTGCCGGGGTTCAGGCCCCGCATGCGGTACTGGTTCACCACGGCCGTGTGGAAGGAGGAGGCGGAGCCGGGGACCCCTGCCAGGTAGGCCGGGCAGCTGCCCTCACAGTAGTTCCCGTAGTAGCCGGTGGGCGCGATGATCCAGTCGTTCCAGCCGATGAGGCGGAAGTCGATGAAGAACTGTTGCCTGCAACAGAGGTTGGTCCGGCCATCGCACTCCAGGCCCCGCTTGCGGATGCGGTGCCTGCTGTCACCCAGCCGCGCCTGCACCACCACAAAGGGCCGGTGCGACTCCTCACCGGGGTCCACGAACACCGGCACCACGGCCAGCTCCTCGCAGCCGTCACACTGCACGTCCAGGTTGAGCCGGCGCTCGCCCCGCTCGAACAACGACTGGATGGCCTCGGTGAGCGGGAAGGTGTGCCAGCCGCTGCGCTTGAGGTCCACCTTCTTCTCCACCACGTTCCACCGGTCGCCGTGACCCTGCTCCTGGAAGTACACCTTGACCCGCACCTTCCTCCGACTGCCCTTCTCCAGGACGTAGGGCAGGAGCTTCAGGTAAAGCCACAGGCTGGCCTGCACCACAAACAGGTTCTGGTTGCCTTCGTTGGAGATGAAGAAGTACAAGCGGACCCGGGAGGAGGCAAGGCCATCTGCGGAGAAGTGGGAGAGCAGGGCGAAGTTAATTCAAGGAGAACACGAGGCAACGCGGAAAGACACTGCTGCCTGATGCTGGAATGTGAACTTGCCACGCAGCTGGAAAACGTTATTGACCAGAAATGCCGTTTCTGGGGCCAGGGCCTCTCACTGGAACCTGGGAGAGGCAGGGAAAAATCATTTTCCATTGAGAAACCCGGACCGACTTGGAGCTGGAGGGTCCGGGCCTATAAAATCCTGCCTCACCTCTCCCAGGCCAGGGCTCCCTGGAGACAGGCTGTCAGGCCTCAAAGCTCAACAGAGGAACTTGTCAAGAGGCCAAGATCTTAACAAGTTGTTATGGGTATCTGTGAAATCTGGAAAACAAAACCAGGATCGCACCGAGGATTTTGGGGTGGGTTGTTTCAGTAGAGAATTTTTTTTTTTTTTTTTTGGTTAACTCCGGGCATTGCAAAATCAAGCTGAGCCACCTACTGCCTCTTCCTAGTGTTTACCTAAGCATGATCTGATCCAACCCCCAGTGGATCCTCCACTGCAAACAAGCGAGCTCTGCTCAGATTTCTGACACGGGAACCTGTGCTTTGCAGGCTGCACAGGTTCCAAGGGACAGGGTTTCTGACGGGTTCCAAGGGACAGGACCTTCAGCCTTGAAACTTGAGGTCCACTCCTTTCGTGAGACACCGGCTCCCCGTTAATGGCGCGTTCAAAATCTCCGAGGAAAAGGGGAACTGGCTTGTTAAGTTTCCTCCATAATTCAGCTCAACAAGAAGAGAAACCATGCCAACCGAGATACAACTACACACGCTCATCCTACATTTTTCAGTGACTCTTCTGACAATTTGTACTTTTTTCTTTTTCTTTTTCTTTCTCTCTCTCTCTCTCTCTCTCTTTTTTTTTTTGGCAGGAAGAACAAATAAGGCAACTGTGTGGCCATAGCTGGTTTTATCAAACCTCCTACCACCGCCCTGCAGCCCCCTCCTCAGGCTTCGCCTGGCTCCTCTAATAACACTGACATCTGACTTTGAAATGGGGGAAAGTGCAGCCTTAAAAGCTGGTCTTGGACGAGCTGCCTGTGACCTGAATCTGTTATTTATAAGTCAAAGAGCTGGCTCCGTGAAACGGACCAGAAATATACCAGCCCCCGCTGTCATTTTGTGCCACCGGGACCAAAAGGCCTCCTCGACCTTCCAGAATCACATTTCTACTCTGGGCCCCAAAGCACCTTTTAATCCAAGCTCTCTAATTGCATGTCGAGCTTTCCCTGACTCGGTCGGACAGCTAAAACGGCAATGCATTTCTTTCTAAGCACAAACCAGCCCGATTGTCTCTGCTTTTCTCCACACTCGGCCATGCAAAACTTTTCATCCCTTTTCATCCCCAGGCGGCACCAGCACCGTCTGCCTGCTGCCTGGAAGAGTGGGGGGCATTTTCAGCCTGGTGACACAACCGCTCCCCCCTCCCACAAGCTCCCTGCCCACCCCAGCCCAGCCCGCACCAGGGCTTCCCCCTCTGCGACCTTCTCCGCAGTCCCCTCGGCACAAATGGGGCTGAGCTCCAGGCACAAAAGCCAGCCTGGCTCATTCAAGTCCTGAAAAGGACAGCGGAGTGGAAAGCACTTGCAGCATTTCCGCGCGGGCACATTTTCCTTCTTCTTTTAAAGTTCCGAAAGATTTTCTCTATTATTATATTTAGACAGTGGTAGAAATTTGCAATCCAGGGCCGGAAGAAAATTCCCAAAAGGACTCCTACCCTTTGTTAACTACGAACTCTGCGGCTCTAAAGTGAGGGGGCTGCTGCCGCTGCCAGGCAAGCCTAGAGGCACGGGGCTGCCCCCGAGCCGCGTCTTTCTCTGCGTAAATGATGGGACCTGTTGAGAAGCCTGCCTTCCGCCCGATTCCGGTGCCCACACAATCGGAAGAGAGGTTGCCTAGCTCTCCCCAGTGAGGCTTCAGCAATCCTGGCAAGCCCACGCTGCCCGGCGATGGAAGCGGCCCCGGGGCCTCTCACGCAGGCACAGGCGCGCGCGCACACACACACACACACACACACACACACATACACACACTTACTTCTCCGGCCCACGGATATCAACAAGCACACACATCTCCAACCACACTGCTAAGCCTACACTCCGATCGTGGGAAACAAAAACATTAAGCAATCACCAAGCAAGTGCCCGCGGAGCCAGGGCCGCACGCATCTGCCGGGAGGGGGATGCGCGCCCAGAGGCGCTGGGGCCCGATTTCAGAGCAGTGGTGGAGGGCGAGGCGCTCAGTGGCGGGGACGGAGGAGCAGGGGTACGCTGCCTGAGGGAAGAGGACGGCAACCAGGACGGGGTGCACAGGGCCAGGGGCGAACGGCAGGGCCGGGAGTCAGCGTTTCCCCCAAGGTGCACTGGCTGCGGCGGCCAGAACGGGCAAGAAGAAGGGAGTGGAAGAGGGTGGGGAATGAGGGCCGCAGCTGGCCGCCCGGGGGACCGACCCACCTGTCTCGGCGAAGCTGATGATCTCAGAGACGCGCTCCTGGCCGTCGGCGCCCGGGCTGGCGTGGCCGTCGAGGTGCGGGATCTCCACGCGGCCGTCTTCGCGCACCTTGCCCGCGTGCAGCTTGCGCAGGGCCGTGACCATGGCGGCCTTGGGCACGGCGTGCGTGATGTTGGGTCGGCCCCGCATCTGCAGGCGGCTCAAGATGTGTCGCTTCACCGCCTCCAGGAAGTCGCCGTCCACCCGGCCCAGCTCCTCTGGCCGCCGGAAGCCGCCGCACGACGTGCAGGTGTCCTGCGAGCCGCCGGGGGCTCCGGGCGGCGGGGGCGGCGGCGGCGCGGCGGGCGAAGGCGGGGGCGTGGGCGAGCCCCAGGCCTCGGGCCCCAACCAGCCGGCCGCCAGCAGCAAGAGGCAGGCGGCCCCCAGCGCCCGACCGGGCAGCCCGTCCAT
>NW_024412395.1:10021887-10122920 GCF_014898765.1 Herpailurus yagouaroundi
AGTGGCGGGAGCGCCGGGGAGCGCTGGCCGCGCGGCCCCGCTCAGAGGCGGCGCGGAGCCCCCGGCCGCGGGCCCTGCAGTCCTCCCGGCGCGTCACACGGCAAAGTTGTCTCTAGGCTCCCGGGGCGCCGCATCCACCGGCGGGCGGGCCGGCCGCTGCGCGCTCCGCCGGGGCCTCCGCTCCGCTCCGCCCGCCTTCTCGCTGCCTCCCTCCCTCCGCCTGCCTGCGCGGGCCGGCCAGGCGCGGGGCGCCGTGCGAAGAAGGCGAGGCGGAGGCAGGGCCCTTCTCGCCCCTGTCTCTCCTGCCTGCGGCGGCGGCGGCGAGGTTGGTTCGAGCGCCTAAAAGTCTCGCAGCGTCCCCGGGTGCGGGTGCCCTAGCTCGCTCTCCCACTGGCACACGCCGCAGGGCCGGGAGAGAGCGGGCGGGTGGCGGCCGCGTCCCCGTGCCCGGCCGCGACACGGTGCAGAGCCTGCCGAGGAGTTCTTCTCTTTGCCCTCTCTTCTTTTACTCTCCTCGTTTTTTCTCCCAAGGGGGAAAAAAAGCCGCACAATCTCCGTAAGTGCGCGCGCGTTGAGATAGACGTTGGCATAAAAAAAAAGGGGGGGGTGGTGGTGAGCGAGTCTCGTCCTGGCCATGCGGGAGGAGGCTGTCCGTGCCTCCCCGCTCCGGCTTTCCCCCGGAGGGGGGGGGGGCGGAATCTGTTCAGGTCGCTGCCGCCCGTTCCCCACGCCCACCCCCGCTTCCCCCCGCTTTTTTCCTTTCTGCCTTCGCGGGAAGGAGGGGCGAGCCGGCCCGCTCCCCTCCCCCCACCCCCGCAATGCCCGGCCACTTTTGCAGTCTCGAAACTTTCCCACCACGTGGGCGCCCCGGACCCTCGCCCAACTGGGCGGCGGGCGACACCGACGGGCTCCCGGCCCGGGATCCCGGTGCTTGCCCCCCTCCCCGCGGTCGCGCAGGCCCTGCCCTCGTTCTGCGACCGGGAGAAACAACTCTTGCCGCGGCGGCCGGCCGCCCCCGGCCCTCCCGGGGTGCACCTTCTCGAGCTTGGCGAGGCGGGGGCGGCGGTTGCGGCCCCGGGCTGGCTCCGCGGGTGGATGTCGCTCCCGGGCTGCAGTGCCCTAGCCGAGCGCCTCGGGCCGCCGGCGCACTGGGCGAGGCGTGGGCCCCGCGGGCTGGAGGAGTAAAGGAGGCGGCGGCCGCTGGAGGCCTGGCCAGCCGCTGCTTCTGCCGGCTCCAAGCCCCAGGGAAATCCTCGTCCGTGCGGGGAACCAGCCTCGCGTCAGGGCGGCTCCGAGCCCCAGGACGAGGTCTCCAGCACCCCTATCCCCCCGCCCCAAGTGGTTGGTCTGGGTCTCAGACAAACCCGGGTTCCAGTGGAGACTCAGCCCCTGGCAGCTTAGTAGGAGTGACCTTGGGTAGTCTTCCCCCTCTCTGCTTCCCATCTCCTCATCTGTAATGGGAGAGGACAATGACACATGTCACACCGTGGGAGCCTCAAACAACGCAACTTGGTGAAGCTCCTCACAGAACCCTATAAACTGTGATTCTAAAGCATCGTTTTTTGGGCAGCCAGACAAGCCACCCTGTCAATGAACACCGAACACCCAACCCATCCAGAACCCCGAGTGCAGTCGTTCCTTCTGTCTCTCCTGACGCCCCCACCTGGGTGTGGAGTAGCACAACAAGGCGGACAGGGCGCAGCGCCCGGGGCCAAGGAACTCCACCCTGCCCTCACCCCTCGCTCGCCCAGACCCCTCACCCGCTGTGGCCGTGCCCTGCAACCGGCAGGACTGTGAGGCAGAATCAATGGGAAGTCATTCTGGCTCTCCTAGGATATTGGGGAACTAAAGTTGGAGTGGGTTCTCCAGCTCAGCATTCCCCACCCCCCACCCCCAAGCTCCCCTTCTGCCTGCTTTGGGCCTGCCCCTGCCCGTGCCTCTGTGAGCTCAGCCCAGGCTGCAGCCCCGCGGAGACCCAGAAGCTGGAGGCCGAGCGCCCCCTCCCTCCCAATCTGAGGAACCGCCCTGAAGGTGCCTGGTGTCTCCAACGGGGGGACCATTGAGGCTGATAGGGGTTTATCAAGAGGAAGTTGGGGGGGGGAAGGGGGGGCCAGGAGGGTCCCCACAATGGCAGCGCTTCTGCCTCCTTAGGGCTTTCTCCAGAGCCCAGTTCCCTGCTGTTCCCAAATATGCAGCCGTCTATGGCCTCTGCTTGCACCGCCTGCCCTATCCTGCACCCTCTGAGCCTGTGATCTCTGGGCAGGAAGGAGGGACTTCTGCTTCCTACGCTGTAGCCCTAAGCCAGGAGAGACCCAGCTCCATGGCTTTGCTTGGATCTTCCCCCAGGTACACGTGCTCTGGTCCTCTGGGTCTTTCCATCACCACAGCCGCTAGCCACTTAGCAAACTCCTCCGTTCTTCAAGACCCAGCCTGATCCCTCCTCCTTGGTGAAGCCTGCCATGGCCCTCTTGTGCCCTGAATAGTTATTTGCCATATTAGGCCCCCTGGCCCGCTGCCTGGCTGTTGTTATACTCTCGTCTGTCTGTCTCCTCTGTGGGGCCCCAGACTCCTGGAGGGCAAGGTCTCATGGGCCCTGTCTAATGCCAGATGAGGGGTGGCTTATTCAACTAATGCTTGGTTGATCAAATGAATGAATGATGAGAAAAGTCATGAAGCCAGTGAAGAATTGAGCATGCGCGCGCACGAGCGCGCGCGCGCGCACACACACACACACACACACACACACACACCAGCAAGAGCCCTCGCAGAAGCCGTCCTTGCCTGTTTGGCTACAACCGTTCTCTCTCTGAGCCCCACCCGGGCCAGACAAGGCTTGGAGGGAGCCTTTGGGAAGATGCAGCATCCTGCCCATTGACCTGGCTCCGGGGAGAGTCAAAAGCCACCTCAACCTTGCTGGTAAGAGGAGGGAAGAGAAGGTTGAGAGGAGGGTCCACGTTTTGCTCCCCTGGTGGAGAGCTGTCAGCCCCACTGCCAGTCGGCTGGGAGGGAACTGGGTCAAGCGGTAGTCAGAAACCATCTGCTCGAGAAGCTGGGATTATCCCGCCCTCTGCTGATCCCCCAGCCCACAGGAGCCAAGGGTGTAAATTGAGTTCTTCCAGATCACCTTGTGCTTGGGGAGGGGGGAGCCCCCCATCTCCTACCGAGGGGCCAGGACCTGTTCCTGTTGCTTCAAAACCTCTCTTAGCACGGGGCTCTGTTCTCCTTGGGCTGGTGTCCTCAGCCAGGGATGTGACTGCACCTGTCAGTGTTGAATACAGTAACGCACATCAGTGCTGTAGCCAGTGCCCTCCACGTAGGCTGCAGGACCAGGCCACCCCCCGCCTCCACAGAATGCTGGCTCCCTGCTGCCATCAAGGAATGCAAGCCCGACGAGGAAGGCAGGCAGGAAACATGGCGGCATCATGGATATGGCACGCAGAACACGAGAAGGCTTCCTCCAGGAGGCGCAGGGCCCACGCTCTCACGTAACTGAGAGGTAAGTGTCAATTTGGGGATAATGAAAACGTCCACAAGTGACAAAGCAAACCATGAATGACCCTTAGAACTCATTTGCCAGAAGAGAACCCGGATGCGGTTCCTGACCACATGGCCCCTGCAGCGTGGGGATGGAGAGAAGGCCTTCACGTCAGTGGCACTCGGGACTCGGGCTGAAGAAAAGGCCTTGGGCACCGTGTTCACTTTCCCACCCCTGGATCCCACATCACGCTTCTCCGGAACGGCTCGGGGTCCGAATGGAAGGAGCAGCGTGTGAGACCCAGACGAGAGGTCCCGTCTACCTGCCAGCTCAAGACACAGAACAGGAGCCAGGCTGGAACCGGGTGTGAAATAGGACACAGCCACGGGGCCGGGGCCCCCGAGGGACAAGGAGCCAAGCTGACCTTTGTAAAAGCTCAGACACCAGCATGGAGTCCCTCCGAACGCCCCCGATGCCACTTCATGCCTTAGAGGTCGCAGAGGCAAGTCCCTGATGAGAGAGTGAGAGTGGGACAGGTAACTTGATGAGACAGCCCTATATTTGTCACCAGGGTAGCAGAACGGTGCTCGCCTCTGGAGGACCCCACCAGCTTTCCACATCCTTAAGTTCTGCTGTGGCCAGGGAAGGGATGTTTGTCATCTCTGAAATGCATGAGCTCCAGGGCTGGGACCCTTCATCTGTATCTGCCCGGCTCTCAGCCCAGCCCGGCTCTGGGAATGCTTATAAACTACAGTCAGTTCATCCCGTGTAACTGATGAGGGAGCTGATGCGCCGGAAGGTGGCCTGGCCGACGGGCCTGGGGTTCGCGTGCACACTCCCAAGTTCCAGGTGGCTTGCACGTGCAACAGGCCGCCACATATGTGCTCCCTCCTGCTTCTCAGTAGGCAGAAGCATGCTCACCCACCTTCACGTGCCCCCATGCCAGTGTGGTGCAAAACCATCTTGCGGGACTCCCCCCCCCCCAAGTTGTTCCCTTCAAACCGACTCCCTCAGCAGCCCATCCCCTGAAATCTGTCGTTTGTTAGCAACAGTCCTACCAAGCATTGTTCCCAGACCCATTCTCCGTAAGACCAAAGTGTCGGGAAGGAGCTAGCTGAAGGCCCCGGGGGACCGTCCTCCACTTCACCCAGCAAGGTGCTGGGGGCTGTTCTGGAATAGGATTTAGCATGTTTTGAACACTCAGGAAATACTTCAACAGCAGGCTTCGTCGGGATGGCCGTCCAAGTTGGTATACTTTCTAGAAACATAGAGGCGCTATTTGTTCTAGAAAAAAAAAAATAGCAAAGCTTAAGCCCAACCTTATTACCCTGGTTATCCAGTTCCAGTCTATTGGGGAGGCCCGTACACAAACCAACTGGGAGCTAACTGGGATAATGCAGTGCAACGGGGTCAAGAAGGAACAGCCTACATCTGCCGCCAAGTCTCCGAGGAAGCAGGATTTGAACTGAGCTTTGAGACATGAGGAGGCATTTTCCAGGGGGACACAAGAGAGGAAAGGTCATCTGGGAGAGGAGCTTCTGTGAGGAGAATACGGGGACAGGCAGGCCTTGTCAGCCCGGAAAGGGGTGATAAGCCAGGAGAGGATGTGACCCCTTGGAAGAGTGTTTTAGGAGGACATAGGTGGCATCGTACCAGAAGAGAGAGCCAGCCCACCGGGGAGGAGATGAGACGAGAGGTGGTAGCAGTGAAGAAAGGGGAAGGCTTGGACGCCTTCTGCCAAGAGACCAGAGCTGGGCTGAACAGAAATTGCTGGGGATGCTTCCTTACTCCCATTTCTGCACGAATGGGCCTGGATACGGCTCCTGTGTGCCCGCGTGTGGCGAGAACCTAATGAGCTGGTTATTCTGCAACTAACAAAGGAAAAATGGAGCATTTCAAAGGTTTCTTGGCTTTGGGTCCCCAAACCCAACCGCGTCCACTTTGGGAACACTTGAGTCCAAGCATCAAACTCTCCTTAAATAGCACCGCCCCCCCCCCCCCCCCCACCGCCACCCTTAGCCGTTCTTGAACTTCAGAGCTGGATCCGTGCCTTGGAGAATGAGAAGTGATCCGCCTAGCCAATGAGCCACCAGCAAAAAAGGCATGCACAACTGACCCAAGATAGCACATCTTGGGTTCTCACGTGTGACAGGATCAACACAGAAAAGAAACGAGGAAATTGCTCTTGTGCGTGGCTATAAACAAGACCTCCTTTCTGCTTTTTAAACAAAACCAACGAACAGGTTAATTCATATATATATATATGAAAGCTGAAGACCTCTATTCCCAATAGTCAGTACACCCCCCAGTGCACCTGGATAGTCCATATTCACACAAATCAATACCTGTGAGGCTCCCGCAGTGAAGTAGCTGGGAAAGAGAGCCGCCATGATGTTCTGCTTCTCGCAAGATCCACCCCCCTTCTGCAGGGAGAGCCACCTTGGCTATAGAAGAAACGAAAACAGGGCCATTACCAGCTTAATCCCCCGCCCAGCCCAGGCCTATTGCTGGCTCCTAAAGCTGTGTTAATTTCAAGTGCTCCAAACTTCGAGCCCTTTCCCCCCCAGTCCAGCACTGAGCAGCCTTGGAGCCTGGGCAGTGGGCGGGCATGCTCGATTGTGCTGGTGTCCCCAGTCTTGCCTTCGGTGCTTCTCACCCTCCCCTTATCCTCCCCCAACCCTGGCCCCAGGCCCCCGGGAGTCAGGTGCTAATCCGAGAAAGGAGGAGCTCCTTCCCTGCCTTTCCCTTCCTGTAGGTTAGATTACGGATTGAAATGCTGGAGGAAAAACCAAACGAATGAAAAGGGAGTGATCAGACTTTTGTTGATGGGGAAACGTATTTACATCTAATGAGGACACCTCACTGTGAAAGGGGTAAAGTGTTTTAGTTCCAGCCTATTGAAGGGCAAGTACATACTATGCAGTCATTCTCCAAGTTGGTAAAAGATGCCCAGAGTCGGTCCACATTGGTGGTGGCAGTAGAACCGTGAGCAGAGCTCAGGCTGACGGGCAGCAGTAGCCGGGGGGGGGGGGGGGGGCCCCCCCCCCCCCCCCCTGCCAGCGGAGTCTGTCTGCATTTTTTTTTTTCATGCAAGCTGGTCTTAAGCCAGGGATTTGAGGGGATTTGCCCTTCTCCACATTTCCAAAAAGGGCAAAAGGAAAAGAAAGATACAGTTAGATATAGCCAGATGATTGATAGATGATAGATAGATAGATAGATAGATGATAAAGGAACAAGCATCTTTAGGATGAAGAAATACAAATGTTAAGTTTTCATTTGACCTTCATCTCTCTGAGAGCACCTAACACTTCTCATACCCCCACAACTTCCTACTGATTCAGAAATAACAGCACAGAGCAAGGAACTTAATTAAAAATAAAAAGAAGAAGCTGCCAGTGCCTTGGCTTTCATCAGGGACACAGATACTAAAATACTCATCAACTGACATTCACTATCACTCATCAAAAGAAGCTAAGAATACGCATTAGTATAAAATCCCTTTATGACATCGTTTGTACCTGTAAATAATGTGGTCAAACCGTTATCTACCTGAGCTCAGCCGACCAAGAGTCTTTTGTTAGTGAAATACGGACACACTCTTGCACACTCACTTATCTTGTGCATAGGGGCGATAACTGACCCTCTCCAGCCACAAGGGTGTATTCTGGGCTCAGGGCCCCTCAGCATCATCTCCAACCCTTCCCGATGCCTCCATCTATTGTTCAAAACGTGTTCTTTCATTCTCTGTGCAGTGCATTTGTTCAGAGGACCTAGGAGGAGCGGGGCACTGCACCAGGCAATGACAGGACTAGGCTCCAGGGACAGGGAGGGGCAGGCCCCTGGGCCACACAGAAGGCAGTATGTCAGGAGAGGCCCGGCACTGTGGGATTTGCAGAGGGAGGAGGGAAGAGGGGAACTTGGAGAATTCACTGGGGCTGGTGTTGAGGGTTGGAGTGACCCTGGAGGAGGCAGGGCAGAGCCGGTCAGGGTCAGACAACAGACTCCTCGCAAATTAAGGATGGCGGAACACAGGGACCATAGCAGGGTCATGGTGACTTCCTGGGGCCACACCAGCCACGCCAGCTCTGTGCTGCCTCCTGCGTCTTCTTCTTACACAGGAGAAGAAAACCCTGGGAGTTTAAGCCACCATTATTTGGGGGATTTCTTCCTCTGCAGCCAAACTTAAAGTGAACCGACCCAGGAGACTCACTGCTGAGATGGGGTGACCCCCAGGTAGGGAGCAGGAGGAGAAAGAAGAAAGGAAGCGGAAAAGGAGGGGTCTGGGAGACGGAAGAAAAGCCGGGACAGGGTGGTGTCACCTGGGGGGGTGGGGGGGGGGGGCTATGGGGGCAGAGGTGACCAAATATGCCCAGTGTGGCAGAGTGACCCAAAGGAGGCCTGGAGAAGGCTCTGCTCTTGGCAGATGTGGCCAGGGGTGGGTGGTCTCTGAACGAGCACACTGCTCAGGGGAAGGGAAGCATGTGCACACAAAAGGGTACCATCTTCCCACCCGGTCCAGGCCAGTGGGGCACAGAGCTTTGAGGCCAGAAGTGGGGGTGGGGGTCGTCTCTACAGTGGGGCAGCCTTGCAAAGTGGGTGGCAGGGCTGGCTGACACCCAGAAGCAGAGGCGAGCAGACCCCAGGCAGAGATCTGTAGGGCGAGTGCTCCAGGGGGGGAAAGGATTGCCTGGGGCATCTTAGACTGAGAGATGGAAATGGGGACCCAAACTGGAGCCCTGCCCATGGTATGGGTCTGTGTGTGTGTGTGTGTGTGTGTGTGTGTGGTATGTAGGCACCAGTCTCAGGATGCCTTTGCCAATAAAAGGAACGGCAAGCGAAACAATATTAAGGATGTTTTCTGCCCTATAAAATTTTACTGCTGACTTCAAGAGAGGCTTCGAGGGCAGAATTCATAGGAGTTTGTGGCTGGGTGAGGATGAGAAGGAGGAGGGAGAAGGGAGAAGGGCAGTCATCTGGTGCTGGGGCCATGCGTCCCCTTGGGCGTGTCAGACCGTAGGACGGGTCCTCAGTGGACCCATCGGACTAGATGGCTACTTGCCCGGGCACACTTGCTTCCCCCACGTCACCACAACCACCGAAAGGAAAACATTCCCCCAATTCCCCTGGAATGACTTTCCCTGGAAGCACGGAGAAAGCGTGGTCTGCAGGATGAGACTGGCCAGGAGGAGGGAGGCAGCCTGGTCCTCCAGCGCAAGTTCCAGAGGAGCAGCTGAGAAGCGGGGTGACTCCCACAACGGCCCCCGAGCATCTGCCCGGGGGGGGGGGGGGGGGGGCAGTGTGTGCGCCGCTGCTGCAGGCCGGAGCCCATCCCCGGTCCGCCGGGGGTACGGGACGTGGCGGCCGCCAAGCCCGCCACCCGGAACATTAGCCCCTTGTGTGTTCCTGTGCGAGGAACCATTCTTCAACCAGAAAAGAGTTAACTCTTTTCTACGACTGCACGTCTTTTCCCAGGACTTTCTGCTGCCACGGCAAAGTTCGGTTTCCTCGTGGAGCCCCCGGAGCCCCTCATCCAGCTCCTGCCGCCTCCCCCACGAAGAACGCCCCTTCCGCGGCCCCGTTCACTCGCTCGCTCCCCCTCTCTCTCCTCGGGCCCCTGGGAGCTACTTCCAGGGACCCTGACCGGCCCTGTGTCTCTCTGGGATAACCAGTCGTCCTGGCTTTCCTGGGGCAAAGGTGTTTCCCGGGACGTGGGACTTTCCATGGTAAAACTGGGATGGTCCCAGACAAACCAGGATAGTTGGTCACACTGCATGCCTCACCCCTTCTTATCTTATGTGATTAGCTCAGCCTGCACAGCCTTGTCTGCCAGGAAACACTCTCTCCACACTGGGCTCAAACACCTCTGCCTCCAGGAAGCCTCTCTTAGTCAGCTCCCATCTCCCTTAAAACCAGAGAACCTGTCCCCTTTGAAACTGGACAGCCACGGTGTCCTTGGTACCCTCGCTTTGCCATCACAGGAGCTGAATTATCTGTCCTGCCCGCTAGACTCGGAGCGTCTGGAGGACAAGGCGCTATGCTGTCTTCATGTTTCTGCAGCTGTCTCTAAGTTCCCAGCCATCATGGGTGAGCCACAGGCGTTTGCTGAACTATTGTGCTGAAATATATAGGGAAGGCTTCTGCGGCATATGGCGACAACCACGATGAATTTCTTTCAAAAATTCTGAAAAGCCATTGTAGTCCACTGATGCATTTAACAAATATTTATTAAGCACCTTTCATATGCCAAGGCCAGCAGACATAGCAGTGAGCAAGAGGGGCGCCTGGGCGGCTCAGTCGGTTAAGCGTCAGACTCTCGGTTTCAGCTATTAGGTCGTGATCTCAGCGTTCGTGGGTTCGAGCCCCGCATCGGGCTCTGCACTGACAGTGTAGAGCCTGCTTGGGGTTCTCTCTCTCTCCCCCCTCTCTCTCTGCCCCTCCCTAGCTTGCACTGTGTGCTCTCTCTCTCTCAAAATAAATAAATAAACTTAAAAAAAAAAAACCCACAGTGAACAAGAGTAAAAATCTCTGTCCTCCTAGAACTTAACTAAGGGAGTAACAGACAACTAAATATGTTTTTTAAAAGTAAATAATTTCAAAGAGTGACATGTGTCATGAATTTTAATAAAAGAGGTTAATGGGAAGCAGACTTTAACAAAGGTGGCTACGTAAGTCAGGAAAAGCCTCTCTGAGGAGTGAGCAAAAGATAAGAAAGAGGCTGGCACAGAGATCTGGGGGAGGGGCTCCAACGTGAGACTAAGCTTAGAATCTTCAAGGAACAGGAAGAAAGCTAGTGTGATTGGAACATGGCCAAGCAAGAGGAGAAGATTTGAAGGAAGTACGAAGAGGGGTCAGATCACATCGAGCTTTGCAAGTTTACTCCTTAATATTAGATTTTACCTCCTTGGCTAACACAAGATATAACTCACCGAGGAAAAGCTCAGAATTAGGAGTTCCAAACCAGGAATATGAAGGTTCCACGGTCATTAAGAACTCATGCTCCTTCCATCTCTCTTATCATGAAGTTTCCATAAGTTTTCCATGAAGGTTATCTCACAACCACAAAACGGCTGCTGGAGCACCATCCATCACATCTCTATTTCAAGAAGTGTGAAAGAGGAAAGTGGAAGAGCAAAGCCTTGCATCCTCCTAGCTGAGCCATCTCCTTGCCCTAGACGTAAAGGAGGTTGAAAAACACAGACACTTAGCTGGGTACTACACAGCTCCAAATTAAACGAGGGTTCAATCAGAAAATAAGAAACACAGAATAAATACTGGGTGTGGCCCAGGAGCCCAGGGTTTGCTCTAAGTGTGGTGGAAAGTTTTAGAGGGTTTTTTTGTCAGTGCTGCTGTGATCGGATTTACCCAGTGAGAAGTACCCAGGCAGCAAGTGGAGCAGGAACCATAGGCGAGGAGCGGGGAGCAGGAAGACGAGTTAGGCATCGTTGCAATCATCCAGGTGAGAGACGATGGTGCTGGGGTTAGCGTTTCAGCTGCAGGTGGTGAGAAGTGGCTGGACCTGGCCTCTGTTTGGGGGCTAATGCTGCCGGGACTTGCTCATGGATTGGGTGTGGGGTATGAAGGGAAGACAGAACTGAGGGCGGAGCCCAGGTTCAGGGGTTGAGCAACCAAGAAGATATGGGCCATTAATGGCGGTGGGGAGATGGGGAGAGGAGGAGGGGGCACTAAAATGTTTTGCTTGAACGTACTGATGTTGAGGGGCTGCTCAGTAGGTGGTTGGAGGAAGTTTGGGGTTCAGGGCACGGGTCAAGCGAATTTGGGAGCGGCAGGCGTATAGACGGTACTGAAAGCCAGGGCAAGATGAGTTCATGCAGCGAGAGGTGTCGACGGGCCCCAGCGATGGGCCCCGGGGCGCTTCACCTTTAGAGCTGGGAGAGCCAGCAGAGATGCTGAAAAGGAACCCCAGCAATGGGGGAGAAAAAGCAGGCCGGAGTGGTGGCCAGAGGAGGACCGAGGGCCAGGTGCCCAATGCCCGGAGAATCCACCCTGGGGTTTGACGATGTGCCGCTCGTTAGTGACCCTGATTAGACCCAACGGCCATTTCAGTAGAGTGGTGGGGAGGAAGGCCCTGGAAAGTATAGCTGATGAGGATGTGGGCCAGCCAGGAAATTCTTCCCAGCGTGGAGGAGAGCAAAAGAATGGGGCAGGCTCGGAGGGGACGGGAGGCCACAGGAGGGCGCCCCACCTTGAAGCCCCAGTGCCTAACGAGCGGGGTCACCCCTGCTCTACAAGAGCCCCCAGAGAGGGCGGGCACCAAACGGGTTAGGTTCGGTTTGGGGTCTAGAGGGTCAGACCCTCATTGTCAAGATCTTGGATGCCAGTTCTCAGTCTCTGGTCATAGATGTCATTTCCGGGCCAGCAAAGCTACAGCGGATCCCCACTCAGCAGAAGTCCCTGTGCCGGGCATAACCACTTGCGTCATGTCAGTTCTTCCGAAGCCACTCTCTGTTGTTCGGGGGAGAACTTGGGCCCCACCCCCTTGGCTCCTTCTGTCTCTGAATCAGATGCCCCTGGATTGGGGAGTTGACCAGGTGCTGTGCCACATCCTCAGCTGGGTTTCCCCGGGGTCGTCTACCTCCTTCTGGTGCCTGTCTCTCTGGGTATTAGAGGAAAACAGGGACCAGCTGAGGGGATTGGATTGGCCCTAAGTTATTTATAGAGATTCCCAAATACAGACAAGACTAGACAGAGAAGTGTCATGATGACCGCATAGAGCAATCAGTGGAGGAGGAAGGCGGTCCTTTGACCCTGGAGTCAGTTTCGCCAACTGACCACAGCAGCACTTTCAAAACCGTAGGTCGCCAGGGCACCTGGGTAGCTCAGTTGGTTAAGCGTCCGACTCTAATTTTTTTTTTAATTTTTTAACGTTTATTTCTGAGACAGAGAGAGACAGAGCATAAACAGGGGAGGGTCAGAGAGAGGGGGAGACACAGAATCCGAAGCAGGCTCCAGGCTCTGAGCTGTCAGCACAGAGCCCGATGCGGGGCTCGAACTCACGGACCGTGAGATCATGACCTGAGCCGAAGTCGGCCGCTCAACTGACTGAGCCACCCAGCCGCCCCTAAGCGTCCGACTCTTGATCTCAGCTCAGGTCTTGATCTCAGGGTCATGAGTTCAAGCCCTCCTTTGGGCTCTATGCTGGGCGTGAAGGCTACTTACACAAACGAAAAACTACGGGTTGTCAAACACAAGCGGGTCATGCGTTCCAAATGTAGTGGGTGAGGACCTTCAACTTAATGCAACGAAAAGGAATAGAATAGGAAATCACAGGAAATCACACAGCAAAAGGTGAATACCATTTCGTGACACCTGTTTCCATGATAAAGTGTCCATGATATCTGTTCATATATTTGTACGTGTGCATGTGTGTTCTGAGCTGTGACGTCAAGCAGATTTGTTACGTTGTGTTTAAGGTCAAAAGCGGGCGAAAACCACCGGCCTCTAGAAGAGCTCCTTGCCTGCCTCCCACCCCCAGAGGTGACATCCTGTCCTCCATCTTGGATGGCACGTTGGAAAAAGAGTGTATCCAGGCTGGGGATGCCCAACCTGCAGTTATCTGGAGCTACATCTAATACCACTGAACACAACCTAACGTTACTGTGGAAAGGTGCTTCTTGGGGTCTTCCACCCTGCTGAGCGGACACTGAAGCCAACAGCCCAGCCGAGACCCGTCAGGTGGATGGGCCAGTGGTTCCCAAGCCGGCCGTGTGTTAGAAGCACCTGGTGAATCTCTCTCCCAAAGAGGGAAGGGATGTAATTGGGAAGGGATGCTGTCTGGGTGTGGGGAGGCTTTGACGCTAATTATAATGCAGGGTTGGGGCGAAGAAACCACTGGCGTGGAAGGAGGTATGGCACTCCCACTCGCTGAGCCCCGCCGCCCTCCCTTCTGCAGCAGGACAGTGTGCTTTGTGGCCTCAGCGACCAAAGCTGCCGGGACCCCCTGGGTGTGGCAGAAGGTGGTATGGGGCCTGTCGGCTCCCGGCAAGCCATCCAGGAGGTCACAGTCAGGCCGCCTGTTCAGCCCTCCCTGCCTCACGCCCCAGAAACCCAAAGGCATTGTTTGGAGTGAAAACACCCCACCAGCGTGTCGGCTCTGGGCAGGGATCAGCAGGGAGCTAGTTCGCATCAACCATGCTTCCCTGACCTTTCTCTAACATTACGCACATTTACAACACACACATCTTCCCGGGCTGCAGGCAGTAGGTGTTCTTCAGAGGTCTGCTCCTCCCCACGCTCTCCTGCCCTTTTTCTCTCCTTTGGGTGCCTGTCCTCTGTTTCCCTCTCTCTATTACAGGAGAAAGGGGGCTCTCTAAAGATGGCCAGGACCAGGAATTTGGTTTTAACTTGCTTGGAGAAACATCCACACACACACACACACACACACACACACACACACAAATGGAGAGAATAGTACACTGAGCCCCAGTGCACCCCTCACCCAGTTTCGATGGTCCTTGTCTGCTTGCGTCCCCACAAGGGGGATACGACCACCCCAGTATCATAGGTCTTTCCCGCTGTGTGCATCCTTCGAGGATTGCGTTCAGAAGGAAACGATGAGAAGCTTCCAGTAGTAACCTCCCTGGGACACTAAGAACTCTGATGCGGAGACCTGCCCCCTGGGCTGAGACACCAACGAGAGTGACATGTGGACCACCTCCTCGGGTGCCCGGCAGCGATCGGGGCACCTCACCTACACCCGCTTATTTCAGGAGAAGAGCTGCGGACACATCCCAATGTATCTCCAGACCAGCGGCTGGTGGGATTTCTGAATCCTTACCGCTTACCCACCCAGCACCCTGCCGGTCCATACCGCATCGGCCGGTTTCCCTAAAAAAAAAAAAGAGTAAAATTGCCTCCGAAACCCATCAGCACCGAGGTCACCACCTGGGCCATGACATGAAGATAACGTCTGAAGTGTGTTTGTTTGGGGAGGGGACAAGGGGAGTGGCAAAATGGTTCGTTTCAAACTTGAGCGGCTTTGGCCAGGTTTTGCTCAATCCCGGGCTAACGGCTAAACCATCTGAACTCCAAACCAAAATAAATACACCTCTGAAGTTAAACAATGTTATTACATCAAGGCTGATGTAATGGTTCCAAACCATGAGAAAATAATATTCCAGCATAATGGGTCCCTCTGTTTAGCCAGAGGAAAGGCTGGGCTGCTGGCTTCTCGTCAACTGGAATCTGGCGTTTTCTATCATTGTTAAGCTGGGTGTGTGTATGTGTGTGTGTGTGTAACCTAATTAACGATGTTTTAGTAATTGTGGTGTTACAGAGTATAGATAGATATTAAAATATAATTGAGGGGTGCAGAGCACATCCTTGGGCCGACCCAAAGAAGAGCTCCAGAGTCATCATCCCCGACCTGCCGCACCTCGGGAGCCCCTCCCGGCTTCTCACAGGGTTACATTTAGGATTCCGATGGCCCTCCCGGAGGTCACGGTTCAAGGGGTGGAGAAAGATCAAGATGGCTGAAGGCTAATTCAGTGCAGGAGACAACTTCCAAATAAAAAAGGAAGCATCCCCTGGCCCCTCGAAGCTACCTGCACCCACTCAGGGAATCTGCACATGGCTGACAACAGGGCTCCCACAGCCAAGCCAGGCTGAGAGGGACCCGTGCTAAACAAGGATGGGCCACTTGGCTGGCACTCTATGCACCTCTGACTTAGGCCCATGGTCCCCAAGCTCGTGCTGTCCTGCCCCCGGGCCTGGAGGGCTTGAGCCCTGGGTTCCGGGGCTCCTGCACCCTCACTACGAGCAGGCAGCACCCGGCAGGCATGTTCTCCCGCCTCCCCTCCGGCTTGCCATAGAAGGACTTTGACATAAAGCGTCACATGGTGCAAACACGGAGCCTCTGTTTCCTCGCACAGTCTGTGTTGCAAACTCCCCATCCGCGCACTGGCAGGTCTCTAACTCGCGCCTTCCCTGTGCGGCCCCCTCGATCCACGCCTGTGTGCAAAACCCGTGCAAAGGGCGTCCGTTCAAGTTCCCAAGTCAGAGAAATCTGGCAACCGCTGGAGTCGGAGCCCTTCCCACTCCGGGTTCTACCTAGAATGTGAACGGTTTTGTTTTGGGTTTGTTTCTGTTTTTGTTTGGTTGGGTGGTGTTTTTTTTTGTTTGTTTGTTTGTTTGTTTATTTTTAACCTATCAGTCATCAGCATCAACTGCCAGCCACATGCAGAGCTCAGAGCCAGCCTCCGCCCTAGGTCCATGGGCTCCTTAGTCAAATCAGGCTGAGGCAGGCGTGGGGACAAACATTCATTGTGTCATACATAGCTCAGTGAATCCCTACCACAAATCTATCATTATTCCCATTTTGCAGATGAGGCAACAGAGGCTCAGGGAGGCTCAGGAAGTGGCCAGGCACTTCACGTGTGGGGTCGGGGGGAGCTACAGGCCTCATCTACGAGAGGAGAACAGACGGTGTTTGTTTGCTCGGACTGCCGTAACGAAGTACCACCGACGAGTGGCTTCCACAGCAGAAGTTCATGGTCTCACAGTTCTGGAGGCTGGGGGTCTAAGATCATGTCAGCAGTCTTGGTTCCTTCTGAGGCCTCTCTCCTTGGCTTATAGACGGACTCCTTCTTTCTGTGTCTTCACGTGGTCTTCCCTTTATGTGTGTCTGTGTCCTAATCTCTGTTTATAAGGACATCCGTCATATTGGATTAGAGTTCACCCGTATGACCTCATTTTACCTTAATTACCTCCTTAAAGACCCTGTCTCCAAACTGGACCCCATTCTGAGGTAGGGGGGGCGGTGGCTCGGGCTCTCACATAGGAGTTTGAGGACGCAACTCAGCTCAGAGTAGAGGGGATGACGTGGTTAAGTGCCTGTACCAGCAGGTGGCCCTGGGTGGGCTCACTCAGGGGCAGGGGTGAGCAGGGGGAGTGATCGGCTCTAAGAACCATCGCTGGTTTTCACTGGGGGCCAGCCGCCCACCAGGCCGCGCTGGGAGTGAGATGGGCCCGGATGCCACCGTGTGGGCAGCAACGTGGCAGAGAGAACACGGCATAAGGGGCAGCTGATCCCAGCAGGTCACTGAGTCACCCTAGAAAGCAGAGAGCATGCACGCGAGGCTCTGCAAATAACATTCGAAACACCTCTGCCAACTGCACTGTTGCAGGGAGGGTCTGCAAAGACCCTCCCAGCATCCTGCAGCCGCGGGGGCCGTGCAGGGGGAGGGCACCGCGCTCAGCCAGCCAAAGGAACCTGAGGGTTTCTGGTTCCACTTTCTCCCCGCACGTGGCCGAGCGAGGAGTGTCGGTTCTACCAGAACTGGCTTGAACGAGTGAATGCGTACCTGAGAGTTCCGACTGAGTTGGTCCTCCTGGTCTGCCTTCATTTCTCTCCTGCTGAGACTTTGTTCCCATTCTGGACCAGACCCACCGTCCACCAGCTGCACTGGGGACCCCGGAGCTGGGGCTGAGCCTGGAGTGTCAGCCAGCTCACAGATAGACGGCAAAACCGCCAACACCCCATCCACACTCGCAGTTGCTGCCTCTCGTTGCCCTTGCGGCCGGAATGGCACATGTGGGATTTCAGACACACCAGCAGGTGCTCAAGAGGTGAGCATCCTCCCTCTGGGGACAAGATGGGCAGGACTTGACGCAGTGGCGAACCCGTCGCCCCGCGCTTCCCGTTGGAAGGGCTCGTTAAACGCTGGAGTAAGTTACCTGGGGGAGACTTCTCTATAGGCTTTGCCAACAGGCCTGATCCTTGGCTGTCTGGATAAGTTTAGGTGTGGTCTCGCCTCAAGGCAGGAGGGGGAACCAGATGACCTCTTTGGGTCCCTTCCTGCCCTGGGATTTTAGGCAGACATCAACATCCGGGGAGTGACAGTAGCTGAGAGATCCCGGTGGCCCGAGGCCAGCAGTCACAGGGTGGCCCGGTCTGGGCCATCCGCCTGGAGCTAACCACTGGTGGAGTTGCAAACAGCAGCAAGTCTGGCGGTTGCCAGGATTACCCACGAGGCAGAGCGAGAACCGTGGCTGGAACAGCTTGATCGCAGAGGAAACAGCAGCATGGCCTGGGCGTGTGCCCACACCAGTGTCACGGGCACACATACACAGAACGTATTTGTGCAAATGTGATGGGAAGGCCTGCTTGGGAGGTCTCCCTCTTGGATCCTGAAAGGCCTGATAAGAATCACGGCTCCCAAGCAAGAGTTGTCCACATCTTTGCTTTTTTTTTTTTTTTTTTTTTAATTTTTTTTTTTAACGTTTATTTATTTTTGAGACAGAGAGAGACAGAGCATGAACGGGGGAGGGGCAGAGAGAGAGGGAGACACAGAATCGGAAACAGGCTCCAGGCTCTGAGCCATCAGCCCAGAGCCCGACGCGGGGCTTGAACTCACGGACCGCGAGATCGTGACCTGAGCCGAAGTCGGCCGCTTAACCGACTGAGCCACCCAGGCGCCCCCACATCTTTGCTTTAAGGCCTTGTTTCCCTCGCCACAGCCCCCAAGAAGCAAAGGGCTGGGGAGACCCTCTCGGTTTCCCCTCGAAAGACAAGAAACACTAAGAGACGGTCAAGATCACATCAAAGTTGCCCTAAATCCAGTGCTATGGTCCCTAGCCCTTTCTAAGTGACTTGTGTGTTAGCCACCTCTGAAATCACATTGCCTTTTTTTTTTTTTTTCTTTTTAAGTCTGGCTCCTATCATTAGCCATCACCCACTAACCTTATCAATCAGTCCATCAACTAACCAACCGACACACATTTTGAGGCTCTCTGCTTGAGTTAAGAACCCAGACAATGTGGAAAAGGTAATACCTTCTTTTGAAGTGCTTAGCGTTGGGAACACAAGCTGAATACCAGAGAAACAAGAGGCATGGGGAGACAGCACATAATAAAGGCTAGAAGCCAGCTGGGCACTCAGACGAGGGGGATGCCCCTGAGGGCAGGGCAGTCAGGGTGGGCTTCGTGGAAGAGATGGGACATGGGCAAGGCCTTGAGAAAGCCTTGGATTTTGAAGCGCTGGAGACAGAAGACCTTCCAGGCCAAGTGACCCATGAACGAGGGTGCAGCAGAGCTAAGAGCCAAGAGCCTCCCGTGGGACA
The DNA here is from genome assembly GCF_014898765.1 of Herpailurus yagouaroundi. Taxonomy (NCBI): domain Eukaryota; kingdom Metazoa; phylum Chordata; class Mammalia; order Carnivora; family Felidae; genus Herpailurus; species Herpailurus yagouaroundi. The sequence goes on from NW_024412395.1 coordinate 10,040,440, forward strand.
CAGGCCTGAGAGGTGGGGAGCAGGCCTCCAGGGCCAGGAAGAGGAGCTGGGCTAGGTGCCCCAGTGAGCTGTGAGCTATGGCAGGTTTCTGCCCTGAGAAAAGCTTCCTGACAGCATTTCTGCAGTGGCTGTCGCCTGCAGACCAGACCACGGGTGTCGTTCCCCGGGCACTGGGTAGGCCTTCCCACCTACCTGTCACACTGCCGGTGGCGACATTGATGGCATCCTTCTGATGTTGCCAGGATCTGCACAGTGTTTTTCCACGGCGCCTCAGTGCTGAGGGCCCCAGGAGGATCCCCTGCGCCTCTCAGGTCAGTTAGCTCCTGTGACCTTCTCAGCACATATCACAAACACACACACACACGCACACACACAAGTCTCGCTGGTCTCACCGCCTGACCTACTCCACCTGCCTGCCGCCATGCCCTCCTCTGCTCAGAAACCGTCCATGACTCCCCGCTGACCACAACCCCGAGCCCCAGCCCCTCCACCAAGGTCTCCATCCAGAGCCACTCACTCATCCCCTCCCCCGCTGAGTCCTTACCGTGGGCCCACATGGTGCCTACGTTATATAGAGGCAGATGGAAAATCCACGTGAAAGGGAAGGGATTCCTTGTTCTATTGCACTTTGAGGATATCGCGTTTTTTTTACAAACTGAAGGTTTGGGGCAACCGTGCGTCGAGGAAATCTCTCAGCACTATTTGTCCAACAAGCACCTGCTCGCTTTGCGCCTCTGTGTCACGTTTGGTAAGGCTCATAATATTTCAAAACTTTTTAACTATTATTGTATTTGTTACGATGATCTGTGATCAGTGATTACGACTCGCGGAAAGCTCAGATGATGGTTAGAATTTTTTAGCGATAAAGTCTTTCCATTAAGGTATGTACGTTGTTGCTTTTAGACATAATGCAATTGCACGCTTAATAGATTATGGGAGAGGGTCAACATAACTTTTATACGTAGTGGGACACCAAAAACTTCATTTGACTCACTTGATTGTGATACTTGGTTTATCGTGGTGGCCTGGAACCGAACTCAGAATATATCCGAGGAATGCCTGTCATCAAGCAACAGAATTACATGTTGTGATCAATAAGGATCAGTAAGGACACAAACGAGAGACAGAGCAGGAATAAATGAGTCTCCCTATGGAGGTGCCATGTGAGCTGAGATAGAAAGGATGAGAGGGAGTTGTGGAGGTGACATGTGAGGACGGAAGCAACCTAGAGAGAGGGAGCAGCATGTACAAAGGTCCTGGGGTGAAAAGAGTTTGGTGCAGTCAAGGAACTGGGAGACAACTAAGGGAGCTGCAGCATGGTGATCGAGGCCACACAGGGCTTCAAGGACTGTGCTTGGACCTCTGTCCTGCCTCAAACCCCTTCCTTCCTCTAGGATAGCTCACGGGCAGTAGAATCACACAAAGCCCCTCCAATGCCCTCCCCTCTCACATCCAGTTGGTTGCCAAATCCTACTGGTTCTACTTCAAAATCTCTTCCAACTATCTGCTCTCTTCTCACCCCCCTGCCTTAGTCTGGGTCCTCACCAACACTCGGCTAAACAAGGCTACAAGCCCAGCCATCTCTCTTGGACACCAGCCCGGACCCTTGCACGGGGGCTCCTAGGTGTCACCAGTCAGCTTCCTAAACCACATCCTATGGCACTGCTCCCACCGAAAATCCACGTCCTAGTTGGCCGCTGTTGAAGCCGGCTGATGGACACACGTACACTCTTCTACATGTTTAAAATTACAAAACGAAACAACAAACACCCTCCTCATACCCAGGCAGTCTTGTCCTCAAAGAAAGGTGCTTCGAGGTTTTTTTTTTTTTAATGTTTACTTTTTTATTTTTGAGAGAGAGAGAGAGAGAGAGACAGAGAGAGAGAGAGAGAGACAGAGAGCAAGTGGGGGAGGGGCAGGGAGAGAGGGAGACAGAATCCAAAGCAGGCTCCAGGCTCCGAGCTGTCAGCACAAAGCCCAACGCGGGGCTTGAACTCACGGACCGTGAGATCATGACCTGAGCCGAAGTCAGATGCTTAACCCACTGAGTCACTCAGGTGGCCCTGCTTTCTGGGTTTTGCACATTTGGCTAAGTATTAAACACTCAACAGGAAGATCATCCCTGTTAACAGATTCTACAATCCATCTAGTCTGTATATGTTTTAAAGTCCCCCACCCCAGACCCCACTGCTTTGAAGACACAATCTAAGGCTTGTGCAACCAAACTGTCAGGCCAGCCTTGCCCCCTTGGGGACTCACCAACACCATCTGGCACCCAGCCACACCAAGTCCTGCTGTTCCCCAAACACATCACGTCCCTTCCGACCTTGTGCTTTTGTTGGTCCCTCTACCTGGCACGTCCTTTGCTCTTGGTACATTTCTACTCATTTGTCTAGCCCAGACTCAATGTCAAGTGCTCAGCAAAGGCTCTCCTTCCACCTCCTCTTCTGCCCTTGTCTGCATCATGGCCTTCCCCCTGTCTTGGGGCCCCCCATGGGCGAGGGCTGGCTGCCGTCATAACCAGAGAGCAAACACAGTTCACTGCTCCGTGCCAGGGACCCCACCGAGTGTTTCCCCATGGTGACACCGTGAGTCCTCATACCTGCCCTAGGAGGAGGGCACTGGAGTCCTCATTTTTGAGCAGGAGAAACAGGCCCAGAGCAGGCCAGCACCCGGCCCAAGGTCACCACCTCCCAGAGAGCTGCATGCAGCCCCTCAGCCAGTGCCCTGCCCCGACTTGGTGCACAGGCCTCCCACGGATCCTCCTTGCTGAATAAACGCATGGCTTACATCAGCTAGCCTCCACTCCCACTCGCTGCCCCTCGCCTCTCGCCCCTTCCCCGGGCAAACCCAGCTCTGCGGGGGCAGCTGGGTAGCCGGCTACCTGCCTGAAGCTCCCATGACCGGGTGTCAGGGCACACCTGGGCTTCAGGAGACCCTCGTGTGGGGAACTCGTTACGCACAGGTCCCCCAGCCCCCCTCACCTCCCTCACAAGGCCCTGTGGCTGCATCCTGAGGAATCCAGAGACAGAGCTGGGGCGCCCGGGTGGCTCAGGCACTTAAGCATCCTACTCTTGGTTTCGGCTCAGGTCACGATCTCACGGTTTCCTGAGTTGGAGCCCCACATCGGGCTCCACACTGACAGCGCAGAGCCTGCTTGGGATCCTCCCTCTCCCTCTCTCTGCCCCTCCCCCACTTGTGCTGTCTTTGTCTCTCTCATAATACATAAATAAACTTAAAAAAAAAAAAAAAGAACAAAGAAGGAAAGAGCTGTCAGGAGTTCCCATGACGACACCAACCTGACCAAACTCATTTCCAGGTAATTTAACATGAGTCCCTTACTTCACTTCGTCCTCACATGAAAATGAAACGCGAGACCCAAAACCATGACAGAGGTCTGTGTTCAGACTTGTCCCTGATGTAACATTAACCACACCCACTACTCTAATATACCTGTTTGTAGAATGTTTTTCAGAAGAGCTCTTGTAACAAAAAGTATTAAGGTATCATTTCTCCTCCGTGCTGCCACGGAACGTTCCAGAGGCCACAGCTGAGGTCAACGACGAGGGAAAAGGCTTCTCCCCCACAAGCGCCAGCCTGTCCCCACAGCTGTGGCTCTTTGCCTTGACAGAAATGGTGGCTGGCAATGGGGTGGCAGGAACTTAGCTCCAGGGAACACCAAAGCTAAAGGTTTTGTTTTAAGTCAGTAATTAACAAGGTGTAGACAACCTTGGGTACCTGGCTGTTCCAGGCGAATTTCTCTTGACTGCTGCCTGTAGGGAGCCTTTTCCCATGGCTTCGAAAGCCTCTTTGCTTTCATGTTGGCAAGGCTTCCTCTCCTGGCCCTTGTCTCCCCGGCCATCGGGACCCTCGGGCGTCTGTCACTTGCGACGGTCCCTGAGTTTGGGTCGGGTGGGAGAGGGATGAGTCTGTAAGAAGTTGAGTCTAGGTGGGCACGACCTGTGCTCTGCGTGAAGGAAGGACAAAAGCCCCGTGAAGACCAAACATTCCGCCGGAGCAACGGCCCCTCAACTTTCCGTCGTCCGTGGGTTTGGGGTTTTTTTTATTTTTAAAGAGTTTTTCGTAGAAATCCAAAGCTGGGAGTGTTCCTGGGGTGTTTCTGGCAGACGGGGCTGTGTCCTGTCCACCCGGTAACACGGGGATTAATATCAATTATATCATCAGGCCTCACCCACCCTCGGAAAGATGGGGAGGAGTAGGGCAGCCCAGGCACTCGGCACAAGGGGCTGCCCTACTTGGCACGGCCCGCCTGTGGGCTCCTCCCGGGCCTCAGTTTGCGCACCTGCGCGTCAAGGCTCGAGCTAGCCTTTCCGCCTGCACAAGGCTGTTGTGGGGCCCAGCTGGCGAAGCATGCCACGCGCCCCACCGGGCCGAGCGGCCGTGACCTGCGCGGACGCTGCGGGGTCCGGGGTTCGGGAGTCTGGTCGCCCCGGGCAGCAGAGGGGAGTGCCCACAGTCCCCCTCCAGGGTGTATCACTCCACAGGCCGGACCGACCTTGACTTCTGGTCAGCGGGAGGTGAGTCACTGCAGGTGACAGCTCTCAGACAGAGACAGGACTTTCTGCACAAGCTGGCTCTCTTCCCTAGGACGCATCTCAATGACTTCTTATATTTGTTATTTTATCCCTTCCACGGACTTGGCTCCAGGCTTTCACCGAGCACTGGCCACACGTTGGAAACGTATGCCCCGCTGCCCCAACCCCACGCTGGTGACAGGGTGACAACGGGGCCAGCACTGGCCTGCTAGCGTCACTCTGAGGGCTCATCCTTCAGACCTCAGGCTACCTGGGCAATTCGGTTTACCTGCAGAAGCCCTACGAGCTGTGTGGGGCTTCCCCCTCTCGTATCCTGGGTCTGGACACGGCTCTGGGTGGCTTCCTCGGGCACCAGCGCCCCGCTGTGGCCCCCCGGCGGTGTCCCCAGCACTGACAGCCTTCTTGGCGAGGCACAGCCTGTTCTCAGGGCTCCCGCCGGCCTCCACCTCTGCAGCAGATGAAACGAGTTTCCAGTGGCCTAATTTTCTCCCGGGGAGTAAGACAAGTGTCGGAGGAAGAGTTTGCCGTTTGTGTATGTTCTAGAAATAAAAAAAGCTTAAATACGAGGCGTTAAAAAAGGATTCAATGCCTTGAGATTCTGCGTCAGACCCGCAAGGCCCTGGGGTAGAAACTGCAGCTGACCTGAAGGGTCCTTCAGGTCCATGGTGGCTTTCCGCACTCTGGATGTCCACGAGCCCTGGACCCAGCACAGACGCACGCCCGGGCCGGTTTCCCCCCAGCAGTCCCCAGGAGCACTCCTGGGGTGGGGGGAGTCACTGGACACCTGCCGTGTGCCCTGGGGCCTTCACGTGCCTCACAGCACCCCTGTTGAAGTAGGTGTTATCACAATTTTACACGCAAAAACTGAGCCTCACAAAGATCAAGTGATTGCCAAAGTCAACAGCTCCTAGGTGACGGGGCCAGGACAGGAATCCAGGTCTGCCCAAGCCCACGGCCCACGCTCTACCCACTCTGGACGCCGCGTCCAGGAATGCCACACGTACGCACGGCTCACCACCACCCCAGCCAGCTGGCTCTGACTGCTGGGATGGCAGGAGTGAGAGATGGGCTGGACGGGAGGTGGGGGGCAGGGGGGCGGCGCACCGGCCCCTGGGGAAGTCTGATTAAGCAAAGACGACAAGGGCTGGAAACCATATACATAAGAGGGTGCGCTCAGAAATACTGGGGCTGGGCAGCTGGCTGACGTAGAACTGTCATCCCTGTAACCCCCAAAAACGGCAGGCTGGGGAGCCTGAGGGGGAGCATGAGGGGGAGGCGGGAATAGTTGTGGGGGGTGTGGGGCAGCAGATGCGTCTACCGGATGCGTGTTCGGTGGGAGGTCCTGGGGGAGTCCCACCACCGGGATGGAGGGTCGTGGCATCCTGAAGGAGGATGGGGACCGGGATGTCATCATGCATGAAGCTGGTGGCCGACGCTAAGGGAGTCAATGATGCAGATTACAAACGGTGACACCATGGGGAGAGAGGGGAGGTGCAGGCCGGAACCCCACGAATACCCTCCCCTTCCTTCCGTCCCTGCGTGGACACCAACCAGCCTGTGGTGGAGAGAGGCGAGCTGTGGGGGAACCGGCAAAGCCCAGCGACAAAGGCCAGTCGGCTCAAGAGGGAGAGCCTGGCAAGGGTGCCACAGAAATGATAAAGCAGGGGAACTGTGGAGACGCTGCAAATGTAGCAGCCAACGGGGCCTTGGGGCCGGTCACCGCCCAAAGGTGGTAGGAGCAGAAGGCAGATTCTGCAGCTGAGTGAGGAGGAGGGGGACTGAAAGCCCCAGCGGAGGGGACTGCTCACAGATCCCGATGGTGACGAGAGATAGAGACATGCGTAACAAGGTGGGGGCGGGGGCTAAACATAGTCGCGACCAAGAAGGAATGGGGCCCGTGAAAGATAAGATCGGAACTCAAGGAAGAGAAAGGATTCACGGGCCAAAGCTGAAGGGGGACTCGAGCGGGTGGAGTCACAATGGAGGGCACTCGGATGAGTGTAATTTCGAAAGGAAAAGATGCTTTCTCCTCTAGGATGGGAGAGAAGGGAGCTGGAAATGCAGAAATGCCAAGGGGAAGGGGCTGACACCCAGAGGACACGGAACAATCCAGAAAGCAAGCGACGGGGGCACCGGCCGAGAGCCAGTGAGGGCTGATTTCTCACTCACGCCAAGCCCAATGCCAGGGCTGGGTGGTGGCAGTCCTCCACGCGGTCATTCAGGAGCCCGGGCGGGTCCCTCTGGCGTGTGCTCCAGCTTCCGCAGCGGAAGCCAGCACACGGGGAGCCACGTCGGAAGCTTCCTCGACGGGCCTGGAAGAGGCCCACCCCACTTCCAGCCACGCTGCGCTGGCCAGACCCAATCGCACAGCCACGCCCAACGGGAGGCTGGAAGAAGTCGTCTAGCTGGGTGCCCAGGACGAGAAGGAAACAGGTGTGGATGGAAACCCCCGCCACGTCTGCCACTGGGTGAGGGCTCCAGGAAAGAAGAGAACATTCCAAAGGTCTGGGTGCTCGGGTGGGAACCGTGGGCGATGGAACACGAACTGCCCCTCACGCTTGGGCAAAACTCCGAAGACACCGGGTGTATCGTCCCCCCGCTTGTAACACGTGGCCACCGGGACTCTGCCTCTCGTCTCTGCCGTAAGACGGCCTCCTGGCTCTAGCCGGTTGTTGACAACCAGCACCGCCAACGTGTGGCATCTGCAGCACGCTGTCTTCCACGCGTCCGAGGAACGAAGCCCTCATAATCGCAGCTCAGAAAGTCCCCCCTGGGCCCAGAGTTCCACAGCCGGGCATCACCCCTGCCCTCACTCACCCCGCCAGACAGATGGAGGCGGCCCCGATGGCCCTTCCCAGCCAACACGGCTAAGAAAGATACAGATGTAAAGAAGGCCTTCTGCAGATCAGTACAGCTCAGGGAAAGCTGAGGACTTTCCCTTTGAGTCTTACACCAGGAATTGGCTTTTTCCATAGGAACCCCCAGCTCCCGCGCACCTTCCCTTCAACGCAAAGATGGTGCCCTCCACTTGGGGGAAAAAAAAAAAAAAAAGCAAAAAGCAAAACGCATCCCTGGGCCTGTTCTGGGAAGCTTGGGAGGCTCCGTCCTACCCATTCTGGGAAACCTTAGGGGCTTATTTGCCCGCAGGGGCGGCCGCGTGAGCGCTCTTAATAACCTGTTCCTTCAGCAGCTTTGTCAACAGCCGTTGAAAACCGTCAGCATGAAAAGAGCAAAGGAAACACTGGACTGATGGATCTAAACGGCTTAGGGGGGGATGGACCCATGAACACGTGTTGAACGGATCTTGCAAAATCTGTAACTATGGGAAGAGAGGAAGAAGACAATTGAGGCCCAGAGGCATCTGGAAATGAATGGTAGACTATGTCTGGGCGTTGCTCAACGGTGACCTCCCTTCCCAGGGTCCCTTGCCAGGCCCTGGTAAAGGATGAGGCCCTGCTGAAGGCTCGTTTCATCCCCGCTGGAAGGAACACAGGGAGCTGGTTCAAGGTTGCAGTGTCCTTTGAGCAGCAAAGAGCCAACAATGCCAGGGCATGAGAAGGGCATCTCTCCCATGCGAGGGGTGAGCCGACAAGCATCTACCTGCACAAGGTGTGTTTACAGGAGCAGAGCAAGGTGTCTATTTGCCTCCAACACATGTGGTCAGGTTAGAGAACAGAAGCTCATTCATTGCCGATTTGCCCCAAAGCCTAACCCTTCCTTCCGCCTTTAGTTCCCTGGAGTTAATGACTCCTACTCAGCAAGGGTCGAGGGGCGCTGGGCTCCAACACAGACCCCTTTCGGGGATAGGTACCATCCAGGGGATAGGCCCTGGAGCAGAGAAAATACAATCCTGGAGACACGCCCAGGGCCCGCTCTCACCGCCACGTTTCAGCCATCTCTGACATCGGACCGCAAAATTCCACCAAAAACATCCACCACCGACCCTTCCTAAAGCCCAAGCAGGGGTGCCTGGGTGGCTCAGTCAGTTAAGCATCCGACTTCGGCTCAGGTCATGATCTCCTGGTCCGTGAGTTCGAGCCCCGCGTCGGGCTCTGTGCTGACAGCTCAGAGCCTGGAGCCTGTTTCAGATTCTGTGTCTCCCTCTCTCTCTGCCCCTCCCCCGTTCATGCTCTGTCTCTCTCTGTCTCAAAAATAAACGTTAAAAAAAATTTTTTTTTAAATAAAAAAAAAAATAAAAATAAAGCCCAAGCAAAGGCCCCCAACAGGGATATCGACAAGGTTGGTTCGGAGCTGCAGAGTCAGGCGGCTGAGTCCTGGCGGTCCCGGGGAATCTGAGGAGGCCGTAAGCGGCAGGTCAGAGATGTGCAGGAAGCCGTTGCCACCCTGATGGCTTCGACCTCCGTCGGTTAGTCAGAAGCGGCCAGAGGATCTGGAACACAGGTGCCTCTTCTTCAGTGTGATCTGTAAAGACTTCGGGAGATACTTCTGGCCTCGCCAGAGTTGGTGGGCATCCACACAGCACCCGGCTGGACACCACACCAGGCCGAGCTCCTGTCCCCCGTGGGGCGGGGGGGGGTCACATCCTGGAGGAGGCCAGGCCAGCCGGCTGTGTGGTCACCAGCATCCTCCCCACCCCGACCCCGCCTGACTTTGCCACTCCCTGTCTCTGTGACTCTAGAAAACCTAGGTAACTTTTCCATGGTTCTGCTTCCTTATCGATCAACTGGAAACAAGAGCTAGGACCCAGCAAGGTGACAATGTATGTGAGGTACCTCAAGTGCTGGGGCCACCGGGTGTCACCATGGTGAACCCAGACAGCACAGTGACCTCAGAGACCCAGGCCACGTTCCCAGCCATTGATCTTACCTGTCTGAACCCCCACCGCACCCCTCCTATCAAGTCTAACCCACCCTCCACGATGCCCTGTCGCCAGAGCACAGACGCGAGGGGACAGTTCCCTGGCCTCAGAGGGCACAGAGGGAGTGGGAAGAGCATGTCTCCAGCCATGAGAGGGCGGGGACGCTCCCCAGAGGGCAGGGCCGGGGCCCGGAGGTGCCGCGCAGCCCGGGGTCACACTTGAACTGGCTCCTGAGAGAGTCGCCCTGCCATTTGGGGAAACCAGCGCCCCGTGCACCTGCTGACGTCCCAGCTCGGCAGCGGGTTCCCCGAAAAATAAAATCCAATCAGCCCTTATTTGCCCAGTCCACACAGCCCTCCCATTATATGTGAAAACTAAGTTTCCCATCTTTGCACTGATTTCTCAGCCTACTTTTAAGCACAGTAAGAACAAGTTCCCCCAGGGCGGAGTGGAGGGGAAGTGCCAAGATTGGGGCTTGGCTCTGAGCCCGTCCTTCTCAGGCCCAGGAGACAGGCCGAAAGGCAGAGTGATGGCGGAGGAGGGACAACAGACCCAGGACCCAGATGCCATCGCTGTTCCAGCCTCTGCCATCAGGACCCCGTGGTGCCAGCAAACCTGTTGGGCCCGCAGCCTCCCCACGCCAGGTCCCCCACCCGCCAGGCAGGACCAGTCTCCTGTTCCCCCTCCCCGGTAAGGGGACCCATCCACCTACTCCCCCCCAGTCAGAAGCACCAGCCTCCTGAAACTTCCTTCTCCTCTTCCACCTCACGTCAGTCACCCTCCACGCCCCTCCAGGCCCCCATGAGACCCTCCTCCCTCCCGCCGACCACAATCCACTAAACCAGCAACTGGTCCCTCGCCCCTCCCACCAGGCCCAGCTCCCCAACCTCGGCAGTTAGGTTCCCCCACTCCCCCATCTTGCCCACATTCTGCAGAATGTTCCAGAAGAGGCTGGGGGGGGTGGTGAGACTCTACCATGTGGCAGCTGCGTGAACTCAGGCAAATTGTCCAGCCTCTCAGGGCCTCAGCGACTCATGCCTGAAATGTAACAGTACAGCCCATACCCAAGGCTGCCATGAGGATTGATGGGAGTGAGGGGCCCACAGCGCTGTAAATGTTTGATCACTCCCCACTCACGTCCCTGCTCTCACTCAGATTCCGTTGCATTAACGTGCACTGAGCAACCAAGGCAAGCCCTGCAGGGACTCAGGTGGAGAAACAACTTAAGCTAACAGTCACCTTACATGGTGATAAGGCCCCAGTGGCACTTGGGGTCTGGTTCCACCAGGGGAAAAGAGAAGGGACATTGGGATGACGTGTGGGGCGGGTGGAAAGGAGCCTGGTTCAGGCTGAAGGCTGGCTCAGCCGATCCCAGTACCCCCACACCTGCAGAAGGGCCCCTGCTCACGTAATGGCTCCCGGGCATGTGGCTGCAAGACAGGGGCGCCAAAAGGGTCTCGAGCCGGGTGGAGGGCTAGCCCACCTTCCCTGCTACGGACTCCGAGAATGATGCCGTGTGCATGGCTCTTGAGGACACAAAGGATGCACCTCCTGCTGCTGGAGAACGCGCCACGGGCTCCGCCCGGTCCTGGCCTGGGGGCTGGGGACTGGGGGCTGGTGGCTGTGCTGTCACCGGTGCTTTTCTACCTCTGAAGACCGCCAGCCCCAGGAGTGGAACAATCAGTCCCGTGCACGCGGGAGCATGGTGTGGCATCCGTGTAAAAGGCTGAGGCAGTGACTAGGGTTGAAGCCATGTAAGCTGGGAGCAAGGGGCAGTGGAGGCCGTCCAACAGTGGCACACGTGAGAGATGACAAGGAAGGACCCAGCAAGTCAGGACCAGTCAGCAGGTCCAGGCCAGGGGAGGGGTGAGGATGCCCATGCTGTCCACCCTGCAGGGCCAGTCCTCATCCTGCGGATGTCAGGGCCACAGTCTGCTCTAAGCTAGCAGGAGAGTGGGGGGGGGGGGGGGGGAACACCCCGAGACAAGACAGACAGACTGATAGAAAGAGAGAGGGTCACATGGAGAGACAGACTGAGTCAGGGACAGACAGACAAGACACACACACACACACACACACACACACACACGCAGACACAGAGACAGAGAGAGGGAGAGGGCCCATTCCAGAAGCTGGGCTAAAGGACCAGAAGGAAAGGATTATGGTTCAAAGGAAATGACTTAATGATGGAGAAACAAGCTTTGTGATGACGCGTGTGTCTGCGGGTGGTGCGGGGGCAGGCCGGCGGGTACCAAGGACGAGGGACACCAAGAAGTACGAATCACCGTGAAGCACGAGGAGTGAAGAATGTTCAAGACCGAGGTGGAAAAGGCTTGAGGATAAGGAAAGGCGCAGACTTCGGTCAGTTGTTTAAGGACAGAAAAAGTCGGGAAAACACTGCCCTGGGTTATTTGCCTCCCACACAACCCAAGTATTCTCCAAGGTTAGTGAGAGCTGGCACAAAGCCCCAGGATCTTTCATTAGGTTAGCCACACCAGCTCGCTCTGTTTTATTACCTTTACGTTGCCTCAGAAGAGCTCGCTCCATCTGGTCGCGGCTGTTAAAAATGTGCTTGGCTTTCTTCTTAAAAATAAAAGCCCAATCAAGGGATGAAAGAAAGTGCTCTGGAGCTGGTCCAGGGAACCATTGCATACAGGTGGGGATAGAGGAGGGCCGGGGATGATCGAGGGGAGGAGGGTGGAGGGGGGCCCGAGCGCCGGGGCAGGCCATCCGGCTGACTTAAGCACCTCTATTAACGAACGGGAGAAGCCAACGGGTGTCTTTCAATGCTCAGCCCCAGCGAGGATCTGTAATTTAGGGCGTGCAGAAGGAGCGGTCCGGGAGCAAGGGAGAAGAGGTGTGAAAGTATACGGCAAGAAGCACACAGCTACTTTTAGCTAGGTCACGGAGAGACTGCTCTGAAAAGTCTGCTCTGAAATTTCAAGCCGCATACGGTCACAGCATCGTTGTGTGCAAGCGGGTTTCCTCTGCCTGCTGACTCCTGAACCACCCAAGGCAAGGCTGCGTGGCGGGGCCTGGAGAGTGGCAGACCCACTGCCCAGCCACCACCGTCAGGGACAGCCAGGCACCTCACGACCAAGGCACGCGCACGTAGCCGCGCTACGGTTCAAGGACGGGATGCGCCTCCTGCATTCTGCCACCTCCTACCCACCCGAGCAGAGTGTACAAAAACTGCCATGGGCTTTAGCTCACAGGCCACGGTCAGAACTCCGTGACCGCCCGCACGTGGCAGTCTTGTGTCTGCCACCTGCTGTCTCAGACCTCTGAGGTCAGCTTGTTTGGGCTAAGGGAAGAAGTCCTTGAAGTAAAGGCCATCGTATGTGAGCACGGCCAAAACGGCAGGGCGCAGCCGCTCCCAGAGCCCGGCTGCTGCTGACAGCGGGCTGGGATGTTTCTTAAACTCAAGGTCAGGGTGCCCTTCGGGGACAGGCAAGGGAGCACACATTCCTTCCCACGCGGCCGCCTCACGGCTCCGCTTCCATTTCCCGAGGAGGAAGATTCTGCCCAGGGTTAAGGGCTTCCTTCCCTCTGCTGCCCCGATCTTTCCTCAGTCAACAGAACCCAGTGTGGGAACAGTATTCCTATAAATTACGATACAAATTGATTAATGCCATAAAAATGTGACTGCAACCACCGGCCCTTACGAACAGTAGGGCTTATGTTGTCTGTTCAGCTCTCCGGAGGAACATTGCCCTGAAGAGTTTGGGTATTGTTCACCCTTTTACTTGGCACACACGCAAGCTCCAAAGCCTATAATAATGCAGGTCATTAAACCGAACAACTGCACTTGGACCTTTTTCAAGGGAGTGATTCAGGCAAGCGCTCTCCGCACAGAGTCGGTTTACGTACGGGGCGTTATCAGACGCTACCCTCCACGGAGAAGTGGGCAAAGACCAGCCCCGCGGTGTCTTCTTGGGGAAATGGACATTTCCGTGGCCACCAGGTGGCGCTGTTTACCAAAGCGGGTCGGTTCAGGCCTCGGCGCTGCTCTGGACTTGGGCAAGTGTCCCTCTGTGCACCTAAATGTAAACGGGACGGAGAGGACCATATTAGGAGACGCATCTGCAAGTTTTATCCCGGAGGATGCCCCCCCAGATGTGGTCGGAGAGGACTCCACGCCTCACTTTGAGGAGCCAGGAAGGAGGGGGTGTGGAGGAGGCCCTGGGGACCCTCACCTGCCTGCTGGCCCGCCCCCCCCTCCCCCCGCACCCGGCCAGCCTTCTCCTAACCCAAGCCCTCTGGGAGTCTCGCCCGCCGTGTCCCAGCCCTGGCTCTGCCCGGTCACCGTGCCCACGTTCCCAAGTAGGAAGAAACTGTACTGACAACGGCCGGGCCCCACGGATGGGGCAGCTGGGAGAACCCAACAACCCAACGAAAGTGACAGCGCTGTGAAAAGATAAAACATTCCTCAAACATATACTATTATTTTGTTATTTATTATCAGAAACCAGACTGATAAGCCGAAGAGGGGGGCATAAAGCATTGGCTGTGTGAGACAGGCCGTTTTGCAAACGGCTATCTAATGCTTAATATGCCTTCTCTTTAAAAAAAATAAATAAATAAAAATAAAAATAAAAAAAAATATGCCTTCTCTTTGATCAAATTCATTTCTTAGGTAACCTTTAAAAAAAAATGAATCATGGCGAGGGGCATCAGTGTGTGGTGATCCAGTCCAGGAGGTGAGCAGCGCTGAGAAAACCCTGTGCCCCAAGACCCAGGCAAGGGGGCCATGGCGGCATGGCTGTGGGGCTTCTGTCTGCCGGTGGTCCACAGAAAGGCTAGCTCACCTCAAAACAGTGTCCAACTTAGGAATCCCTGGCTCAGTTCGTGGCAAATCCATCATCCACTGAAAGAGGAAAGCTGGTTGTTAAGTTCTACACAAACCATAAAGTATGAGCAATGAGAAGTTGATTAAAGCGACATATATAGTTTTTAAAAGCAGTAGAATTTTAAAGGAATCAGATCACTGGATCTGGGCAGGAGCATTTAGCTCCAAGGTCTTCCAGAGCTTACGTGAGCCAGCAAGAGAGAGTTTCTGGGCACATTAGATAGCATTTGCAAAACTATGGTTCTGGTCTCTTGGATAGCAAAAAGTCTTTTGTTTTAATTTTGTTAATAATTAAAAAAAAAAATAGTGCCCCCTGTCTAAATACATCCAGAAAGTATTGGATTAGAAATAAGGGGCGCCTGGGTGGCTCAGTTAAGCATCGCACTGTTGATTTCAGCTCGGGTCATGGTCTCGTGCATGATTCGTGAGATCGAGCCCTGCATTGGGCTCTGCACTGAGAGCATGAAGCCTGCTTGGGATTCTCTCTCTCTCTCTCTCTCTCTCTCTCTCCCTCTCTCTCTTCCCCTCCCACACTCACACATGTACGTGTTCCCTCTCAAAACAAATGAATAAACTTTAAAGACAAAAAAAAAAAGGAATGAAGTGTTCTAATAAGGACTTTGAACCCCTAACAGGTGGAAGCTGATACGCAGTATTTTGTGAACCTATTTGCTCACAGAACCTTTCTTTACTAAAAGCCAATCAGCCCTTCTGAGAACTAGTATTTTGTGCAGGATTTCTCGAGGAACACCAACCCAAATGAACGGCACATTCGGGCCGGTGCTGACCGGAAGTCAGGTTGGTACCGGCTTCCCTCCTGGTGCTCGAGTCAAAATACCCAATAGAGTTTGGTCAAAACAGTAGCAACAAGTCAAAGACATGCCGGAGGAGAAAAAAGGGATGCAGACGTTCAGTCAAAGGTGCACAGTCAGCAATGCAGAGACGCAAAATTCCTGATGAAACATTTTGAACGGTCTAGCTAGACTTTCGTAAATCGTTTGAATCTCACTTTATGCACCAAGCTTCCGAAGAGTCGTACAAACTGAAGCCTTATACACAAACAAGTCTAGAATGCTAGAGGAGAAATTTAAAACAGCTACAGCAACACAATGGAACTCTCTGTGGTGTTACTTCAGCCCTGGTTTGTTTGGGCAGCCGGCGCCTTCATGGGCTTTGGTCCTTTGATCCTGACCACAAGGCTGAGGGGTGGGAAGCTCTCAGGCTCAGAGCCTTACACACAGGCTTGCTGCCTGCCCTGGTTTCCAGATGAGGAAATGGATGAATCAAAAATAAAGAACACTTGCCTTTTAAATTAGAGAGACAATGTTCTCAAATGCAACAGGTTCACTACTTTCACCAAGCTATGGCGAATTATATATGTCAAAACTTTTTGTAGCCTCAGAAAACAAAGAGCTGGGTACTTAGGCGCGAGCGACTGAAAAGTGGATTTACCCTAAGTATTAAAACCAGTATAGAAAAGTCAGTAAGTGTGCTGTTTTCCATTCCGAGGAGATGGAACATGAGAAAAGTTGAAAGAGACATCCAAAGAATGTCAATGAAAGCATTAAAAAATTATCCAAAGTACTTCCTGAACTAGAGGAAGTGAATCTTAACGAGTAGCTTACGGACTCCACTGCTATGATTTTTGCTGCTCTGAGTCTCAGGTTTCAATTATGATGCCTTAAGCCTGCAATGTCACTGAGTCTGTGGAGCATGTGCCCAGAGGCGGTCGGCATATAGAGGCCACTGTGCTCTAAGCTAAGTAAAACGTGCCCACTTCTGGCCACGGCAGTGTGGTCGAGAACTGACGCAGGGAAGCCTTCCTGGCCTGTGAGGTCTGCTCTGACCTGAGGGTGACCAGCCCACTGTGGTTGCGAAGCCTGAGGTGGTCCCATGATCCCCACCTCCTGCCGTCCCCACCTGTAGTCCCCTCCCCTCAAGTGTGGACAGGTGCTGTGACTTTCTTCTAGCCAACAGAATACGGCCAGTGTGATGGGATGTCACTCCTGTGATGACATTACATTGTGATTTATACCGCCTTGTGCTTTGCTGGCCTTGAAGAAGCTGGCTATCACGTTGTGAATGCCTATGGGGAGGGCCACTGGAGGCCCTAGGAACTGAGGGGAGCCTTCAGTCAACAGCCAGCGAAGAAACAAAACTCTCACTTCTACAGCTGCAAGGAAACGAATTGTGCCAACAACCTGAGGAAGCTGGGAAGTGGAGTCTTCCTCTGTCGAGCCTCCAGATGAAAACACAGCCAGCTGGCATCTGGACGGGAACAGAGGCCCCGGCCGAGCTGCACCTGTACCCCACTCACAGGATTTCTGAGATAACAAACGTTATGTTTTTCAAGCCACTGTTTGCACAGCGATAGATACCTCGCATACCCACCCATCAAGGGTGTCTGGCATTAAAGGCTGAAGCTGGGCTGCACAAAGTCAGTGCCAGCAGCGACAGAGCAGATACAGCAAACATGGGCACAGAGGGGCTGAGTCATGGAGAGGGGCTGCAGGCAGGGATGGGAGCACCGGGTGTCGGTCATGACAGCCTGCTCGCCAGAGTGAGGACGCCAGTTCTGCACGGGGCTGGCTCTCCCTACTACGTTCTCCTGTCTTTCCCACAACTATGGTTTGTGTCTCAGAAGGTACGATGTCAGCCTTCCGGTCCCCCAGCCAGCAGAAAGCCGGAAGTCCTTGTGGATTCGGCCTCTATCCCCGACCCATCACAAAGTCGTTCTGATTCTACCTCTGAAAAACATCTTCACTCCAAACCCTTCCCTGTTTCTCCTCGGCTGCTCCCCAGTTCAAACCCTCCTCTTCAAATATCTTAACTAGTCAACGGCAAGAAGCTAACCCATCAGACTTTCTCCAGGGTTATATCCCTTGTAAAATACCGCTAATGGAGACGAGGGTCATCACGTACCATTTTACTCTGCATCTACCGTCACCCAAGCACAGCACACAGATTTGTACACACACACACACACACACACACACACACACACTCATTAAGTGTGTGTCTTAGGGTCTTTGCAAAAGAAACAAGACGAGTGTCATTATCCCCACTTTAGAGATGAGAAAATGATGCTCAGAGAGATCGAGGAACACATCAGTGGGCACAGAGCTTTGTTGCTAAGCCAAGACCGGAAGCTGCTCTATTCAAAACCCACGTTCTCTCCACAAGCTGTCCCCTGGCTGCAAACAGCGTCAAGGAAGGGGTCCCGAAGACAGAGGAGATGAAGAACGGATTTGGCCTGATGTTTCCTGGACATCCTTGCCCCGCCCCAGCATTGCCATGGCTCCCAGTACGCCATAGGCTCTCTCAACCTATCCGACAGGTTCCTCCCTGAAGAGTCCCTGCTCCAGAGACTCACCACCACCTGGCCTCCCCTTTTTCCCATCTGGAAGGTGGAGCTTTTTGGAGTTCCCCACAAGCAACTGGCGGGTTCCCTGATCCTCCTGACTCTGTTCTTGTTCTCCCTTTGTCTCCAAGTGTCTCTTTTCTTTGCCTGGTTCTCTCCTTTTGCATCCTTCAAAACTCATCTCGTTATCACCTTCTCTGAGAAGCTTTCCTTCCCCTTCCAGATCGGGCTATTTATTCCTCCGCCATTCTGCAGAACACCAGAAACACACTGCTACCGTGTGCGGTCATATGGTTGATTGCGTGATCTTGCGTGGCCGTTGTGGCACAGCAGCTTATGACCTGACTGTTGAAAGTGTACCTGTCCTCCCCAACAACCTGGGCGCCGCTTGAGGGCAGGGCCGTGTTCTGTTCCGTTCTGTACCCCCAAGTGCTTAGCCCAGAGCTCGGGACGCAGTGGGATGAAATGAAGCCTTCTGCCCACGAAATGCAGCAGCTGTCAGCACCACAGCCCCAGGGGTTTGTATGCTGATTAAAGGCAAAGTTCGCTTTATTTACCATTGGAGCCCTACCATCATCCACTTGAGCACCCACCTGGCACAGGGGTTTTCACAAATACAGCTACTGGACAAGCATCTATCGCATAACTGACTCTCCTTAGCCTACCCATGAGCTTGCTGGGCTCAAGCCCTCCTTCCAGGGAGGAGAGTCCTCAATCGTCCCTGACAGGCTAGTTCATATCCGCCCCCCTCCCCCCAACATTGACTGTTGGGTTGTGCCTCCTGGTGGCCATTTAGAAGCCTCTGGATACAAACCAGCATGTCTGGGAGCATTTACAGTGCACCGGACGGAGGCAGAAGAATGACCCCTAGAGGTCTTCGATGGCTTTGTTAATGTGCAAAGCACTGGGGCCATAGAGGAACGTGTCCAGTGGGGGAAGAGGCAGACATTGAAGGACTCGACCGTTTACAAGAGCATGTGAGGATTCTGGCGATCACAACAGAATAAACGGCCACAGAACTGCACGGTAAATTTTAAACATACCTTTTTATTAGTGTTAAACTACCCATCGAAGGCAGAGTGACTAAAACGTATTTTATCCATGTTTTTAACGTCTATGAAATTTTCAATTTAAAAACTGCTTTGAGAAGCCCTGATGAATATTCTAAACATCGTATACAGGCAACAGGTACATCACAGTGTATTATTTCTCAAAAGGCAAGTTTTTAAAGGGCTCTAATCCTTAAAAAAAAAAAAAAAAAAAAAAAGTCCTCCTCGGGAATTACTATCATTTTGCAATCCGAGAATTTGAAAGAAATAGCTATTCAAACCGGGGCTCCAGTTCTACAAAAACCATCCGGGGGGTCTGTACATCCCGGCATATGTCCTCTCTAAATATAAAATTTTAACTTACTCCATTGTGTCATTTCCCCTATGGCGATTTGTTACAGCAGAAGTTCGGAATGGATGAACCCAGTCTTACTATGCTCGTTTTCTGATTTGATTGTCTTTGTTTCCTTGGGTGGTAGTTCTCTCTCTGATGAACACATAGAGTAGGAGGGAAGAAACACCTTAGTTCCTTTTGTTAAACAGGAATTCTACCAGAATCTTCTCCCTGATTCAGCTCAGAAACAAAGTTCAAAACAATCGTGCGTGGTTACAGGAACATGTAACCTTGCAGGAAACCTACAGTTTCCTTTGGGTGTTTGCTGAACTGTATGCTTATAAACCCAGGGCCTCTGAAATATGCTGAAATATTCCCTTGACCATGACCTAGAGACTCACGTTCAGGTGCTAACATGCTTGGTGCCACCCTGACCTAGCTGTTCCACTGCATACCCGGCTGCGATGAGATCTTGGACCTGCCAAACATAAAACCTTAGGGAAAGTGCTCTTAGCCTTCTGCAATCAAGGAACTGCAGAGCAAACCCTCCCTCCCTCTGGATTGGACACCCACGAAGTCTACACCGCCAACATGAAAAGCAATAAAGTATGCCATGCTCCAGGAATAACGATTGTAAGTTTCAGGCTGACACACGGTATGAGTTTCACATAGTCAGCAGGTCTTTCTTGCAGGCTCTGGGCTGGTTTACTCTTACGTGTACATTACATACACAGTTCAAGAAAGGACTTGAAGGAAATTTCTATCTTTTTTTTTTAGAAGGAGAGAGCATGCGTGGGCAGGGGAGAGGGGCAGAGGGAGAGAGAGAGACAATGAGAGAGAGAGACAATGAGAGAGAGAGAATCCCAAGCAGGCTCCACACTCAGCATGGAGTCTGATACGGGGCCTGATCCCACGACCCTGGGATCATGACTTGAATGGAAATCAAGAATGGGACACTCAACAGACAGAACCACCCAGACGCCCTGGAAATTTCAGTTTTTAAAACTGCTTTTGAATCACAATTGAGTAGTCTCTTCCCTCTTTGCTACGTAACATGGAAAGATCTCTAGAAATCTTTTACGAAAAGCAGCCAGGTTAGGGAAGCCATGGCTCTCTGCCACGGTTTTAACCAATGTCCTATGAAAGAAGCTGTGACATTGGTGTCCCCTTCCAAAGACAAAGGACCAGCGGGGCTTCTCCATGGAAGGCACTGAGTCAGGTGCCATAGGAAGCAGGGGGAGACCCTAACCCTGCCCCAGAGGGTGGGGGGGGGGGGGGGAAAGAGGAGCACAGACAGTGAAGGCAGATGGCAAGATCTGACAGGATTCTAAGGAAAGACACATGATAGAGCAGGTAAATGCAAGAAGCCTTCTGAGGGGCACCTGAGTGGCTCAGTCAGTGGAATGTCCAGCTTTTTTTTTTTCTTGAGAGAGAGAGAGAGAGAGTGATCGATCAGGGGAGAGGGAATGGGGAGAAAGAGACAAAGCAGGCTCCATGATCAGTACCCGGTCTGACACAGAGCTCGATCTCACTACTGTGAGATCATGACCTGAGCCTAAATCAAAAGTTGGTCGCTTAACTGACTGAGCCACCCAGGCTCCCCTGAGCGTCCAGCACTTGATTTCGACTCAGGTCATGATCTCACGGTTCATGGGTTCAAGCCCCATGTTGGGCTCTGCAGGGACAGTGAGGAGCCCACTTGGGACTCTCTCTCTGCCCCTCCCCCGCTCATGCGTGCACACTCTCTCTGTTTCTGTCCCTCAAGAAAGGTTTCTGAGAAGGTGGGTACTCGGGTGGCTGTGAAGGGGTCAGGGCTTCCTTGCTCCCTGTGGTACAGTGTCCACTGCCACCCGAGGACCACCTTTCTGGGGCGGTGGCCCTGCAAGGATGGGTAGGACTTTAGGAGGAGTGGGGGCAGAGAAGATTCCAGGCAGGATGGGTTCATAGCGAGATGGGGGAAAGCACTCGCAAAGCAGTGACCTTTGCGGTCCCCTTACCAGGCCATTTTACGGATGCGCCCCGGTCACATAGCTAACGTGGGGCAGAGCCAGAATTCAAACGGAGGTCTGTCAGGCTGCAGGGCCAGGGCAATGTCCCTCATGCTGAGCATGGGGCCTGCTCCGCGAAAGAGAGAGCGCCGGGCTCCCAGGACACCGGGCGAGCTGGCATCAGAGGGCAAGCAAGGGTGAGATCCCTGGGGCTTTGCCGGGAGCAGTTCCAGAATCCCTCCAGAGAAGAGGTTTGGTCTCCTAGCTGGGGCGCTGCAGGCGGGCCTGTCCCAGGGCCACGTCTCTGCAGCCCTGGTGCACCACGACTGGAACTTGGCTCGAGTGCTTATCTGAGGCAGTCCCATCGATGGCCTGGAGTGCGCCAAATCATTTGTACTTCCCTGGACGGCGGGCAGCGGCACCGTACAGGGGTGCTTTTAGCCCAGCTGCTAAGGCAGGGTGCACACCGTGGGCTGCGATGTGGAGAGGCCGGAGTGGGAAGGCCACCATGGCCACCAGACCACCGATGCCTGGTCATCCCCAAAGCGCATGCAGTCCAGGGTAAGAAACGGGAGGGGAGGAGAGGAGGAGAGTCACACAGACGAACACTTGCACGCTTTGGAGGCCGCCGTGGAGGAGGAAGGAGAGCCAGCCAACGTTCCTAGGGAGGACAGGGCAGAAAAGGACGGGCGGTCTAGCTCAGCACAGCAGCTAAGCTGGGGAGCACTTGGGCCGCCAGCCGGTGTGGCAGGTTGATCCCCCGTGCGGGCGGAGACACAAATCAGCCTTCAGATCCGGGGTTGGAGAAACCCGTCTTCCAGACTTTCCAAGGCAACAGCGTTAGCTCTGACTTGCTTTGCCTCTTGGTAGCGGTCCTTCAGACAGCCACCGCCTTATAAAGAAACTTTAGTTAAGTATGTCATCAAGGCTGCATATAAGACTTTATATCTGAGCTATTTTGTTCCATTCAGCCAACACTTAAGATGCGGCAATGAGCCAAATACAGTTTGAGGCCGAGACAGAGTTGAAGAGCCCACGGGGCATGTGCTCACGGGGCTCACTGGGCCCTCTGTGACAACAGGGACAAAGAGCACACAGAGAAGCAGCAAGCACCTGTATGAGGGGGTGCTAAGGAACGGCCAGGAGAGCCGTAACAAGTGGATGTGACTGGAAAGCCCTTGGCATGTTCTGGGACGAGGTGGCAGTCAGGCGGCATGGAGGGAGGGAGGGCAGCGAGTGACGGGGAAGGCCGAGGGCAGCCAGTGTGCTAGGTCCAGGCCATAGGACAGTCAGGGTGAAGGGGTGGTCAGATCTGAGCTTTAGAAAGACAATGTGGGGCACTTGGATGGCTCCCTCGGTGCAGCTCTTGATTTTGGCTCAGGTCATGATTTTGTGGTTCCTGAGCTCAAGCCCGTCAGGCTCTGCTGGCAACACAGAGCCTGCTTAGGATTCTCTCTCTCTCTCTCTCTCTCTCTCTCTCTCTCTCTCCCCCCTCCTCCCACCCTCTCAAATTAAATAAACTGAAGAAAGAAAGAAAGAAAGAAAGAAAGAAAGAAAGAAAGAAAGGAGAAAGAAAGAAAGAAAGAAAGGAAGGAAGGAAGGAGAAAGAAAGAAAGAAAAGAAAGAAGAAAGAAAGAAAGAAAGAAAGAAAGAAAGAAAGAAAGAAAAAAGAAAGGAAGGAAGGAAGGAAGGAAGGAAGGAAGGAAGAAGGGAAGGAAGGAAGGAAGGAAGGAAGGAAGGAAGGAAGGAAGGAGAGAGAGAGAAAGAAAGAAACAAACAAACGCTGGCCATTTGGTTAAACATCTGACTTTGGCTCAGGACATGATCTCACGGTTCGTGAGTTTGAGCCCTGAATCAGGCTCTCTGCTGTCAGCACAGAGCTTGCTTTGGATCCTCTATCCCCTCTCTCTCTGTCCCTCCCCCACTGGTCCTCTCTCTCTCTCTCTCTCTCTCTCTCAAAATAAATAACTTTAAAAAATAAATAAATACTTTTTTCAAAAGATCATTTAAAAAAAATAGAGTGGGCAAGAGTAAAGCCAGTAACGGCACAGGACCCAGAACAGAGGTACAAGGAGAACGAGGAGAAAAACAAAGACGGGAAAACAGGAGCGAAAATTGAAAAAGACCTCAGATTTTTCAGGAAATCAGAAATTCCTATTTTTCTTTCTTTTAAAAAAATTTTTTTTTCAAGTTTATTCATTTTTGAGAGACAGAGAGAGACAGAGCATGAACGGGGAAGGGGCAGAGAGAGGGAGACACAGAATCGGAAACAGGCTCCAGGCTCCGAGCTGTGAGATCTCACAAACTGTGAGATCCTGACCTGAGCCGAAGTCGGACGCTCGACCAACTGAGCCACCCAGGCGCCCCAAGAAATTCCTATTTTTCATAGGAAGTCCCTGGCATCTTTGCCCCAAACAGGCTGGCGGAAATGGAGCTCACGACAGGCATCGGGTTCATGTTCCTGGGACACGAGGCTCCCTCTCCCGGGCATGAGGTAAATAATAATTGGCTTCACCATTAAAGACAAAAAGGAAAAAAAATTTCCTAGGTACTATGTTCCTACACTTACACAGTTCAAGCATCTCTGTAGCAACAACAACAACAACAACACCTGTACACAGCCCAAACGCAATTTATTCCCAACAGACGACACTATCCGCACAGCATGACCTGAGCGATGGCCAACTGCCTTGGGAGGTGCTGCCGGTGACCAGAGCCCTTTAGGAAGCTACAGCCCGGGGTCTCCACAGCCAGGACACCATCCCCTGCACGTCACACACTCCACTGGCCGCCCGCCCCTGGCCCACCAGCTGAGAACCACGGCCGGAGCTAGGTGCCTGGCGGTGATGAGGTGAGGAAGCTTCGCGGGCCGAGAAACCATCTTGCCTGCGCCTTCTCGCCAAAGCCAGCGTGGGACTCACGAACGTAAGTCCCAGTCCACGTTTACATATGTTACGACAGATTGAAAAGAATGATAGCATACGTTTGTTTTCACCAGGTAAATCAGATGGTAGGAAAGCTTTTCCAGTCGTAACGACTGAAAATACACAGGGGCTATTTGGTGACAGCCCTTAAGAAGGCGACCGAGGCACCCTTTTGATTCCTGTGGTACACTCACCTTGGGATGCGTTTGGTTTAACTACTAGAAATAATTAAGCTTGTTTGTAAAATATAAAGTTGATAGGGGCACCTGGGTGACTCAGTCGGTTGGGCGTCTGACTTCAGCTCAGGTCACGATCTCGCGGTCCGTGAGTTCGAGCCCCGCGTCGGGCTCTGGGCTGACGGCTCAGAGCCCGGAGCCTGCTTCCGATTCTGTGTCTCCCTCGCTCTCTGCCCCTCCCCCGCTCACACTCCGTCTCTCTCTCTCTCTCTCTCTCTCTCTCTCTCAAAAATAAACATTAAAAAAAAAATGAAGATGTTTCAGTCAGAGCATGGAGATGAGATGCTACAGAAAAGCAACTTTGCCCTCGTGGCAGCCGGGCCTTCATTCCCCTCAAGGCTGAGCACACAAGCTCTCTTCAACGGCCTGGGCGGGGAGATAATACCCCCCAGCTCGGCCATATTACGGAGTTTCTCAGACACAATCAAAAGCTGTGTTCTACCATGAGCAACGCATGCGTGAGTCCTTCATCGCAGAAGCGATACTGCTTCATCGCAGAAGCGATACTTCTGACAATTCTATCAGTATAACTGAGAGCATCTAGCTTGGTGGCACGCATCTGAATGAGTAGAAATTAATAGTTAGCTATACTATGTCCGGACACGCTCTAGCATTTAAATTAGACAAAGACAGGAGGAGGGGAGCGGTATTAGAGGAAGTATCTTTCTTCATAGTGAGAGCCATAAACCTAAGGGCCCAGAATAGTTTTAACATTTTTACATCCCCCGGGTGCGTGGGTGGCTCAGTCGGTGAAGCGTCCGACTTCGGCTCAGGTCATGATGTCGCGGTTCACGATTTCCAGCCCCACTTCGGGCTCTGTGCTGACAGCTCGGAGCCTGGAGCTTGCTTTGAATACTCTATCCCCTTCTCTCTGTGCCCCTCCCCCCATCATGCTCTGTCTCTCCCTCTCTCTCAGAAAGAAACAAATGTTAAACAATTTTTAAATAAAAACAAAATAAAGTTGATGGCAGAAGACAACTGGCCAGACCCAGGTCCGACCCCAAATGATGAAGTCCACACTACTATAGAACAGGGATTGCCACGGGCCCCCGAGTTCAAGAGGACCTCTGCAGAAGGTCAGATCAACGGTTTCACTCTACCTTCTATTCGACACTGGTCTGCAACAAAAGGACATAGTAAGTACTTGTGAAAATGGGAGCGGGTCAAAATGGAAGAGTGAGCTCAAATGTCAGGCCCTCCTGTTTCCTGACGCCTCTGTTCAAGTCCTAGTCAAGCAAAAGTCCAACAGCCAAGAGAACGAGACGGCCACCAGTCGATGCAGGAGTTTGACAAGGCTGCCCTCCAGAAGGGCACCGGGAGACAAAAAAAGAAGGAAAGAAGGGGCTGTGGAGGGGAGGAGTGGGTTGCCCAGCAGGAACCCCAAATCTGCAGACCGAGCAGCCGGGTATGGAGCGGGGCTGGAAATAGCGAGGTCAGAGGTCTGCTGGGAAACAGTGCACCCCGCTCCTGCAGCCAACACTGCATCTGTCCCCGGGGCTCTGCTTTTGAGAGAAAAAGAGTACGTGGGGAGAACCAAGGAGGCCAGCCCGGCAGCTGCCCCCCACCCCAGAGTACACCTTCCCTGCTGTGGATGTTAGGGGCCTGGGGCACCATGACTGGTGTGCCCCACATTCACCCCAAGTCAAGCGTGCTGCATCACAGGCCCCGCCCGCGTACACGGAGCTCCTGGCCCGTCTCCGCAGTCCCTCGTAAGTAAAGGGCTGGCTGGACAACCAGGTCACCGGATGTTTGAGGAAAACTGCAGCTTAAAGAAAACAAAGAACAGAATGAAGAGAAAAACTGCATAAAAATTAAACAAAGGTAACTCTGGATATAGAACTTTCCAAAGATCTAATATGCTCAGAAAGCCATGCTGTTGCATCCAGGAGGCCAACAACAGTTGCTATGAGAAAGGAACAATTAGAGACAAAGAAAGATGTGGTTCACACACACAGAGACGTAAATAATGAGTTAGACAATAAAAGCTGATTCCGCTAGTGTAAGCTCCAGGAGAGCAAAGAATTTCATGTTTGGTCACTGCTGGATCTTGAGGACCTCCAACAGTGTTTGGCAAATCACAGGTGATGAAAGGAGATGGGGAGACAGAGAGAGCGAGAGGGAGAGAGAGAAAGAGGGAGGGAGAGGGTGGTTCCGAGAAAAAATAAACCTGGAACATACAGGAAGAGATGACGCAGATACGAATCTAAGAGCTCCAAAAGCAGAGAGCAGAGGTTTTGGAAAGAAAGCACAGAAAACGGAAGAGAGGAATTATCACGCCCCCCCCCCCCCAAATTCAGAAACGCATTATTCTAGAGCTGAAGAGGTGTCATTGTTCACTGAAAGGCATCACCGAGTGCCGGGCCGGAGGAATAGGGAAGACCCGCATTTAGATCAGCCACTGTGTCATCTGGACAGTGCAGATGAAGAGAAGATTCTCTACGAGTCCATGGGCGGAGGGGAAGCCGGGCACCCGTAACAAGGGGTTGCAAGCAGAGTAACACCAGCTTTAGCGGCAGCGGCAGGTGCTTGAAGACAATGAGGCAAAGCCTCTAAGTTCTAAGGGAAAGTTATTTTGAACGTAGAATTCCATGCCAAGCCAAGCCAGCAGCTGAAGGCAGGCAAAGGTAACAGTATTTCATACGGACCGAGAGACTCTGAAAGCTTACCTCCAGTGCACCCTTTCCGAAAATGTACTCCAGCAAGACGAGGCTGGAAACCAGTAAAGGAAGATATGGGAGACCGAGGAAGCTAGAACTGACCCGAGGGCCCAATGAAACAAATCTCAGCGCGGCGGTTCACAGAAGACCTAGGAAGTCAGGAGTCCAACGATCAGGCGATCGTTGAGCTCTGACGTTTTCCAAAGAATGGAAGCAGATCCCAAGCGACAGAAAGAAAGTGGCCTTGGGAAAAGAAGACACATCATTATCTTCTCAACCACAAAAAAGCAATCAAACTTCAGGAAAAATGGGAGGAAGGAGGGGACCCTGCCCAGGAGACGGTCTCCAGTGGAAGCGAGCTGAAGTGGGAGTGACTCAGGCCATTGATGGAAGAGCCCACGTGACTGGATGCTCCGGCCGCTCTCCTTGGTGGGGTGTGGCCAGAACAGCGATGCCTGAAGGAGACACCATTAGCACACGGTACTCAGCTCGGCAGTGAGTCAAAGTTATGTTGGCCTCATAATCTAATTGTTGTTGAGTGGTAGTCCACCTTTAAAATTAATCTGCGGATAAAGCAGGGAGGCTTGAGTGACAGTCACAGAATGGAATGTTCATGTCATCGACCTTGATAATATACAGGTGAAAGGTGTCACAGAGAAAGAGAAAGGAGGGAGTCAAGAGACAAAGGGCAGGAATGTTAATGTCCTCACCTTTCAGAGTGGGGAGCCAAGAGTTGCATGAATAACAAACAAGAAGTTTACACATAGTTTTAAGGGGTGCCTGGGTGGCTCAGTCGGTTAAGCGTCCAGCTTCCGCTCAGGTCATGATCTCATGGTTTGTGAGTTCGAGCCCTGTATGGGGCTTTCTGCTGTCAGCACAGAGCCCACTTCAGACCCTCTGATCCCCTCTTTTTCTTCCCCTCCCCTGCTCGTTCTTGCTCTCTCTCTCTCCCTCAAAAATAAAAAATAAACATTAAACAAAAAGTTTAGGGGCACCTGGGTGGCTCAAGCAGTTAAGTGTCCAATTTTGGCCCGGGGCCATGATCTCACCGTTCGTGAGTTCAAGCCCCGCATCGGGCTCTGTGCTGACGGCTCGGAGCCTGGAACCTGCTTTGGATCCTGTGTCTCCCTCTCTCTCTGCCCCTCCCCCACTTGAGCTCTATGTCTCCCTCTCTCTCTCTCTCTCAAAAATGAATATAAAAAAATAACAAAATAAAAAGTTTAATAAATAAATAAGTAAATAAATAAATGGTGTTAACAGTCACCAAGAGAGGAATTAAAACCATCCTGTTATGGTCAAAAACGGGGTAGGGGTAAGGAACACAGTGAGCTACACTCTCATCTACCACAGCAAGCTGTCACTGGGGACGTCTGAGGTGGAAAAATCAAGAAATCATGGCGTAAGAACAGTATTGAGAAACTCAGGAGCACCTACCGAATGATCTCAGAACAGAAATGGTTGACTATGACTTTCAGGGAGCAGGGCAGGAGTAGGAAGAGCAGGACCAGAGACCTTCCATCCCAGACACTTCTAGACCGTCGGAATTTTAAAACACATGCGGTTACAATTTTGATTCGTTTAAACAAATTTTTAAAACAAAAACATCCAAGTTAAGTTTACTACTATAACATTAACTGTATCTACCTATGTATACTCTCCCAGGGTTAATACTTACCTACTGTTCAAGCTTCTATTGTGTTTCAGTATAATGTAGCTTCTAGACCAACAGAGGTGAATTCTGTATTTCAGCTGTCACTTAAACATACATATTGTACTTAGCCGCATCTAAAACATGCAGTTTTCCCCACACTTTTATGTCACTGGAATCGGGATGGGTTCACTTAATTAGCAGGGTTTTTCCTTTGTGGTGTATAAATTACGGTGACTTCTTACAATTAATGGTGCCTTGGATTTGACAAAATCGGATACTTGTAGCAAATTATGTGTCTAGGTATTTTCCCCCCACATCATTTCATGTCATCGTAAACTGCTACATCTTTTTCTACTACTCTGCCCACCGTCATTATACTCCAGCCATATGGTCCTTGGGGTCTTTTCCCGAACACCTTAGGGCCTTTGGACCTGCGGTTCCCTACCTAGCCTGGGAAGCTCCCTGCACCCACCCAAGTGGCTTGGCACATGGTTGCTCCTTCACATCTGCAGTCTCAGCTTAAATGTCACTTCCCTGGAGAAGCTTGTTGACCACGCAATCAAAATCCGCTCTACAGCCCAGAAACTTCCTGTCATATTACCCAGTTTTATTTTCATCAAAATACTTACCCTGATGTTTTCACTTATTTGTCTCTTTCCCCACTGGAATATAAGCTCCAGGAGAGCAGAGCTCTTGCCTACCTGGTTCAGTACTGTACCCCAGCACCTAGAATGCAGCCTGACATCAAGTAGGTGCTTAAATAGTTCTAGAACGAATACTTTAGGAAGATAATGGTAGGCCCTGGACACAATATAGAATCATTTAGCAAGTAACTATGTTTCCAATTTCTAAATAGCACCACCCCCTTATTTTTCTATGGAAAAGATTTTCATATGTATAAATTCTTTAAGAAGATGCATTTCTGATTGCTATCCAGTTAAATATAATTTTAGAAATATACCGATAGCACCTACCAAGAATAATTTCTAGAGCATGAAATAATTCATACCATCTTTAATATATTTGTGCATACTCCAAATCTACCTACTACTGACCAGAACTGATATCAAACGGGTAGCAAACCAGGATGAAAAGAAAAAAGGTTGTTTGAAAAACCTCAAGTGTGTGATTACCTTCAAGTTTTCAAATTTTATGAGGGGGGCCTGGGTGGCTCAGTCGGTCAAGCATTCGATTCTTGATTTCAGCTCAGGTCATGATCTCACAGCACATGGGACTGAGCCCTGCGTCAGGCTCTGTGCTCACAGCATGGAGCCTGCTTGAGACTCTCTCTCTCCTTCTCCCCCTCTCCCACTCACTTGCTCTCTCTCTCTCAAAATAAATAAATACACATTAGAAGGAAATTTTAAGAAGAGTAGTCCTCTCTCCCAAAGGAAAGATGAAGTTAAAATACTATTTATATTTAAATTTTATTTCCCACAGTCCAGTTCAAAGGATTAATAAAGTTTGTCTGATATCACAGAAAACCTAACATAATCAATAATGAACGAGTTACTGTCAGTTTCTTTAATGCTTGCATTTTACGTGTATGACGAAAGGGTAAAATAAAAAGCTTGAAGCCCTGAAAAAGTGTATTTGTCTGCTTTTTTTATTTAAAAAAGACCCATGATTCTTTGGGAGGTGATACAAGATTGCTTCCCAGTCAGATCATAATTTCCACAATTTCCGTAATAACCATAAATGTGAAAGGTTCCCACTCTCCCGACCCCAGTTCCCTTTTGGCACCTATATGTGAAATGTCACTTCCAAAAAATGGGGGGAAATGTGCTGAATACTGGGTTTTCATCACAGTACTCCTTTCCTGAGGAAAAATTTTTCTGGTTGCTAAATTTAGAATATTGATATACAAAAAAGTTTACCATATCTCATCAATAAGAGCCTTTTTCGAACCAACTCTATGGCTGTCTCAGAAGAAAATTATATTAGAAACAGCAGCCAATTCTCAGAGGTAAAAAGCAATGGCTTATCCTATCCTTTCCCACATCTTCTAATTTTAAATTTAGAATTACAGAGCAATTCTATGAGAGGTAGCAGAATGTCTGACACTGGCGCTGGCTTCATGATTTGAGGATACAATTTGAACTCATCACATTCTTCAGAAGAACTCATTATACTTAAAAGAAACAAAGGAAGAGGCTTTCTCAACCTCTGCATGCAGAGAGGTCGACCAGAAGGACAGACATCGGTTACCAGTGGAGAAGGAAGGGTCTCACCTTGGCTGGCAGTTAGGGAAGGATACAACCAAAGATAGATTTTTTGCTCTGATAAGGAAAGTATGCCATGTATAAAGCATACTACTCTGGAGTCTTCACTTAATCTGCTAAAAAGAAGCTTCTACACAAAATTCAGGATCCTTATAGGAGAGAAATAGCCAACACAGGCTGTAATTGGCTAATTTTTACATATGAAGAATTTGATTTTCATTTTTCGTATCTAAGAAGCATTTATGAGCTTGTTACTGACCCATCTGGCCCGATTCATATTTATTTTATTTTTTCACGGTGCTTCAGATCTGCAGGGTATTGCCAAGAAACTTATCACACACAAAAAAATCTCTGAATTTTTCAGTGTCCTTAGAACTTAGTGGATTTTTTTGAATACTTCTGTTACACTGATAAAAGTTGGGGAGAGTCTTATCCTACCCACCTCTCCCCAAACCTAATAACATAGGACATTTTTTATTCCAAAATAAAAGATGGTAACGTTCTAAAACTAGGGGGGTGGGGAAGAAGATGCTACGACACTGTATTTCTCTTTAATTAACACCTGACTATTTCCTACCTATAGCACTAGACACGTGATTAAACTTTTGGGAGGGAGAGAGGGAGAGAGAAGGAAACTCCAAAACCTCCTGACAAAGTAGCCATTCCGATGCATAGACAAGGGCTTATTTCTTCTGCCAGCCACTGGTTCACAAATATTTTCCCCATTTAAAGAAGTATGCGTGAATGAGGTTGGGAGAGCAGGGAGTACACCAAGAAGTCGACTATACGCTTCCCTTAATGAGCCCACCCTATGTCCTTAGCGGTGAGTGCTTCATCCGCCATCTTGGCATTCACAGTAAGCAACATCTTTCTTTAAAACTTTTCTTGTTCTTGCTGCTTTTCTTGCCGTTCTTGTCTTTGTTCTCTGACATCTTTTTGGCTCTGATTTCTCTCATTAGGTCAAAGAACACCTGGGGTGCGGAGGAAGGAACGAAAAGAATAGGGAGGAAAAAGCCATTTAATGATTTCATGAAGCAATTCCACTAAGCAGGATATGTAGTCACATTTTAAAGCATAAAGCAAACTTGTTTTTATAAACCCTGAGCCAAATTTTGCATTAGACTTTCTAGCATTTGCAACCACCAGGAAAGGTTAAGAACATGCGTACCTGCTACTGGGTGCTTTCTTATACACCACCACACCTTATGTAATCCTAATCACGACCCTGTACAGGTAGGAACATCATTATGCCTGACGGCTTCTCCAGCAAGACTAGTGACTTGGAACATGGTGGGGTTGAGAGAAGAGGAAATAAACCATAAACAAACTGAGGCTCCTGCACTAGGAAACTGGGACAGGAGAGGAGAGATGTGCTGTCCCACCACCCCTCCACAAGCAGCCCCTACCCTCATTCTCAGGAACAGCCGCTGTTCCTTGAGACGTTAGCTGAAAGGCACTTTATCAAGAACTGATATGACTTGTCCTCTGAATGCAATGTACTATTCAGATACAAATTATCATCTGTCAGATAGTTTGGGTTTTGCCCTCTGCCTCCAGCAATCATGCCAAAGTGCCCGTGATACCCAAGCAGACAAAATAAGCCTGAGACAAAGAAGCATTTCAGATTTCTCAGAGGGAGTGATAGAGACTGGAAGCAAGAGGCTGAGTGCAGGCTTTAATCTTCAGATGTTCACACAAAACGACAACCTCCTTTTATTTCCATAGACATACCTTCTTCTTGGTGAAAAGGAAGATGGAGCTTTCTGAGTGGGGGACTCCACGTGCATTTACCACCAGCTCCAGGCACAAAAAGGCACCCCCCTCCCCACAAAATGACCTAAGCACCCCACCCACAAGAGCAGCAGTGAACAACTTCAAATGTTACGGCTTTTTCGTTTTGTTCTA
Source organism: Herpailurus yagouaroundi (assembly GCF_014898765.1). NCBI lineage: Eukaryota > Metazoa > Chordata > Mammalia > Carnivora > Felidae > Herpailurus > Herpailurus yagouaroundi. The sequence goes on from NW_024412395.1 coordinate 10,072,991, forward strand.
ACAGCAAAGGCAGGAGGAGGATGGAATGTGTCCAATTTAAAATGATGACAAAGTTGTTCACGGGCTGATCTTATCAACCTTTCGTGTAAACTGTGTACAAGCGAATACAATGCTGCCAGTCATAAGTTTCTGCTGGGTCCTGTTTGGCAGGTCAAGCTGGTCCAGCGGAGGAAGGAGATACAAGCTAGCCTGCAACAGCCCCAACCCCCACCAGCCTGTCAAAAACTACACATCCCGGGTTCCAGGCCAAGAAAGCCTTCCCGGTGTTTTTTAAATGAAATACATGTCTGGATTTTCTGTGTGTTTTCTACAACTAGGAAACAATTTGATACAAAGAAAGAGATTTGGAACGGCACAGCAATCAGCATAAGAGCTGAGAAATAATAGAGGGAAAAAACAGCGAGTGAACATACTTCACATTACAGACAGATTTATATTGCAGACGCTACCAAAATGCTTCTAAAGTGAACCCTTTCTGGGCTGCCTGGGTGGCTCAGTCAGTGAAGCATGTGACTCTTGATTTCGGCTCAGGTCATGATCTCACAGTTTATGAGTTCGAGCCCACGTCAGACTCTGCGCTGTCAGAATGCTGCTGGGATTCTCTCTCCGGTCTCTCTCTGCCCCTCCCCCACTCACACGCACTCATGTTCTCTCTCTTTCTCTCTCTCTCTCTCTCAAAATAAATAAACATTTAAAAAATAAGTAAAATAAAGCCAACCCTTTCTGAGGAGAAATAATGACTGACACCACAGAAATAAAAAGAATTTTAAGAGAATATTAAAAAATTATATGCCAACAAACTGGACAAGCTGGAAGAAATGGATAAAGTCCTAGAAACATAAAATCTTCCCAAACGAAATTAGGAAGAAATAGAAAATTTGAACAGACCGGTTACTAGTAACAAAATTGAATTGGTAATAAAAAAAACAAAAAACAAAAAACAAAAAAACCTCCCAACAAATAAAAGTCAATGACCAGATGGCTTCAAGGGTAAATTGCACCAAACATTAAAGAAGAACTAATACCTATTCTTCTCAAACTATTCCAAAAAAAAAGAATAGGAAGGAAAACTTCCAAATTCATTCTAGGAGACCAGCATTACCCTAATACCGAAACCAGAGAAAGACACCACAAGAAAAGAAAGCTACAGGCCAATATCTCTGATGAACACAGATGCAAAAATCCTCAACAGAATATCAGCAAGCTAAATTCACAATAATTAGAAGTATCATTCACTACAATCAGGTGGGATTTATTCCAGAGATACAGGAGTGATTCGATATTTGCAAATCAATGTGATATATCACATTAAAAAAAGAAAGGATAAAAACCATATGATCATCTCGATAGACACAGAAAAAACATGTGACAAAATACAACATCCATTCATGATGAAAACTCCCAACAAAGTGGATTTAGAGGGAATATACCTCAATATAATAAAGGCCATATATGAAAAACCCACAGCTAACATCATACTCAATGGTGAAAAACTGAGATCGTTTCTTCTATGATCAAGAACAAGAAAAGATGTCCACTCTCACCACGTTTATTCAAAATAGTCCTGAAGTCCTGGCCACAGCAATAAGACAAGAAAAAGAAATAAAAGGCATACAAATTAAAAGGGAAGAAGTAAAACTGTCACTATTTGCAGATGACATGATACTATATATAGAAAACCCTAAAGATACCACCCACACACACAAAGACTGTTAGTAGAGATAAATAAATTCAATAAAGTTGTAGGATATAAAATTAATATACAAAACTCTGTTGTGTTTCTATATACCAAAACTGAAGTAGCAGAAAGAAGAATTAAGAAAACAATTCCATTTACAATTGCACCAAAAAGAATAAAACACCTTGGTGGGAATAAACTCTACCAAGGCGTGAAAGACCTCAACTCTGAAAACTGTAAGACACTGATAAAAGAAATTAAAGATGACACAAACAAATAGAAAGATATTTCATGTTCACAGACTGGAAGAATTAATATTGTTAAAGTGTCCATCCTCCTCAGAGCGATCTAGAGATTCAGTGCAGTCCCTATCAAAATACCAATGGTATTTTTCACAAAACTAGAACAAATAATCCTAAAATTTGTATGGAACCACAAAAGACTTTGAAAAGCCAATCAGTCTTAAGAAAGAAGGAGGTATCATAATCCCAGGTTTCAACACATACTTCTCCAAAGCTTTAGTAATCCAAACAGTACGGTACTGGCTCAAAAACAGACACAAGGATCAACAGAATAGGAGAGAGGGCAGAGAAATAGACCCATGAGTATATGGTCAATTAATCTAAGACAAAGGAGGCAAGAATATGCATGGGGCGGGGGGGGGGGGGGTTAGTCTTTTCAATAAATGGTGCTGGGAAAACTAGACAGCCACATGCAAAAGAATGGAGCTGGACCACTTTCTTGCACCACACACAACAATAAACTCAAAATAGATTAAAGGCCTAGATGTGAGACCTAAAACCATAAAACCCATAAAAGAAACAGAGGCCTGAGCATTGGGTGTTGCATGGAAACAATGAATCACTATATTGTACATCTGAAACTGTTATTATACTGTATGTTAACTAACTGGAATTTAAATAAAAACTTGAGGGAAAATAAAAAGAAAACACAGGCAGTCATTTTTTGGACATCAGCCTGAGCAACATATTTATGGATCTGTCTTTTCAGGCAAGGGAGACAAAAGCAAAAATAAACTACTGGGACTATACTGAAATAAAAACCCTTTGCACAGGGAAGGAAACCATCAACAAAAGAAAAAGACAACTCACCAAATGGGAGAAGATACTTGCAAATCATATATCCGATAAGGGGTTAATATCCAGGATATAAAGAACTTCTACAACTCAACACCTAAAAACCAAATAATCTGATTTAAAAATACACAGAGGACCTGAATAGACATTTTAGCCAGGGAGACACAAGGACGGCCAGCAGGCACATGAAAAGACACATCAGTAATCCTCAGGGAAATGCAAATCAAAACCGTAATGAGATAATCACCTCTCACACCAGTCAGGCTAGTATTTTGTCAAAAAGAAAAGAAAAGAAGTGTTGACAATGATGTGGAGAAAAGGGACCGCTCCCTGCCCTGCTGGTGGGAACGCAAACTGGTGCAGTCACTGTGGAAAACAGTATGGAGGTTCCTCAAAAAATGAAAAACAGGAAAACCATATGATCCAGTAATTGCACTACTGGGTATTTACCAAAAGATGAAAACACTAATTTGAAAAGATATACGCACCCTGATATATATAGCAGCATGATTTACAACAGCCAAATTATGGAAGCAATCCATCGATAGATGAATGGATAAAGAAGATGTGGAACATATATACAGTGGAATGATATCACTCAAGCATGCAAAAAGAAGGAAAGCTTGCCATTTGCAACAACATGGATGGACCTAGGGGGTATTTGGCTCCCCTAATAAGAGGATTCCATGTAAATTCCACTTACATGTGGAATCTAAAAAAACAAAACAAACAAAAACAGACTCAAATACAGAGAACAAACTGGTGATTGCCCAAGGGGAGGAAGGTGGGAGGATGGGTGTAAAAGATAAAGGGGACTTGAGATACAAACTTCCAGTTATAAAATAAATAAGTCACAGGGATGAAAAGTACAGCCTAGGGAATATAGTCAGTAACACTGTAATAACATTGTACAGTGACAGACCGTGATTACATCTACCATAGTGAGCACTGAGTAATATACAAAATTGTTAAATCAATTTGTTGTGCGCCTGAAGCGAAGGTAACATTGTATGTCGATTATACTTGAACAATAAATAAAAATTGTTTAAAAAATAAAGGGAGCCCCTTTTATTTTATTTTTTATTTTTTTTTTAAATTTTTTTTTTCAACGTTTATTTATTTTGGGGACAGAGAGAGACAGAGCATGAACGGGGAAGGGGCAGAGAGAGAGGGAGACACAGAATGGGAAGCAGGCAAGGGAGCCCCTTTTAATACCAACATCCTAAACACCAATGTTCTTCTAGACTCATTTCAAGCTAAAGTAAAGCTTGGTCACAAATCTGTCCCTCTCAGGTAAGAAGTAGAGGAGAATTATTTCCCCATAAGAAGGAGCAACATGAGATGCAATCTGGGGGCTTCAGATGCTGACGCCGCATAATACAAAGCAGACATATCCACTGCTCGACTGCCAAAATGAGGTGGGTTTAGATGTTACAAGAACACAGATCATGAAGTAAGAGCTAACAAACAAGGTGAAGGCAGAAGGGAAAGCCTCATCTATAAGGCTGTTCACTTTAACTGTGTGGCAACCGCTCTGAACCTTAGTTCTTTAGAAAAAACCCCAAAACCTAACAATAGCGATCACTAGTAGGTGGATCTTCCAACTGTCAAATGTTCAGCATTGTCGGGGCCCCTGGGTGGCTCAGTTGATTAGCATCTGACTCTCGGTTTCAGCTCAGGTCATGATCTCACGTTTCGTGAGTTCAAGCCCCACATCAGGCCCTAAGCTGACAGCACGGAGCCTGCTTGGGTTTCTCTCGCCCTCTTTCTCTGCCCTTCCCCCACTTGTGCTGTCTCTGTCTCTCTCAAAATAAGTAAATAAACTTAAAAAAATTATTAAAAAAAAAAAAAGATTTTCAGCATTGTCAAGGTCCCCCTTTCACCAGCGTCAGATTTGAATGAGAAAGTACACTGGGCATCGCTAAGAGACAGAAGAGAAGGGAAGGGGAGGGGATGGGAGAGTTGATTCCTGAGAGCAAATAGTATTTGGAGACTAAGTAACAAACACAGAACACATTGGCTCTGCCGGTGGACAGTAAGGGGAAAAGAATAAATCTAACCGATAAGTCACTGACAACAAAATCAAGGTACAACATGTTTCCCTGGGGAAGCCGCTAAGAACCCGCTGATGGACTTGGCTCCTGGAGAACAATAGGCTGCAGCAGATGAGAGCACAGAGGTGCCACTGTGGCCGTCCTTCCAGCACTGCCTTCACTGACCCCGGGGCCATACTTCCAGGGGCCAACCTTAAGCATGCTCTAACAAAGACTCAAGACAAAGTGAGGGGACTCTGCTCTGGGTTGTTTTAAATCCACGGTCAAACCCTCCCAGGGCTTCTCACTGTACTGGCTGAGACATCTGGAAAAGTCAGTTCTCCCCTACTTTCCACAAATGGTTCCCTCAAAACCAAACAGATGAGACATCTACGTGCTGCAGTTTCCCAAGAAACACACAAAGAGCGCACACCTACCTTGTCCACGTTGGCCCGCGTTTTAGCCGACGTCTCCACGTACTGCACACCCCACTCCTCTGCTTTCGTCCTGGCCTCCTCGACGGGCACCTGCCTCCGCTCCTCTAGGTCGGACTTGTTTCCCACGACCAGCAATGGGATTTTATCTTCTTCGGCCTTAACGCGGAGGATCTGTTCCCTAAGGCATTGCATCAAAATAAAGCAGCTAAGAAAGCTAGAATGAGAACTCAATTTCACCGATGCATCTAAAATGAACGGCTTTCCTACGGCAGAAAAAATTGTTATGCTCGGACGTGTCCCAAGGCAGCATTCCCTAGATCCTGTCACAAACAAGTGTTTTCAAAGCCTGGTTCTCAGTTTGCCTACATCAGGAGGACCTGGGGTGCTCGTCACAAACACGGGTTTCTGGGCCCAATAGGAGGCCCACAGAAGGAATGTCTGAATAGGAGCCCAGGATTCTGCATTTCAACAGGGTCCCCAACTGATGCTTAGGCACCAAAACTTCTTAACAAAAAGGACAACTTAGGAACTCTGGGATAAAAACAAGCTAAAAGAAGTATCTTCAGGGGCCGCCTGGGTGGCTTGGTCGGTTAAGCACCCAACCCTTGATTCCGTCTCAGGTCAAGATCTCACAGTTCATGAGTTCAAGCCCCGCATCAGGCTCTGGGCTGCCAGCATGGAGCCTGCTTGGGATTCTTTCTCTCCCCCTCTCTCTCTGGCCCTCCCTTGCTCTCTCTCTGTCTCTCTAATTAATTAATTAAATAAATATTAAAAGAAGTATCTTCATACATAAAATGCGTAATAATTCTCCTGAAAACATGGTATGATTTCTTTGTGACACTAACAGCTGTGAAATCAGTGTTTTTCATACGGAAGGTGGCAGTCTATTAGTGGATCGTGAAATCAGTTTAATGGGTCACAACCAGCAACGTTTTTTTCCCTCAGTGAAACAGAACACCATAGACCAGGGCAGAAACATCAGAGGGGATCTCAAGTATGACATGAAGTATGTTTTGTGAAACTTCTGTTTCGATTACATCTGTATGCGTATATGCACCTGCCCCCCCCCTGACTCCCCGCACCTCTCCCCACCACAGTTTCCATTTAGATATAGTAAATGTTACAAGCAATGGAATGAGGTCAGTTAAGTTAGGCACTAATCATGTTTTATTGTGTGTCATTTTTCTACTACAAAGTAAAAAAAAAAAAAGGAAAGGAAAGAATCCAATATCTATGGAAAAGTACTTCAAAAACATCTCCTTAAAAAAAAAAAATTAACTGTAACACCTTAAATTTTACCTCTCCTAAAGCTATCAGCTACCTAAATTACTAATCAATACCAAATATTAAAAAAATAAATATTTCATTTCCAGTATTTTGGTCCAGTGAAGACATTTCTACTTTCACATTCCAATATATTCCCAAAATAGACCACCTCAAAAGTGTATTTTGTGGGGATCTGTATTGATTTCTCTATGATATAGGGTAACGTTTCAGAATATGAAAATTTAAAAAAAATTTTCCATTAGAGTCAATTTAAGTATCAGATATCAAACATTCTAAGAAAAACGAAAAAGAAGATAAAGAGATGCTTATAAATTGCCTCTAAGTAGCTTTGCTATAGCCTGCATTTCAACAGGGGTCAAAGAACATGCTACATTTAGAAGTTACGTGATCAGCACAAATTATGACAAGAAAAACTGATAGCTCTCTGGCTCATTAGTCATGCAGAGGTTTGTAAAATGACCTCATTAATAAACATATTCATGCAAAAATAGAAGTACCGATTCTGGTCTCTTATAAAAAAAAAAACCTAGCTTTTGAGCTTATTGAATATTGTCCAGGGCAAACTTCAAGGAAGATGGAGCATGTTAACATTTTGTTTTATGTTGGGACCTTTCCATAAATACAGAAATGCTATGTTTGAAATCTGTTAACAGGCATAAAGGAGTTTAACCACAAAGACTCAGATGCCCTACTTCCATTTTCCGTTTCTGATGCCGTGAGAAACCTGGACAGCCTCGTGACTTTTCTCTGAATGTCTGGAGCTCAAGTCAGAAGAGCTAACCTGCCCTCCCTTTTTCTTTTAGGTAGTCATCTGTCCTTTTTCTCCTAAGGACCTCCGTTCTCACATAATGACCGAAACCCACCTCCCAAGACGAGATGAGACTGCTCCAAATCCCTGAGAACACATGGCTTTGTGTGCGTGGTGCGGGGCAACAGGACGAGGCTGGCACTGTGTCTTCTCTGGACGTGACTCTCCCACTGCCCTCCACGTCCTTTCTTGGCGAGTCATGGGGTAATGGGAAATCAAAAGGCTCGGACATTCAAGATAATAAGGAAGTGTGTGCATCCGTCCTGTTTTATCCTCAAGGATGCACTCACAATTATGAATACATCCACTGTACCCACATAGAGAAAACCCTAGGCATGTCGGGAAAGTCTGAAAACTCACAGGACTTCTCCTAAGAGTCCTGGTCATTTAACTGATCGCCACCATGCACGTACTATAGTACCAGAGAATTTAGATGTGCCACCTTTGAAGACTTGACACTTTGAAGCCGAGCAAGTGACGACTACTGTGTTTACCTGGGATCACCCCTTGAGGGCCCCCTGGCTCACTGATGCTTCCTTCCAAATCTTGTGGGGGGAAATTTAGTTTCCTCATTTTCACCTTTGGCTGACCCCTTAACTTCTGACCAGAACTTGCTAAAGAATGGAAAAAAAAATTATGGATTTTCTTCCCTTTTTAGTTCCCTGTTAGACTCTAGATTTGCTTCTTAAAATCAAAAGTCATCTGGACAGATATGTTTATAAGGGGAGTAGATAAGAGAAAGAAAACAAGCGTGTAGGGTAAAGAGGAAGACGCCATCCCCATCAGAATTCCTCTAAGAATTATGCCTAACAGCTCACAATTTCTTGGTAACAATGAACTTCAGGTATCTTTAACCACTGCACTTAAAATGAATAACAGCGGTTCATATTCTACTCACTGTGTAAGCACCATGTGCCTACACTGTGACAGGGCCTGGGGACACAGCGCGGTACAGGATGGCCGTGGCTTCTGCCCTTACACATGGACAGCCCAAAGCATCATTTCATTTCATCTCATCAAGTAACAAGTACACTTTCAGACAGAGAAACAGAATCTCCAATGCCAAGTAAACCTGCTCAGGGTCCCCAAACTGCTAGGTGGCAGGGCAAGGATTCAAACCCAGGTCTGCCTGATTCTAAAGCTGGGCTCTTTTCACTCACCTATGTTACAAGTCCTACAGGTGCCGCAAACGGTCACTCTAACTGACATCTTTCACTCTCCTGACAATGTTTCATCAACCTCAAAACAGATCAAAATGATGACTTTTCCAGCAAAATTATAAAAAGGATAAAGATAGTTAACCCATCGATCACTGTCTCTTAGGATTTATATGAAAACAAAATTAGAAGTTCTTGAGTGTATGGAATGGCTTCGTCCTCTTAAGATTCCTTTTTTTTCTTCAATGTTTATTTATTTTGAGAGAGAGCACGCATGTGCACACATGAGTGGGGGAGGGGAAGAGAGAAAGGGAGAGAGAGAATCCCAAGCAGGCTCCACGCTGTCAATGCAGAGCCCGACGCTGGGCATCTCACAAACCACGAGATCATGACCTGAGCTGACATCAAGAGTCCGACGCTTAATCAACTGAGCCACCTCTGAAGATTCTTAAGGTAATTTATATTCAAAAATTATAAAAATGGGGAAGCCCAAAGAGATGATAACAAATGGGGGGCTCTCATGTGCCAAGATTCAAAAAGCCCCAGAACATCCGTCAGCGGAATTCTTCTTAATAACAAGCCCAACCCTCTGTTATTATGCTCAGCCCCAGATTCCTGCCAAGCTGACCACGTGAGAAAGACAGGCAGAAAGTCTCCTGGAGGCTGGAGGCTCTTTCGTTTCACACATACCTGAATTCGGCAGTTGCTGTAAATGATTCATGTTCTGTGATCGAGAACACGAGGAGAAAACCTTCCCCACTGCGAAAGTAGTTGTCTCGAATGGCTGCATAGTCCTCTTGTCCAGCCGTGTCCAGAATATCTATCTGGACTTCTTCTCCATCAAGAACCACTTTCTTTCTGTAACTGTCAGCTTTGGTAGGTTCATAGTCTTCTACAAACTGCGGGAATAAACAACATTATCAGTAATTAACAACATACTAAGGGAAAGAAAATTTGCCAAAGAAATAAATTTCAATATATGGGCACCTGGCCTATAATCAACTGAATATTTATTGAGTATTCATAATTATCACACTATGTTTAAGGCACTATAAAAAAATAACTCCTTCTTTAACACTTCTTTATTGCTCTCGGTTCTACTGCTTTTTGTTTTTATTTTTGTTTTCATGGTTTTAATATAATGTATTGTCAAATTGGCTCACATACACTATGTACAGTGTGCTCTTGGTTTTGGGGGTAGACAAGAGCCAATATTCCCATTTTGTAGATGAGGAGACCAAGCATAGGGCAGAAAGAACACTTGGTGATATTATTCACAGTATAAAATTATAATATAAACACTGGCAAGAGTGAGAAACAGAAGCTCTTACACACAATCAACAGAAGTATAAAACTCATCTGAAAAGTAACTTGACAAGAGGGACTAAGGGGATTAAACAGCCAACATGATAAACTTCAAATGGGTCAAAAATTAAATATAAAAAATAAGCCCATCAAGTATCAGAAGAAAACATGGGTGAAATCCTTGTATTACCTTGAAGTAGGGAAGGCCTTTTTAACTATGACTCAAAATCCAGAAGCCATGTAAGAAAAAATTGATAAATTAGACTACATAAAAAACTTATTAAACTTCCATATGGCACAACACACTATTTAAAAAAAGACAAATGACAAACAGGGAAAAAGTATTTGAACCCATATCACAAACAGCTATATTTAAACAGTTCCTAGAAACAGGGAGAAAAAAACATCAATAATCCAACAGGGAAAAGTGGCAACAGACATAAACAATTGACAGAAAAATACATACCTATGATGCTAATCATACAAAAAGATGTTCATCCTCACTAATATAGAGAATGGAAATTATTGACAACACAGAGATACCGTTTTTCACCTACCAGACCGGCAAAAAACCCAACGTCGGACAACATACTCTGGGGAAAAGGCCCTCTTGCACATGGCTGGTGGGAGTAGAGAACAGCACAGCCTTTACGGGGATGAACACGGCAACATCCAACAGCAGTGGAGAAGCACTCATCTCCCAGCCACCCTGCTTCTAGGAATCTAATCTACAGCAACACACAAGGTGATCACTGTGGCACTGTGTGTAACAGCAAATGGTCAATAACCACCCAAACGCCCAACAACAGGCACCCATCAACGGAATACTACACAGCTATAAAAAACGACAAAGAGAACCATGCACAGATACACAGCGATCTCCGGAAGATAACAGTCTACCTTTTGCGTAAGGAAAGGAGGGAGAATAAAGAATAAGATAGGAGTGTATGAGTATGTATAGCTGTTTTTGTGTGTATGTATATGTATGTATGTATGTGTGTGTGTGTGTGTGTATCTTAATAGGCACATATATGCATATGTATATATGTATTTATGCATGTATTTGCCAAAGAGATTCCCTGAAAAGACAAACAAAACAAATTTAAAAGCTGTGAAACAGAAAACAGAAGCAAATGAATCTGAATGAATGTTAAATTGGTAATAGAGCCACACAGAGAACTAATTCAAGAGACTTTAGTACAGAATATTTTGATAGCATGCATCCCACTAAAAGAGACAAAGGACAAAAAAAGTTTCAAAAACTGCTAAACTTCTCTCGGCTTGTATTATTGAGTAATAATGATATTAGTAATTCAAAGCTATTTTCTTTATATCGTGGTATACATCAAATAAGTAATTATTTTAATGATGTCAGAAGTTACAGATATTCAGGAAAAAAACTAAATTAATGACAGCAATGTACCATTAAAATAGAATTGGTGTGGGCGGCCTGAGTGGCTCAGTTGGTTAAGCAGCCAACTTCGGCTCAGGTCCCCATCTCATGGTTCGAGCCCTGTGTCAGGCTCTGTGCTGACAGCTCGAAGCCTGGAGCCTGCTTCAGATTCTGTGTCTCCCTCTCTTTCTGCCCCTTCCCTGCTTGTGCTCGGTCTCTCTCACTTTCAAAAATAAGTAATAAAACATTTTTTAAAAATTAAAAAAAAGGAATTGGTGCTGGTTTAAGCAGATATCTAGATGCGAAAGAATGAAGTGGGACCCCTACTTCATATCACGTACAAAAATTAACTCAAAATGGATCAAGACCAAATTGTAAAAACTAAAACTATAAACTCTAAGAAGAAAACAGGTGTGAATCTTTATGACCTTGGATGTGGCAATGCACTCTTAGATAGGACATCAAAAGCACAGGCAACAAAAGAAAAAGTAGATAAACTGAACTTCATTAAAACGTAAAACTTTCATGCTTCAAAGGACATCATCAAGAAAGTGAAAAGATAACCCATAAAATGAGAGAAAATATTTGTAAATCATGTATCTAATAGGAGACTTATATTCCGAATACACAAAACACTCTTAAAGTTCAACAATAAAAAGACAAATAACCCAATTTAAAAATAGACAAAAGAGGGGCACCTGCATGGCTCAGTCGGTTAAGAGGTCAACCAGCTCAAGTCATGACCTTGCTGTCTGTGGGTTCGAGCCCCACGTCAGGCTCTGTGCTGGTAGCTTGGAGCCTGGAGCCTGCTCGGGATTCTGTGTCTCCCTCTCTCTCTGTCCCTGCTTGCTCTCTGTCTCTCTCTTTCTCTCTCAAATAATAAACATTTTGAAAAAATTAAAAAAAAAATAGATAAAAGACCTGAATGAACATTTCTCCAAAGAAGATACACAGGTGGCCAACAGGCACGTGAAAGAAGGCGCAACATCATCAGTCACTAGGGAACTGCCAATCAGAACCACAGTGAGATACTGCTTCATACTCACTAGGATGTATGATCAAAAAGAGACAATAACAAGCATTGGCAAGGATACAGAGAAATCGGAACCCTCACACATTGCTTGTGGGGTTATAAGATGGTACAGCTGCTATGGAAAAAAGTTTTGCACTTCTCAAAAAGTTATACATAGAGTTACCATATGACCTGGCAAGTTTCATGCCTCGGTATATTTACGCAAGGGAATTTAAGACATAAGTCTACACAAAAATTTATGCGCATGTGTTCACAGCAACATTATTCAAAATAGCAAAAAAGTAGAAACAATCCAAAAGTCCATCACTTGATGAACGGATAAACAAAACACAGCATATCCAGACAATGGAATACTATTCCGTGAAAAAACCTGATGCAGGTTACAACATGGATGAGCTTTCAAGACATTGAAAGAAAGTCTGATACGATGTGAAAGGAGCCTGATAGAACGATCACATGATGTACGATTCCATTTATTTGAAATGTCCAGAACAGGTAAATCCATAAAAACAAAATGGTTGCCAAGAACCCGAAGTGGAAGCAGGGGAGGCAGAAATGAGGAAAGACTGCTGATATTAGGGTGTTTTCTTCTCTTTTGTGGAGGGAGAAAATTGTTCTAACATTATATAATAGTGATGGTTGCATGCCTGTGTGAATATGCTAAAAAAAATCATTAAATTGTACACTTCAAAAGGATTGGGGTCCCTGGGTGGCGCAGTCGGTTAAGCGTCCGACTTCAGCCAGGTCACGATCTCGCGGTCCGTGAGCTCGAGCCCCGCATCAGGCTCTGGGCTGATGGCTCGGAGCCTGGAGCCTGTTTCCGATTCTGTGTCTGCCCCTCCCCTGTTCATGCTCTTTCTCTCTCTGTCCCAAAAATAAATAAAAAATGTTGAAAAAAAAATTTTAAAAAAAACAAAAAACAAAAGGATGAATACCATGGTGTATGAATTATATCTTAGGAAACTAATTTAAATTTTTAAAAATTTAAAAATTGAATTGAGGGGCGCCTGGGTGGCTCAGTCGGTTAAGTGTCCAACTTTGGCTCAGGTAACAATCTCACAGTTCATGGGTTCAAGCCCCACATCGGGCTCTCTGCTGTCAGCAGTGAGCCAGCTTCGGATCCTCTGTCTCCCTCTCTCTCTGCCCCTTCCCTGCTCATTCTCTTTCTCTTTCTCTCTCAAAAATAAATAAAACATTTAAAAAGAATTGAGATTATCAGTGTGAACTTAGTGGGCCCTTTGAAGAACACCCTTAAAAAAAGCCTTGTACTGATTTTAAGCCCCAAAATAAAAAAAAGACAAGATTTTTAGTATTAGGTTCTTACATTTGTACTAGCAGTTATCTTAAACTAGACAAAATGTGGAAATTGACCTGTTTTACAACAGTGTCCTATTAACTCCTTTCCAAAGAGACAAATCCATGCCCCCAAAACCCAAGCACCCAGTGCAAATCTCTAAATACTACCATGAAGCATCTCAAGTGCGTATTTCTGAGCTTTCAAGGTTAAAAAGGTCCACAGACTCGCTGGACATGGGATGTCTGAATGTCCTCATAGCGACTGCATACCTCTGTGTCAGTGAAAAGTGTACAGATTATTAGAACATAGACTACAATCTTGATTTTCCACTTTTCCATTAGAAACAGAAAGTCCTGGAGTCTTGGTATCTGTTAAGACGATCCACACTCCTGGCCTTGGGGGGCGGTGTGTGAGTCAGTTTCAGATGCCTAAGACACACAGATTCCCCAGGGATCTGTGTCTAAACTGCCTTAGCCAGCCACTGACAGTCTGCCGTGGTTGCTGTCAAAGTCCCCGGTCACCAACCTCACATGGTCCGTAGCTTTAGAAGTCTTCAAGTATGTTAGGTCAAGGATAAAAAGATTAAGATCTCCCTCTAATTTTTCTCAAAGTCAGACCTTAGCCAAAAATAAAAACTTCTGGGACCACTGCCCCTTGCATAATCCAACCCTCATAGCAATTTCACCATATAAGCTCTTTTTTTTTTTTTTTTAACTTGAGGTAAAGCCCTGGACCAAAAATAAAGAATGCGGGATGTGGGTAGACTTTAGGTAACTGGCATCCCGGAGCACAGGACTGTTCCCTTTTCTGTGAAATCAGGCTTGACCAGGTGATCTCTCAGGCAGGAATCACCACACTTGGCCATACATCAGACTGCCGGGAGAGCTGTGCATAAAATGAGAGTCCCCATTTTCAACTCTAGAAATGTTATTCAGAAGGTGATCGGCTAAGTTTGGGAATCGCTGCTAAGATCTCTAAGATCTCTTCAAGCTCCAAGACTATGATTCTGGAACTCTCCTGTCCAATATAGTAGCCACTAGCCACATTTGCTGGAACTCTAGTCACATGTGCAGACAGTACAGATACAGAACGTTTTCGTCGTGGCAGAAGGTCCTACTGGACAGCATTGCTTTAGAAATCAATTAAAGACTTCTCCAGACGTACATTAATCCATCTCTATTCTTTCCTTGCTCTCATTTTACCATTTCTTCAACAACTGCTGCTCTCCAGTCCTCAACTATGTTTGCCCATGAAAAAATAGACTAAGATAAAGCCTAGTTTTCCCTTGTTTCTCTGAAGATACGAGGAAGAAGGGACAAAACTCTTCTGTGTGCATTTTCCCCACCCCCTGCCCCCACTTAACCATACGCACACATACAAACCTACATAATAAAAATGAAAATCGAGGTTCGACTCTCCTACTAGCTAGTCTCCCGCAGCGTCAGCAGCTGTGCTATTGACAAGACTATTTGGGATGGATAATTCTTGGTTGTGAGGTCTCTCCTGTGCACCGTAGGGTGTTTAGCACCATCGCTGGCCCCTACCCACTAGGTGCTAGTAGTAACTGCCCTCCAGTTGTGACACTCAAAAGTATCTCCAGACATTGGGGCGCCTGGGTGGCTCAGTCGGTTTAGCGGCCGGCTTTGGCTCAGGTCACGATCTCACGGTCCGTGAGTTCGAGCCCTGCGTCGGGCTCTGTGCTGACAGCTCAGAGCCTGGAGCCTGCTTCGGATTCTGTGTCTCCCTCTCTCTGCCCCTCCCCCGCTCATGCTCTGTCTCTCTCTGTCTCTGTCTCTCTCTCTCAAAAATAAATAAATAAACATTTAAAAAATAAAAATAAAAAGACCAATACTGTGGCAAATATACCCTCAGGTGACCCTCAGTGAGCCATGCCCCTGGTATGATACTCTCCTTTTAAATACAGAGGACTCTGTGATTGGCTTCTAACCAACAGAATGTGGGAAAGATCGTGAGATCACCCCATGATTACGTTTCCTTATATAAGAATCTGTCTTAGCTAACCAGAGATGCTCCTACTGGCCTTGAAGAAGCAAGGTGCCACGGAATGAACCACCTATGGAAAGGGCCTGGTGGCAAGGACCTGTGGGCCTCCACCCTACGTCTGCATGAAACCCAATTCTGCCAGCACCCAGAGCTTGGAAGAGGACCTGAGCGTCAGCCAGGCTCACGGCCCCAGCCAACTCTGACTGCAGCCTTGTGGGACCCCGGGCAGAGCAGCCAGCTAAGCCACGCCAGACTCCCAAGCCCTGGAAACTGTAGATAACAAACATGTGTTGTTTCAAGCTGCTAAATTTCTAGTAATTTGTTACATGGCAATAGAAAACCAATACAAATACCACTTATATCACAAAATCCAGCAAAGTAACATTTTTTATTAATTAACTGCCTGCCATAACTCTACAATACCTTCTTAACTGTTTGTTTGTTCACTGCATCCTCTTTGATTATCTCGTCATACAGGCCAACGATTGTGTAACATTTCCTATAGAGGATGAAAAACAATTTAGTCTTATCCTCTAGCATAATTGGTCCAAGTTTCTCTTTTATTGAAAGTTTAGAAGGATTTTCTTCAGCTTCACAATGACGTGACACTACTAGTAATAGAAGTTTTAGGACTATTGTCAAATTTAAGAAACCTCTCTTAAACTTCCCTGGAAGAGACTATAAGATCTGGAAGAACTTTCCTAACCAGTTTCTAGCTCCACGTCTCGACCCTTGTTTCTCGAGAACTCCACAGCCCACACACTTCCAGAACCAGGTGCCACAGGACCACACTCACACCACGATGACCTCCTGGCCCTGCACCTCACATCACAGTGCCAGGTGAGTCAGCGGAGTGGGTGGTGGGAATATTCCGGGAAGCCATCCCTACAGCGAAATGGCTAGTAATAACTTAACCACATGCCCAAGTGACTCCAAACCACATAAATAGATACCACTAATTCCTAGCTAAATATATCCTTAACCCAACTTCCCTCAGCTAGATCCCAAAAATGGCCATTGCCATTCCAACACCACCCAACAAAAGTTGGACAGAGGGCAAGTCTAGTGAAGATCAGATAATGATCTTCACCGACTGTGGTGACAGGTATCTTCCTTTTGGAAATCCTGTAAAGCACACACCCATGGGAACGTGACGTGAGCGCCGGTCAGAACACTCTGCCCATGGTACCAACCGACGGCCCGGGACATTTGTTGCCACGGGAATCAAAACGGTGTTGTCACATTGGACTCAGCACCAGTTCCATTATCCACACATTAAGTGACATAAATGTGGGGCAAGGATGGTGTGAGCTTTACTTTGCTACATGACAGAACTAGAGAGAACGTGATGCCCATCGCTTGAGAAAAGATTGTCTTATGACAGCTTAGCTCTCCCTTTCACTACCTTCTGAAAGTGACTGTCACAAAGCTAAATCTGACCTGTTCTTCAGAACGGTGTAAGAGTATAAGAGGCCCCTCCTCTTCCCTTGCTCCTGTCAGAAAGCAAGCTCAAAGGAACACACCGGAAGTCATGCAAAGCAGGGACCCCTCACATCCCCGCCAGAGTTGAAATTACTTACCAAAAATCAGCAGCCCAGATCTCATGCTCGTTAGACCACCTATAAAGCTACTCAGAAACCATGTTAACACAGATTTGCCCCACGATCCTCCGTGCACGTGGGGCACTGAACACATGAACACAGCTGGAGGAGGGACACTATGACAGCAGACTCGATGAAGAAAGGCGTCTGCGCCCGGCATGTCTTACCTCATCGTACATGAACTGAAGCGTCAGGGCCGACTTGCCAACCCCTCCACTGCCGACCATGATCACCTTGTGAAGGGCCAGGGAGCTCTGGCTCTTACTCTTGTTTGCGGCCATCCCGCTGGTTGTCTAAGGTCACGACACACGACCAGAGGACCCGGTTGAAGAGCTGCCAAGGAACAAGACAAAGACTCAGAGGCAGTTTGATGTCTACCCAACTGAAAGAAAATGAAGTCCGTGTGCACCAGTAAAGCCTAACCCAGACATTCCAACAGAGAAGCAAAGCTTCTAGGTGCCGGGCAGAGATGAAACGATCCCTCCAACAACCCCAGAGGTCATTTACCATAGCAGAGCCAGAGAGAAAGTAAGACAGAGAGGGAAAAAATGGCACCCAGTGCCTGGATCACTGGGGAGTGTGGGGAGGACAACCGGACACTAAAAATCCTCAAAGGCGCTTCTCTGAAGTGGAGAGACCAGAGAGCTCTGAGTCCCACCCTTCAGATCTCCCCCCAAGTCATCTGGTGCCACAGACAGCACTCAGGGACCTCAATTTCGCCTGCTTTATTCTCACCACTCACTTCCCCTTGTGCCTCTGCCTCCCGATACACACACTCCCACAGCCCCCAACGCGGGCCACAGAGATACTCTGGAAGGAGATCAGTAAATGCAGTTTTTATAGTAAGTACCCCTTTGTGGCACACGATGGAGCTAAAAGAAAGAGAACGAAATTATTTTCTTCAAGTGTATTTAAAGTGGTGAATCAAAATGAGTTAAACTGGGGGCCCCTGGGTGGCTCAGCTGGTTGCACCGGCTCTTGATTTCAGCTCAGGTCATGATCTCATGGTTCATGGGTTCAAGCCCTGCATCAGGCTCTGCGCTGACAGTGTGGAGCCCTGCTTGGGATTCTCTCTCCCTCTCTCTCTGCCCTTCCCCCACTCACACACGCACACATACTCTCTCTTTCAAAATAAATACACTTTAAAAAAAATGTTTTGGGGCGCCTGGGTGGCTCAGTTGGTTAAGCGGCCGACTTCGGCTCAGGTCACGATCTTGCAGTTTGTGAGTTCGAGCCCCACATCAGGCTCTGTGCTGACAGCTCAGAGCCTGCAGCCTGCTTTGGATTCTGTGTCTCCTCTCTCTCTGTCTCTGTCCCTCCCCTGCTCATGTTCTGTCTCTCTCTGTCTCTCAATAAATAAACGTTAAAAAACATTTTTTTAATAAAAAAAATTAAAATAAAAATAAATTTTTTTAATAAAATGAGTTAAGTTCCCCTATAATGACCATTGATCAAAATCAGTTTAACCTCCTCAGATGTGAGATAAAAAGAGGAGGGAATCCCAGGCACTGCGGGAAGATAAAGTATTCCAAATATGTAAATTTAATAGTAAATGGAATTTACTTTAACTCCAGTACAAATTTTTACTTTAACCAATTCGTATGAGAAAGCCTAGTTCACATATGCCACAGAGTAAGGAAAGGACGCAGGCTGGGGCATCTCCTGGGCCTGAGCCGGGGTCTGCCATTTGTGAGCTGGGAGACTTAGAACTATTTGAGTTCTCCGAGCCGCAAAACCCAACCACCACCTGTCTTGAAGGATTCTCCTGAGGATGAGAGACCTAAGCACAGTGCCAGGCACCCCCTAGGAACTTGATAAAGGTTGTTTTCCTTTCCAGCAGACTTGAACATCCTAACAGTTAAAAAAAAAAAGTTTTTTAATGTTTTTATTTATTTTTGAAGGAGAGAAAGACAGAGCATGAGTGGGGGAGGAGCAGAGAGAGAGGGGGAGACACAGAATCTGAAGCAGGTTCCAGGCTCTGAGCTGTCAGCCCACGCGGGGCTCGAACTCACGAACCGTGAGATCCCAACCTGAGCCGAAGTCGGACGCCCAACCGACTGAGCCACCCAGGCGCCCCATTAACATCCTAACATTTAAAAATTTTTTCCAGGGGCGCCTGGGTGGCTCAGTCAGTTAAGCGTCTGACTTCAGCTCAAGTCACGATTTCGCGGTCCGTGAGTTCGAGCCCCACGTCGGGCTCTGGGCTGATGGCTCAGAGCCTGGAGCCTGCTTCCGATTCTGTGTCTCCCTCTCTCTCTGACCCTCCCCCGTTCATGCTCTGTCTCTCTCTGTCTCAAAAATAAATAAACGTTAAAAAAAATTTTTTTTTCCAATTCCAATATGGCAGGCTCCTATTTCCATTACTGCTGACAAAGGAACTTGACAACATCCCCACTAGAACAATAAATTAATACACACAGTACACACATAAATCATCCATTGGTTGATTTATAAATAAAACATTGGTTTAAATCAGTGGCTTCCATCCTTGGCTGCACAACAGAATCCCCTGGGGAGCCTTGAAACCATTCTGATGCGGTGCCTGGGGGCTCAGTCGGTTGAGCGTCCGACTTTGGCTCGGGGTCATAATCTTGCAGTTTGTGGGTTCGAGCCCCGTGTCGGGCTCTGTGCTGACAGCTCGGAGCCTGGAGCCTACTTCGGATTCTGTGTCTCCCTCTCTCTCTGTCCCTCCCCGTCTTTCTGTCCCTCCCCCACTTGTTTTGTCTTTCTTTCTCAACAATAAATAAACATCAAAAAAATTAAAAAAAAAAACCAAAACATCCTGATGCATGGGTCCCACCCCAGAGAGTCTGATGGAATTGGCCTGGCATGTAGCCTGGCATGGGGACTTCTAAAAGCTTCCCAGGTGATTATAGTGGACACCCAACGTTGAGAACTTCTCTTACATGTACAGCTAAGCTCAAAAGAAAGGAAGAAATCCCCAAGGTAGGGTGAAAAACGTCAGGGCTCTGAGAGCTGCTGTTCCTGCAGTCTTGAATAGCTGCTGTTCGCAGTAACTTAGGATTTAGCAAACACACAGGGCTGAGGGACCAACTGCCCAGGCCAGGTGGGAGTCAGAACTGACACCTTTTCTCAACTGAGAACAGAGAAGCCAAGACGCTTAGAGGAACACACCTTCAGGTAAAGAATGTACTAGAAAAACATTTGTTGACCAACAGGGTACAATGACAGAGAAGCTTATCTGACTGAGCCCCAGCTGCATGGAAGTGTACCCAGAAAATCTGTGACCATGGCACTTCTCCAAAGCCAAGAAGTTAACATAAAAAGCAGTCCGAGTCTGGTCGCAGTGCTGGAACACAAGGCAGAGTGACAAACAAAACCTCTCTGGGGACACAACATGCAGTAAGACACATCAGGATACTCATAGCTAAAATCCACAGAAAGGAGCCCACAGCTCCAACCTATGAAACACCTAAGAAAATCACCATACGTGGTAGTTCACATCCATAACAAGTAGGGCTTTTCAGACAGCTATTATAAAAAGTATAATTTGAGCATGTTTAACAAAGGCAAAATCAAACTGCTAGAAAAACATTATCAAAAGACCAGGAGTTGAACAAGAACCCTTTGAATGTCTAACATATTTTAAGTATTTAAAACAAAGAATAATAAAACCATAGGGAAGGAGGAAAAAAAACTATTGATTTTTTCTCCACCTATTTTTGGCTTATTGGTTGGAGCCCTGCAGATCTGACAAAAAACAGAGTAACAAGAGAAAAACAAATGGAAGTTTATCACTGTGTACATCTCACTAACACACACAATTCAGTGATGAGTAACTCAAGGGGGTGGTCAGAACTTCAGCTTACATCGCATCTTAACAAAATAGTAATAAATTTCGGAGAAGCGACAAGACGAACAAAACAAAAGAAAACAAATAAAGAAACAAACAAAAAACAAGACTTTGCACTTCTAGGGGCAACAAAGCGTGGGAAGACAAACACTATCTAAGGGAAGTTGATAGACGAGATGAGGGCTAGTGAGTAAGGTGTGCTAAGCAGGTTCCTCTGGTGCCCTCTCGGGGCTGGTAGGAGCCTAGAGCTGTCTCAGGTGATTCAGAATAGCCCTGCCCTTCCTGGTAGGGGCGCGGCGGGGAGGCAGAGAATTTTATTTTGGTCTGTTTTCAACTGTCTTCAGCTCGAAATAATCCTATGTCAAAGTGGCATATTTGGGGGTGGCACACTCCAAACCCTTTCAATGCTCAGTAGAAAATTTAGGAAATATCTAAACCATCTTTCAAAGAGAAAAAAAAAATCACTTATGATTCCACCACCCAGAGATATTTGCTTATTAGCAGTAGATTTCCTGCCAGTATTCTAATCTATATAATCCTATATTTAAAACCTATTTAAGATCATAGTCATGTAGTTTGGCATGTTACCGCTCACGTATTATCTCCATCTGTCTTCTTAGAGCAGACTGAACATAATGAAATCCTTCCTTGATGAGTTAAGGACCATCAAGGCTGCTGGGAGTAGGATCGCATGTCTGCTTGTGCTGCCCGCTTCCCCCCCGGACCGTTAGTTTATTGCCTATGCCAGGCCTTCTTTCCACCACTCCTTTTCTAATTATGTGCCTTTTAATAAGTGTTCTAAGCAATTAACTGGATAATTAAGCACATTTGAATTGTGACTAAAATAGAATAAATGGGGTAAGGCGTGGGCCTCCCCTAAAGGCTTCAGTTTAGCAAAGTGAAACCGCTTGTGGCCTAATTTCTGGTCCACCAGTGTTCCACAGAAAGCAAATCCTGGAGCATGAGGCTGGGACCTCCGGACCATCCATGTGTCTCACAATCACTCCGAAGCAACCTTGCTTCTGTGAATTATTACAGTTGTAAGAAAATGGAGAAAGAGTTTTCCAGGTTGGAGTAGGGGAGGCTTTCAAACCCACGTAGACATCTATCTAATTCTGAGCTGCTATTTTCAAAACACAAAGTCAATCTCTCTAGAAGAAACCATAATAAATGAGCTGAAAACTACGCAATAGGTCCAAAGATATTTGCCAGAGGATCTGTGCTCAAAGCTCAAAAACTGAAATAACCATGCTGGCTATTTCCAATCCACACGACTGCGTTGGTCAACTTCACCCGATGAAGGGAAAGACAGGATACAGGCAGAAGGGCCAACCAAGTGCCCAGCACCAAACTGATCCTGGAAACTGCAAACTCCTGACCTCGGGGCTCTTGACATTGGGAATAAATAATATTTGTTTAAGCCACTGTTAGTCTACTAATTGTTGTTGTTTTTGTTTTCACTTCTACCAAAAGTGTTCCAGAAACAGAGTCATTGACTCAAGAAACTCCAAGTCTGTGGTTCAGACAGATCACAGCGCAGGTAAAACAAATCCCACGGCAGAAGTGAGATGCGAGGGGTGCTCTGGGAACACTGAGGAGAGACATCTAAATCACCCTGGAAAGTCGGGGAAATTCTCCCAAAGGGAGCAACACAAGACCTGGGATTTAAAGACACCAACTAGACAAAGAGAGGAAGAGAGATGCCAGGAAGAAAACAAATCAGCACAGCTTAGAAAGCGTGTGTTGAAGATTTAATGTTTGTGATTGATACGCGCAGCCAATAAATGTGTTCTAAAAAATAATACAAGTATCCTTTTTCCCAACAGTTTGTTATGAAAAGTTTCAAACTTTCAGGAAAGTTAAAGGAACTGCAGGGTGCGTCCACATACCCACCACCCAGATTCTCCGGTTTGCGTTTTGCCCCACGTGCTTTACCACAAACCCTGTCAACTGGCGTCTCTCTCCCTACCCGTCAATCCGTCTTATTCCTTGCATTTCCATGTAAGCTGTAGACATCAGGACTCTTCATCCCTGACTTCAGTGTAGACACCCATTTTTTTTACAAAGCAATCATATCCACCCCCACCCCTCGCCCCACTGCTGCCTTCACTGATAATTTCAGAACTCTCTCCAAGCGGTTTGCAATCCTCCTAAATCACTTCAGTGAACTCATGGGTTCATAGCCAACACATGAAGCTACAACATTGATCTTCCAAGAGGGGAATTTGGGTCCATAACACCACGTCCTGGCATGTCTCTCCCTTTGGGCCAGAAGTCTCTTACAGGGCACTTGAGAAACACATCAATGAACACCCTTCACTACGTCTCTACCTAGTAACAGAAAAGTTCTGTGGTTAGTAGATCCATTTTTGTGCAAAAAAAACTTTTAAGTGCTACTTTGTGCCAAGCTGCGGGCCTCTGCTCTTAGGAAACTTAATCTCTAAGGAAAGACATACAACTAAAGTATGTTAATATAATTTCCCACATGCGGTGATGAAGATGGTGCAAAGTATAATGGAAAGCACAATGAACTCTGGAAAAAAAAAAGAATCAGGAAAGGCTTCAAAACTGAGTAAGAGTTCACTCAACAGATGGGGTGATTGAGGGGCGCTTTCCAAGCATAACTCAGAGCACAAGCAAAGGAACAAAGGCATCACACATCACAGTTAGTACCAGGTACCACATAATATTGAAGCATAAGGTATGGAGTGGGGAAGTGACAGGGTGAGGAGTCTCCAAAGACACCCATGTTCACCTACAAATGGACCTAAGATGCTATCTTAAGAAACATACCCTGGAGAAAATGGGAAACCATTGTGGGGTGTGGCCTCCAGCCCAAGTTAGCATGTAAGGCACTGAATCTGTAAGAATAAAAACACATTCCCTGGGGCGCCTTGGGTGGCTCAGTCGGTTAAGCATCCGACTTCGGCTCAGGTCACGATCTCACGGTTCATAAGTTCGAGCCCCACATTGGGCTCTGTGCTGACTGCTTAGAGCCTGGAACCTGCTTCGGATTCTGTGTCTCCCTTTCTCTTTGCCCCTCCCCAACTTGTGCTCTCTCTCTCCCTCTCAAAAACAAATAAACATAAAAAAAAAATTAAACACACACACACCCATTCCCATACAGAAAAACAAGACATGCCAAACTAAAAAAAAGCATCACTCATATGGTTTGGCAGGCAGGCAAGGGTTAGGGAGTGCTTTTTCTATGTCATATTCTATGATACATTAATTTGAGATAGGGCCCTCTACCACTCAGCATTAATTCAAGACCAGAACACATTCACTTGAGAAGTGAAGTTTTTAAAGCAGATCACAATATATAAATCACGCAAATGTGTTAGGAGGTAAAGAGCAGTTTCTAGACTAATATTCTGGGCTAATATAATCATTAGTCTTTTATTGAACTGAGGCTAGGAGAAAATAAGTTGGTAGACAGAGTAAAATGCCACCTTGTCTGTATCACGGGAATGTCAAAAAAAAAATCAAATGACAATTTGAAAATGCAGAGCAACACTTACTCAGTCCTCCTCATAAAATTCAAGTGTCCTAGGTAGCACACGTCCACAAAAGCACATGGGAAACTCTCAAATACTATCCACATGCAAAGAATTGCACTTAGCACTTTTTTTAGTATAACTTTAAGGTAACCTAGATACTACTAATAGGGCATAATCATAATACCTGAGTCTCCCAAAATATTATCCATGTTTTTAATCCTCTCTATAACAATCAAAAAAGGAGGACAATCCTAAATCTGGGACAATTTAAGCACCAAAATAATTAAGGGCACTAATGAAAACAGACCATTGAAAAATTAGGAATTCGTGAATCCATACCTATAATAAATATTAAATAAACAACGGAAGAGGGAGGACTCTTGCTTCCAGGAGAACGCCAAAGGCAGACTGACACATTATAGAGGGTGCACCTGAGTTGGAAAATCAACATTTATATGGAAACAACTTCATATGAAAGTTCATATACATTCAAACAATTCATATGGAAAATCAACTATCATAGTAAAGATTGGTTCAGGCAAGAATCATTAATAGATGCTAAATCTACAGGGGAGATCTGGATGAGGAACACAGTATTTGCATGGTCTTACAGTGCCTCCGTACATTACTTATGAATCAGAATCTGCATTTTAACAAGCAGAGCCCTATTACGTGTCAAGGCAAATCCATACCACTTCCTGTTACAATCCAGATTAGAAACAATCTGATCTAAATTAGGGTCATGAAGAACTCTCCCCCAAAAGACAGTGCTTTCAAATATGAAGTAACACAGGAAACAGATGGACTGCAGGGATTGTGAATGCTGAATCATGAAAAAGGAAAACACCATGACACGGTCTACCCAGTAGATGCCATTTCCATTGGTGTTGAAATCGACATGGAATCTTCTTATTTCTTAGCATCTAACGCCAAATTAGTAAATAGCTGTACCCAATAAAATGAGGGGCTGTACACACGAGTATGCCAGTGTGTGTTGACAGCACCTCCCTTCCTGCCCTGAGTCCCCAGATCATACTAGTGTCTTCTACTGATCTGTCATTCTTCAAATTCAAGCACAATAATTTCCATATATTCACCCTGCACTTTTTTTTTTTAATTTTTTTTTCAACGTTTTTTATTTATTTTGGGGACAGAGCGAGACAGAGCATGAACGGGGGAGGGACAGAGAGAGAGGGAGACACAGAATCGGAAACAGACTCCAGACTCTGAGCCATCAGCCCAGAGCCCGACGTGGGGCTCGAACCCACGGACCGTGAGATCGTGACCTAGCTGAAGTCAGACGCTTAACCGACTGCGCCACCCAGGCATCCCCACCCTGCACTTTTAAAGTCTTCTGGGGGCGCCTGGGTGGCTTGGTCGGTTAAGCGTCCGACTTTGGCTCAGGTCATGATCTCACGGTCTGTGAGTTCGAGCCCCGTGTCGGGCTCTGTGCTGACGGCTCAGAGCCTGGAGCCTGTTTCAGATTCTGTGTCTCCCTCTCTCTCTGCTCCTCCCCTGTTCATGCTCTGTCTCTCTCTGTCTCAAAAATAAATAAACATTAAAAAAAAATAATAATAAATAAAGTCTTCAGAAATAGGGGTGCCCTAAGTAAATGAGAAACAAAGTTCTTAAAAGACTGTCTTGGGAATTCATAGAATTTTACCAGACAGGACAAAATAATAAAGATTTAAAATGATGTGCTAACTTCAAATAACGAAAACACATGGAAAGAAACAAAAAAAGCGATTTTGATTTGAAAATGCATTCTTGGATTTTCACGGTTCATAATAAAACAGAAACTTTAGAAACCAGGATAAGTTTTTTTGTATATACTTTACCAGATTCTATCAATACCTAAATTTTGATTTTTACTAAATCAGGTTTGTAAGATTGGGAGTATGTTTGTAGCAACCCTTTGCAATCCTAGCTTGAATCATCCATTAAAAACAAACAGATTAGCCATGTTACATCATAAATTCCAAGTGAGATGCTTAGCTTTGACGGGCACATTCACAGGACTGAATTATCACGAGAGCCTCTATGAAGTCCTCCAGCACTCCTCCAAAATAAAAAAGCAGAGGACCACTTAAAGTGTTAAGTGTGTTAAGAATAACAGGCCCTTTGGACAAAAGGACATTGGTAAAAAGGAGTTTAAAAAAAATTCACTAAATAACATAGAACTTTTTCCAAATATCTCACTTCAGTTACTGTCAGACTAGCACCCTTTTTCTAGAAACTGCTCCCCTCTGCCATCTGCATGGTTATTACAGGACAAGGGGTGAGGGAGATAAGGCATGTCAGCTCAGTATGTGGCCCTATCCCCTGGGAGAAACTGACTGATCCCAAGGAGGGCACCTGACCCAGGCCAGGGTCTGGGTACAAAACCACGCAGCTGGGTCCAGGATGGCTACAGCTGGGGCAGGGAGCACCCGGGGCAGAAGTAAGAGGAGTAGCAGCCCTGTGGTCCTTTAGACAGTGTGTTGCCCTTCCAAAGAGAAGTGCCTGCCGGTTGCTGGAATTTAGGGATGTCAGACTTCTGCTTCTTTAAGAGATGTCGGACATTTGGAATTTTATGTGAAACTCCCTTTTTCAATGTTAACAATTAAATCACTTTTGAAAAGCACTGTGAGCAGACAAAGCATGTCTGCAGGCCACTCACTTTTGCAAATTGGCAGCTATGTTTTTTGCCAAGTAGTGAAAGCAGCAAGAGAGACGGAGCCTGAACACGGAGAGGAAACACTGGGACAGTCCTGGCCGCATTCGGGGGGTTGGTTCCCGCTGCTCCTGAGTCCCAGCCGCATCCTCGGCCCCTTCCTTGGCTTGGTTTTCCATTTGTCCGCTGAGTCAGTGACACACACTGGTGTCCACCCAATAAATCCCCCTTCGTGGTATGAGCTCGTGTACCTTACATTTCTATCACTTCCAACCAAGTGAGTCCCAACTGACTGTACATAATGGCTTTGAAAGTACACATACAATTCAAGTCCAAGGAATCAGATCCAGGCAGGGCCAGGGGGAAAATACAATGACACAAAAATACTTCATTCTGAATGAATAAGGCATGAGCACTACATATAGCAACTCCAGCTGAAGGTGTTTCCAGGGAATTCAAATATTCTGTCCCTTATATGATTAGGACTCTTGCCCACAGTGAAGGAAACTCCAACTGAAAATAGTTTAAGCAAAACAATTATTTATCGGCTCACCTAATGGCGTGTCCAGGAACAAAGCTTGCTTCAGGGGCTCAGATGATGTCTCCAGAACCCACTTTCTCCCCACAGCCCCCCGCCATCCCTAGGCTCCACCTCTCCAACCTCACGGCCTACTACTCCCCCCTCTGTACCCTCCCAACCCTGAGCCTTTCCACACTCATCATTCACAAACCCAATTCCTTCTAGAACTTTCCATTTAAAGGTCACTTCTTCAGAGAGTGAAGGACCTCCACACTTCAAGTAGACCCTCTCTCAGTCTCCATGTCAGCCTCTTGGCTCCCTTCACTGCACTGATCACAACTTGTAATTCCTTTCTTTTTCTCCTTCCATGCTTTTTGCTTATTTCTTCCGCTACTCTTAAGGCTCCATGAGGCCAGGTGCCAGGCCTGCCCTTTTCCCTCTTATACCCTTGTATGACAGGAATATTTCTGCTCTCATCAACCTGAAGAACATGACGTTTACCCAAACTATGGTCATCATAAAATCTAGAATACAGGGTAAACTTAACAGTTGGATTCATCTGGGGCACCTGGGTGGCTCAGTCGGTTGAGTGTCTGACTTCAGCTCAGGTCATGATCTCACAGCTCGTGAGTTCGAGCCCCATGTCGGGCTCCGTGCTGACAGCTCGGAGCCTGGAGCCTGCTTCGGATTCTGTGTCTCCCTCTCTCTCTGCCCCTCCCCCACATGCACTCTGTCTCTCTCTGCCTCTCAGAAATAAAGAAAACTAATAAAAAAAATGTTTAAACAGTTGGATTCATCTATATCTTACTTCCATTACTTACTGTCAAAAGCCTAAAAAATTTAAGCCATCATTTCCTAATGTCAAAAGCAAAATTTGGCAAATAGGTAACATTAATTTCTACTTTTTAAGCTTTGCGAATTTGTCACTAAAGACTTTGACTCTCTTAAGCTTGGCATTTAAGTGTTTATTTGAACTTACTATGGGATTGTCATTATTGGTTATGGCCCAGGCCCTTAAAACAGAGATTACCAGATCATCAAGCAAACATGTTTCAGAGTAAATAAAAACCTGTAGCTTTAGGGTCCGGTGTTTCAATACAAAAGCCAAACTCCCTACACTTACACCAGAGACACCCTTTCCAAATTAGAACAACCTAGTACTCCTAAGAGTCTCATCATTTCACCCGCTGATTTAAATAAGGAATCCTGAGAGGATTTATGATCATTTGATTGTTATTCAATTGGCAGTGATTTTTCGGACAGACCATCTCTCCTATGTCTTTGCACTGTCAGAAAGAGCCACAGGCCCTTGCCGGGGCGGGCGGAACGTGAATGGCTAAGCGACCCGAATAACCTGGACGTGGCTCGGAGCACCTCAGCTCCAGGTACGGCAGGCCACCTAGCGAAGGATCTGTATGGGTCAGCTAACAATCTCTCCACAGACACCAAGTCACTTGAGCTGCTGTTCAACTTCTGCTACATCTTTCTATGGAAGGAAGATACTCAGTCTTAACTTCTCTGTTTGGGAAGTTTGGATTTTCTTATTGCTCTTCACTGAACACGGCATTCCAGGAGTGACAGTCCTGGCAAGAAACAACTGAAGTCCCCACGGTTCTCAGAGGACAGTCTTTCTGCGCCCTCAGCCTCACCTGCACATACTAACTTAAAGAAGGAAACTCCTTTTTCCCTTCCCTTGAACAACTGCTATTGTCATTAGCACTGGGGGAGAGAATATTTTTGTGCTGTCATTCATGTATGACTCAGTTTCCAGGTCCAAAAAAGCAAGGAAGTTGAATTAAATGATCTAAGTTCCTTTCCAGTCTTTGCTGGGTTTTTTTTTTTTCCCCCTGAAACTAAATCTGCAAAACAACTTAAGGTACTGCTCCTAAGTGCCTAAGGAAATTTGTTTTAGGTATGTCTGCTCCCTGATGAATATCTCTTTATATGTTCTCCCGCCAACAAAACAAAACAAGACAAAACAAACCCCGTAACTAAATTAACAAAACAAGCAAAAGTCACTTAAACAAAAACCAGAAAGCTCTGAAGTCACTCATCATAAATATTCTGTTTCCAGGCTGTACCCTTATGTACATGTTATTCTTTCTGCCAGGATTGCCCTTCTTCCTGATGGAGGATCGCCTATAATTTAACACTCAGCCTAAATATTTCCTCTACCACCTTCTTAGGTCTCCCCCAGCAGAGCTGACCCTCCCTGAGTAGGTTCCCCTGCCTGTCAATATACCTACTGTTGCACTGAAATAAACCAGTAATTTATTCTTAGATGATGTTTGTCTCTCCCACCACATTGAGAGCTGCCCATTCACCTTTGTGTGCCCAGTGTGCCTGGCACTTAGGAGACGTTCAGGAGTTGGCAGATAAAAGAAAAACAAGTTCTCCATTGGGGCTGAGAGGTCTGGTCTCAAGAGGATAAGTGGTAACTGGTGAACTTTGAAAGGTTAATTCATTTATATGATGACTTTCCTGAACTACAAAGCAATGGAACAGTGACAGGTAATTTGCAAGCTCTGATTTTTTTTTTTTTTTAAAGTATACAGTTATTTCTGAAACAAAGTCTTCTCCCACTATACACTCATCCCCAATGGAACCTGGGGATTGCTCTGGCCTTGGAGAGGTCTACCAATTTATCCAGACTCCAGCTCCTTCCACCCGCAAAGGCAGCCTCGGAGACATTAGAACCACTGCATGTCTCAGTCGCAGAAGGTCAAATTTGGAACTAGCATACATGTCCCTGTTCTGAACTACTCTCCCCAAATCAATCCTGCTTAGAGACGTTCTACTACTATTTCCACTTGTACAGCATCTACTAGTGTATCGCACACACTCAGAGCGTGTAGAATTTGCTGGGTCATTTAACTAGTCTGTGGCAGGGCTGGGACGGTAAGCCCAGCAGTCTGGCTGTAGAGCCTACTCTTGGAGCCGTGACACTGGGCTGCTCCATCAGCGGACTAGGGTAGGGTGGGGAAGACCTTCAAACACGGTGTGAAATACTGGAATTTTTATCACTGACACAGAACTATGGATCAGAAAGCTCATTAAGGAGAGAGAGGCACAGGCAACTACAGCACAAGTTCGAGGAGGAAATACACGACAGAAAGCACTTACTACAGAGCCCCCCGAACATACCCCCAGAAACTGAAAGCAGGGACTTGCACAGATTTGTACGCCCACGGTCACCGCAGCACTATTCACAGCAGCCAAAAGTGAAAGCAGTCCAAGTGTCCACTGATGAATGAATGGAAAACAAAATGTGGTACATCCGTACAACAGAATACTATTCAGTCTTAAAAGGGAATTTAATCCTGGCAGAAGCTACAATGCAGATAAACCTTGAAGACATCAGGCTAAGTCGAACACGCCAGACACGAAAGGGCAAATGCTATATGATTCCACTTACGTGAGGTACCTAGAAGAGTCAATTCATAGAGATGGAAAGAGGAATAGTGGTTGCCAGGAGCCAGGGAAGGAGAAGATGGGAGTTAGTATTTTATGAGCACAGAGTTGCAGAATGGGATAATTAAAAATGTTTTGGAAGGGCACCTGGGTGGCTCTGTTGGTTAAGCATCTGACTTCGGCTCAGGTCATGATCTGACCTCTGTCTCTGTCTCTCTCTCTCAAAAATAAATAAACATTAAAAAAAAAATTTTTTTTAATCACTAAAATGATGGAGAGGTGCCTGGCTGGCTCAGTCAGTAGGGCATGTGGCTCTTGATCTTATGGTTGTGAGTTTGAGCCCCACCTTGGGTATAGAGCTTCCTTTTAAAATAATTGCTAAAATGACAGATCTTATGTATATTTTACCACAATTCCTTCATTTTTTAAATGTTCATTTATTTTTAAGAGAGAGATAGAGCACAAGCAGGGGAGGAGCAGAGAGAGAGGGAGACACAGAATCCAAAGCAGGCTCCAGGCTCCGAGCTGTCAGCACAGAGCCCGACGCGGGGCTCGAACACACAGATGGCGAGATCGTGACCTGAGCCAAAGTCAGATGCTTAACCAACTGAGCCACCCAAGCGCCCCTACCACAATTTTTTAAAATAGTTATATACCAACTACAATGTGAGAAAAAACAGTCAACTTGAAGTTTGGAGTCTGTCTGTGGGAAGCTAATGCCCTTAGTTAAGTTGCTTTCCTCGGCCTCACCCTCATCCGTAAAACACACAGGGGGTCTGTATCCTTGGGGTTGTTAACATTACGTGAGAAAATACCCGGCTCTGGGTAGGCACTTAACTGACTTTTGAACATCATTCTGACAGTCTAGAAAGTCCTGAGAATGACACTGGCCTACCAGCCAAACCTATTTGAAGGCGGGATAAGCTGCTGGTCCTTAAAGAAGGACGAGAATAGGGGAGCCTTCTTTGCAGAGACTCAGTCCTCTGCCAGCGGAGGTGACACCTGCCAGGACACCACACTGGGAGGGAAGAGGACCAGATCACAATATGACTGGGTGATTCTCTCTACCACCCGGCCTGAACACCTGCCCCGCCTATCTTGGGGTAACTAGAGAGGAAAAACAGGACTTCCGCCTTCCTCTGAAAGGACTCCTTTCCCCCACCCTCCACAACCAGGAGAACACGAACCAACTCTTCAAGACCCCCCCCACCTCATCCAAGAAGTTTCCGCTAGCTTTTAGCTTTCCCTGAGACTTTGCTGTGCCCTGGGGACACCATATCTTAAGTAGACACTATCTTCCTCTCCTGCCATGTGCCTCAGGGCCAGGAAGAAATAAGTGTCCTTCCTCCCTCCCACTTGTCACTTCCAGTAGAGGACATCCTTCCTCCAATACTCCCCTCCTTCCTCTTGCAAAAGCCCCTTATCTTCAAGGCTCTGGCCATCAGCTTCCCCCCAACCCTGCTGCCCTCAGGTCATCTATGGACGTCCTCACTGCCCTCATCTATTGGTGGTATCTGCTTCTGGTTCACAGACTTCCCTTTGACCCCTTTCTCCTGTTATCCCCCTTAGTGACTCCTGTGCCCATTTGGACAACTTGCCACAGAGCTCGGCCTCTCCCAAGTCCTTGTCCTCCTCTTCTCCAAAAACCCTTTCCTTCCTCCTACCTAACACTGCTGTGCTCATGCCCGGCACGTCAGCCTCAGAGGCGGCTGCCTCCAACATGTCTCCAGCCTCGGCCTCCTTCCTTCTGGCTGGGGCTCGGGCTCGCGTAAATACCTACTACCCCAGTAGCTGCTGCTACTACCACCGCGGTTCCCCGCCTGATGGTTACTTGCAAGCACTGGCCTCTAGCACTTTCTTTCTGTGCCTTACCTCCCCAGGCCCCACCTCCCTCCTTCAGGAGCTTAGATCTCACATTATGAAAGCCCTCTCGCTGGTACCTTCCAGCCCCAGCACCCAGCACGCATCAACATCAACGCTGCTGGAGAGGGAAAGAGACCCTTGCAGCCGGCCTTACGAAACTTCATGTTAAATGCACTTACGATCCCAAACCAGGAACGGGCATTCGCTGCCTAGAAATGTTACTGATTCTCCCCTATGCCCTCCCTAAGCTCACGCTCTACAGATGACCTTACCTCACTTTTCCCAAACACAAGCCATCAGGCACAAACTCCCTCATTGCTCCTGCGCCAAATCTACAAACCTACCAGCATCGTTACCCACCTCCTCCCTGTCTCCCGCTGCACGAAGAGCACACTCCTGCTCCTCGTAGCAAAGCCAAGCACTCCACACAGGCTTTGCTCCACGCGTCCCTAC
Source organism: Herpailurus yagouaroundi (assembly GCF_014898765.1). NCBI lineage: Eukaryota > Metazoa > Chordata > Mammalia > Carnivora > Felidae > Herpailurus > Herpailurus yagouaroundi. The sequence continues at coordinate 10,106,335 of NW_024412395.1, forward strand.
GCCCCTACCCAAGAACAGCATTCCGGTCGCTGTCCCCTTTTTCCTGCCTCTTTAATCAGTCTTTACCTCCGTAGGGGATCATCCCCAACAGCATACAGACGCGGTCGACTGAATCTTCATCTTAAAACACACACACCCCTGTGATCACCATCTGTCCCCCCCAGCTAGTGACACAATTTCCCTGTAGCCCTGGTTATCTATACCAATGCTTCTCAAACTTGTAATTACCTGGGAATCTTGTTAAAATTTATATTCTGATTCCGTAGGTCTAGAGGGGAGCCCAAGAGTCTGCACTGCCTACCAACTCCCAGATGGGTCCTGGCCCAAGGGTCCCACTCTGCCCGACAAGGCCCTGTGTTTCCTTTCCTCCCTACTTCATTTACAAATTCCCTTCCAGCGCGGCTCCCTCCCCCAGCATAACTTCCAGACACTGGGCTGGTCAGGGTCACCCCTAAACCCCACGCTGCAAACTCCAATAAAAACTGTTCTCTTCCTGGGGCGCCTGGGTGGCTCGGTCCATTGAGCGTCCGACTTCGGCTCAGGTCATGATCTCACGGTTCAAGGGTTAGAGCTCAGCATCGGGCTCTGCGCTGACAGCTCGGAGCCTGCTTCGGATTCTGGGTCTCCCTCTCTCTCTGCCCCTCCCCTGCTTGCCTTCTGTCTCTCTCTCTCAAAGATAAATAAACTTTAAAAAAACAAAACTGTTCTCTTTCTCCTTTCCCATGCCCTCCGCTTTCACCAAAGAGCACGTGGCAACTGCGAGCCAACCCTGCCTGGAGAAGGGAAGGCCCGTAGCAGGCCAATTCAAAGACCCCTCATGGGGTCTCCCTCCGGATCCTGTCCCTTCTGGCCTCTAGAGCACCACACTCCCCCTCACCCCCCACCTCCGGGGCTTGCTGTGTCTCTGGCAGCTCTCTGTCAGGCATCTCAGGCCAGGTCTTCCTCCTCTACCTGGCTCCTAAATGCCAGTCCGCCTCAGAGCTCCGTCTTCCCGCCCCTACGCTCCCCTTCGGTGACCTCATCCATTCCTGCAGCCCTCCATGCCACTCCCAAACTTCTAAAATGCAGCCTAGACAATTCTCCTGACCTCCAGACTCCTATCCCTCTGCCAAACTGCCACCTCTCCCCACGTGGCTGTCCTGCGAGAATCTCAAGCTTAACATTCCCAAAATAGAACTCTCAATTCTTCTTTCCCTGCTTCAAATCTTTTCCATCTCCACTATTAGTAGTAGTTACTCAAGTGAGTAGTTGTGCCCAAGCTATTACTAAAGCCAAAACCTGAGAGTCATCATCTTGGATTCCCTTTGCCTCTCCCCCAACTCAGTTCGTGACCAATTCTACTGGTTCCCTCTCCAAAACCCCTTTCAAAGTGGCTTATCGTGGCCACTTTAGCCCCTCTTCAATCTATTTTTCACACAGCCCCTACTGTGAGTTTTCCAAAACCGCAAATAGAAGTGGGCATAAAGCCCTTTATGGCGCCCCATGAATAAAATCCAAAGCCACTATTCACCAACCTCTCCCTGGCCAGCTTTGCCTTCTTTCAAGTTCCACGAGCGGGCCAAGTGCTTTCCTATCTAGGATTCCTTTCACGTGCTCTGCTCCCTTCTTGTATTGCTTTTAGGAAGACCTGAAGCAACAGGAAGCAAGCAAGACACAGTCAAGTGACCGAAGAAGACCCCCGTGGCTGCCCGGAGCGGAAAGAAAGAGGTAGGGTCTGGTATGAGCCAATACTACACTGGGAAGGAAAGGGCCAGATCATTTGAGACCCCGCAGGCCCAGCACTGTAGAGACTGCAGACTTTCCAATGAGGGCAATGGAAGGCCACTGAAGTGCTTCCAGCAAAGGGGTGACATAATTAGTCCTGCATGTTGGAAAGATCACTCCAGTTAAAGTACGGGAAACCAGAGGGGCCAAGAGCAGATGTGGGAGGTACAGGAGGCCAGACCAGAAACAACGGGGGCCTAAGAGGATGACAGTGGAGACGGGGAAAGTGGTTAGACTTTAGAACTATTTAGGAGGCTGTGATGCTGTGATTTATAAGAAATACACACTTGCTCCTTCAGATGGCCAAAATGTATTTCTCATGTATACTTAGTCTTCATCCAGTTTCTGTCTCGCAGCTCCCCAAACCCTTGGAATTTCCTGAATGCAAAGGGCAACAGGAACATCTTTTGTTATAATATTTAAGTCTCTTGTCCTCAGTTCCTGAAAAGCCTCAGAGCCAAAAAGGCGGAATGGGTGTCGTGTTATTCATAACATGACCTTCCCACCACAACTAGGTTTGTGCTAATGAGGTGACCTTTAGACCACCTAAGTATGGGCGCTGGTTGCCAGAGGAACCCACCTTGGACAGGGGGTTGGAAGTTCCAGTCCCACCCCCCTGACCTCCTGGGAAGGGAAGGGGCTGCTGGGAAGGGAAGGGGCTACGGGGCAGTGATTTCATCAATCATGTCTCTGTAATGAAGCCTCCACAAAATCCCAAAAGGAGGTGTGGAGAGCTTCCAGGTCAGGGAATCACGTGCCACGTGCGGGCCCCCAACCCCATGAGGCCAGAAGCTCCTTCGTTCAATGCCTCACCCTACGTAGCTCTTCATCTGGCTCTTGATTTGTCTCCTTTAACACCCCTGTAATAAATCCCTGATCTCGTGAATAAATGGGTTTGCTGAGTTCTGTGAGCCACGCTAGCACATTAATCAAACCCAGGCAGGGGGTCACGGGCACCTCTGGTTTGTAGTGAGTCGGTCAGAAGCACAGGGAACGATCTGGGCTTGCGACTGGCATCTGAAGTAGAGCGTGGTCCTGGGGGGCCAGACCCTTAATCTGTGGAATCTGATGCCGTCTCCAGCTGGTGTCAGAGAACTGCACAGTGGTGTGGGGTGGGGGGGGAACCACACACACGTACAGCCTTGGAATTGGGTCCAGAACCCCTCTAGAAGTTAAAAATGGCAGCACTTAATGAATGAACACATGTAATTTTAGATTTTTAAAAAGGCTTAACACACAAGTATGAGTAGAGGTCCCACAATGACTACGTCCACTACTGATAACAGGATCAGCTAATCCACACTGGACGACAGTCCACCAGTCCTTTCCTGTTGTTACTGGCAGACTGGGGTGGAAGGAAGGAGGGGGGGGAATGCCAGGAGAGGTAGGATGAAAGAAAAGAAAGATACTAGCTCACAAATTAGGGCAGTGGATGGGAAAAGGGCCAAAACGGGAAGAAAGGAAATGCCAGCTTTGCTGAGTTTCCAGGCGGCCTCATGACCACTCGAGCAACCTTCAACTGGGCCGGACTGAACAAAAGCCATTCTCACCACACTTAGTTTTCTGAACTTACAGTTTAACATGACTTGTGAAACCCCTCGTTCCAAATATGCTTTGTGCAAAGGATATTTGTTATATGAAAATACTAGAGGGGGCGCCTGGGTGGCGCAGTCGGTTAAGCGTCCGACTTCAGCCAGGTCACGATCTCGTGGTCCGTGAGTTCGAGCCCCGCGTCAGGCTCTGGGCTGATGGCTCAGAGCCTGGAGCCTGTTTCTGATTCTGTGTCTCCCTCTCTCTCTGCTCCTCCCCCGTTCATGCTCTGTCTCTCTCTGTCCCAAAAATAAATAAACGTTGAAAAAAAAATTAAAAAAAAAAAAAAAAAGAAAATACTAGAATCACAGAAGAGAAGTTTTCGAGCTGGAAGGAAACTTAGAAATCACTGAATCAGGCTTCAGGCTCAGGATGCCTCTTCTCTCCACCGATAGACACTTTGGGAGATTTCATCTAGAAGCTAAAAGAATAGAGTCCTTCCATCCAGGTAGATAATTAAAAGGTATTAGGTTTTGGGGCACCTGGGTGGTATAGTCAGTTAAGCACCTGACTTCAGCTCAGGTCATGATCTCGTGGCTTGTGAGTTCAAGCCCCCCATTGGGCTCTGTGCTGACAGCTCAGAGCCTGGAGCCTGCTTCACATTCCTTGTCTCCCCCTCTCTCCTCCCCTCCCATGCTCATGCTCCATCTCACAATAATACATAAACATTAAAAAAAAAATTTAAAGGTATTAGGTTTTAAAAAGAGAAATCAAAAATTGCTGGCCAAATACATATTGCCCAAAGATTTATAATAATTGGAAGAGAGGGGCACAGATTAGGTTTTTAAAGATTTTTTTTAGTTCCTTTGCCAGTGAATTTTATTTTTAAAAATACACAGATGATTAATGACTAATTTTAAGCTGTTCATCAAGGAGATCATTTTGGCAATAATTTTTTTTTTTTTTTTTTACCAATTTGTTTTAGGGTTAAAAAAAAACTCAGCTGTTCCATTTGGTTTAAGGATCAGCTAGATTTAAATTTCTAATTTCCAAAGCTACTGCATATTTGGCTAATTAATTCTAGCATCTGACAATGAAAAAACAGGAGAAAGAACATAAAGTTAAAAGTAAAATATTAAAAGTCTCTAAAATGGTAAAAACCCTGGCTGCATTTTATTCTCCCATCATACATACTTTGGTAAGCATATGAGACAAAGATTTGCTCAATAATGTCTGGTCTAAACCTTCAAAAGGAAATCTGGGAGCCTCCAAGAATGTCCAGGGTCCTCAAGCTCTCCTTGTATAATTCCCTCCCACATTGTACCAGGTTTGGTCCATGTGTCAGTAGAAGTGAGGGTACGTCTGTCACCTCCAAGATTAGATACAAAGGTATCACACCTTCCATCTTGACTGCCCTCTTTCTCTCTCTCCCTCTCTCAGATCACTTGCTCTGGGGAGAAACTTAGTCACCACGTTGTGAAGAGTCCTACAAAGAGGCCCTCATGGTGGGGCACTCAAGCTTCCAGCCAGCAGCCAGGAGAGTGAGCCACCGTGGAAGCAGATTCTCCATCCCCAGTCAAGCCATCAGATGACTCCAACCTCCGAAGAGACCTGAGCCAGAATCACCCAACCAAGCTGCTCCCGGATTCCTGAATTTCAGAAACTGTTTGAGACAATAAACGTCTGTCCATTTAAGCTGTTACATTTGGGCTAATTTATTATACAGCAGTAGAAAATTCATTCAAGACAGATGAACTTTAGAGGTAGCCAGCCACACAGGACCAAACCACTATATTTCCTTCAACTCATGCCATTACATGAAGAAAATACATGTACACACTATATATAAGATGCCCACAAAGCACTGGCAAAAGCAACAATGACAACAATGTCAATTAATCAATTATCAATTAATTATCAATTAATGGCACCACTCTCTGCATTCAGATTTCAATTGTTTTCAAAAAGCACAAACTCCCCAAAGAGTCATCTACAACCACCATAGGGAACACTCACAAAAATTATAAGCATTCCCCCCCTTTTTTTTTAGAGTAACATAAACTTGAAATACCTTCCCTCTTTGACTTTCCGCGTCCACATTCTCGTCATGTTTCTCCCCACTCTCACCCGTCCAAAAGCTCATACACCCTCTTGCCTACTGGGTTCTCCGTTTTGAAACCTCTAAGAATACGTACATATAGACGCCCATATTTGTATTCTTAGGTAACCGAGAGAACTGAGAAGTTAAAGGAACCAGCTCATGGTCAAATCTCCAAGGTCAGATACGTATCTGGTATTGCTTAGATCAGTGGGTCGGTGCCAAGTGGACAACAGATACTCTATAAATGTTCATTTCTTTCCTCTTCCTTTCCCACCTCCCCCACGATTAGGAAAGATTGCATTTTCTCTGGTACTCTGTTTTCTTTGATTCGGACTTCTCAACAACATGCATTCTCTTGAAAAAAAAATTTTTTCTTCAAGTGTCTTGCATATCTAACAGCAGGGGTTAGTTATTTGCTCAGAAGCAACTGGATCCAGTGAAAAGTGGGACTCTTGCCTTATCATCTTGAGACAAGTTACACTGGGAACCTCAGAAGAGCTCACCAAGATCTCTTCCAAAAACTGCAGCTCTTCGGTGTTATCCTGTCTCCAAATCTAGCTTTCAGAAAGGGTTTCCAACAATGTTTCTAACTTCCATAAATTTCATGAGTGGAGAGGGATTTAGTAACCGAATGCAAAGAGGCATTGTGGGATTGGGCGATGTGGCACAAAGGATTACCTCAACTCTGGTTTACAAATTTCCAGAGTCCCGAGCCATCTCCAGCCAAGGCAAGAACCTTAAAGAATTAAGGCAGAATTAAGAATTCAGAACTTTTCTTCTTCCACCTTTCACCAACACCCATTTAGATCCTATCTGACATTCTAATTCTTGTCTCCCCACCTATGTGTCTGGGTCCCACATTCACAAAGTCCTGGGAAAGCATCTACCACTAGGGAAATCTTGCCAAGATCTCAGATACCCACTGTTTTCAGTGGGAAATCCCATGAATAGAAAAGGAAGTTAAGACCCAGATGCGATCAGAAGAAAGCAGTCTATGGGACAGGACTAAAACCACACACAAGGAGGGGCGCCTGGGTGGCTCGGTCGGTTAAGCGTCTGACTTTGGCTCAGGTCATGATCTCACAGTCCGTGAGTTCGAGCCCAGTGTCGGGCTCTGTGCTGACAGCTCAGAGCCTGGAGCCTGTTTCAGATTCTGTGTCTCCCTCTCTCTCTGCCCCTCCCCTGATCATGCTCTGTCTCTGTCTCAAAAATAAGTAAACGTTAAAAAAAAAAATTAAAAAACCACACGTAAGGAATGTGTCTCTCTGGCCTCATTCCCACCCTTACCTCCATTCCACCCCCACTACCACAAAGAACACCTTAAACATGCCCAATTTCGTGTACTCCTAACAGGTGGCATAACTATTTACCACCTTTTTACTGCCGTGGGGTCTCCAGCACACAGAGGTGAAAAGTCATGCTCAAGACCCCACCACCAATAAAGTTTCAAAACCAGCATCGCACCTAGGTCTTCACATCTTGCCCTCCTTTTCTTCCCAATATTCGACACCACCTCCCCAGTCACTCCCTTTCTGAGAACTTCCACGTTCTAATTCCACTGCTCCAGGTTTAGGGAATATTGCCTTCACCTGTTTTGAGCTTTGACCTCCAAGAATCTTCGTTGCTCTGCTGAACACAGGTCATGTGCACATCTAAAAGATATGCTATACTCTCTGACAATCAGTGCCCACTATCCATCTCCAAAACTTAAAAAGAAAGAAAGTTAGAAAGCTAGGCCAAAGCAGAAAGTTCTCTGTTCTACAAAGGGACGTCACAGGGGACGCAAATGAACAATCAGCCAAGACTCTTCCATGGGCAATTCTAAATTTTTTTTTTTTAATATTTATTTTTGAGAGAGAGAGAGTGGGGGACGGGCAGAAAGAGAGGTAGACACAGAATCTGAAGCAGGCTCCAGGCTGCTGAGCTGTCAGCACAGAGCCCCACGTGGGGCTCGAACTCAGAGACCATGAGTTCATAACCTGAGCGGAAGTCTGATGCTTAACCATCTGAGCCACCCAGGAGCCCATGGGCAATTCTAAAGCAGTCCACCAGGTACAAAAACTTCTCCCCTGAAGGCTCACCTGATAACAATACCAAAGTTCCAATGTTTCCAAGATTCATCTGTAAATTAGCACAGAAAGGACACTGCTCAAACAAGCAGACTGGGCACAGCTATCTCTGCCCTTAGCAGTTCTAAACCCACCCCGACACGGATAACCTTACATACCCGCAAGAGGGCAAGAAACGAGGAGTGGAAGCCTGGTCCAGCCACACAGTTCAAGTCCGTGGTACTTCCTATTAGAAAGCCACAGACGGTGGCAGTCCTACTATCAGAAATGAACTGGAGCGGGATGGGGGGGGGGGGGGGGGGGCAAAGAAACAACTCTACGCTCGCTTGCAAGACAGGACCAAAAACAAACAGACCAAACAACTTCTGGAGCACAGCCCCAGTTCAGTCCAAGTTCCTAAGGTACTAGGAAGTTTTTGCAACACTTACTACAGCTCTTACCCTGCCCACAGCGGCAACTAAGGTACTGAGGAAGTGGACCATACTGGGGCTGGAGGCCCTAAAGGGCAGGAAGTGGAAGCAGAGGCCATTTGTGGGAAAAGGGAAGGAGCGGCGAAAAGGGAGAGGCTGGGGCGCCGCCCCCATTTCCTCAGCCCCGGGCCGGCTGGGAAGCCGGGAGGCTCTCTCCAGGGGACCTGCCGTGGCCGAACGGGGCCGACAACCCTGTGTCGCCCTCCGCCTCCCTCCACAGCCTACGCGCAGGGAGCGGGGGCAGGCGGTCACCGAGCGCAGGGCGGTGCACCCCACTTCCCCAGCCCGCGCCCCACCCCGCCCGGAGCGGGCCTGTCGAGGCACCGGCACCCTTACCTGGGACCCGTCCCGCGCCGCCTCGGCCGTCTGCACCGATCCCGCAGCTCTTAAGCCTGCCCCGCCCTGTCCTTCGCCTCCACCCGGGGCCGGACCCCAGCAGTCCCCTGCCGATTTGTCATTGAGCCTCTGGCTTGCTTCCCCACCCCCGAGCGCGCCCCCGGCGTCGCCTAGGCAACCCCGCCTCCCGGGAGAGCGCGCTTTCCTTCCGCTCTTGCCTGCCCCCTGGAGGCCACGCCCACTAAGAGCATATTAGCCAATCCGAAGCGAGGCCCAGAGGCTGGGGAGGAGGGTTTGCCAATAAGAGGCCGCCTCAGTCGGGAGGGGCGGGCTCGGCACGCCTGCCCCACCCACCTCTACTTCCTCCTGCTTTCCGCGGGCGGGCGGCCGGCCGGACTTGCTGCGCGTGACCGCTGCTGCAGTGGAGTAGAGCTGGTCTGGGGACTCTGGGCGTGGGCGGGTGGAGGGCGCTCCAGTCGTGGATTTAGGTCAGAGTGAGGCCAAACTAGTGGAAAGCAAAAGGGTAGGGAGGACCGATAGAGAAAAACCAAAATTGCGATGCATCGCGGGAGTGTCTAAGGGTCCAGGCTGCTGTCCGGACGCCGGCCTGGGGCATCTGAGACAGCGGGACCTCCGCCTGTCGCCACGACTCGCTTGGCTAAATGACATCCCATTAGCTGTAATGGGGCTACTTGTCCAATGCCTAGTAATAACTTGATCCAGATCACATACAAGGTTCCGAATCCTAACCCCAGGTTCCCGGAGGCAGGAAGTGCAGTGGGCTAGCAGGGTACAGACAGGTTTTTCACCCACAACCTGCCCCCCTCATTGTCCTCCAAATAATACAGGGAACTTGTAGTTTTCTACCCAAACAGGGCTTCACCTCGGGTTGATTTTCCTAACTATCCGCCCCTCCCTAGAGCTGAATCCTCTCCAACCCTGCTCAGCAGGATGTGTGGCCCCACTGACCCCTACACAAACCTCATGGCAGGTCACGCCGTATCACAATTGTTCAAATGCCCCCCTGTATAATCTCTAGGAATGGAAACTCTTGTTCAGGTTGATATCCACAGCAGCTAGCTAATTCTTTCCTTGTTAATAATTATACATTAGAATACATGTGTATTATATGAGAGGCTTTGTGCCTTGATTAGATTGCTGTGTAAAGCAACGAACACATACAGGCCCTCCACCAATAGCTCCCTCAAAAGGCACAGAAGCTTTACCTTAGTCTTCAGTAACAGGCTTACCAAAAAACATTTAACGAGAAGAATATCCCAGTGTTACACTATCTTACATATTGTTTTATCTTTCTCATATCTTTCTCATAAGTCATTGCATGACTTCTTGCATGCTGAGTATATGAGAGAAACTCTGCTAGGTACTAAAAGGGAGAAAGGGAGGAGGTGTCTCAAAAAGGAAGCTCTCTAATATTTATAATCTAGAAGGGGAATCAGACCCAAACCTCTTCCTATGGAGTAATGATTAAGTGCACAGGTTTGGAATCGGGAACCGTAGGTTCAAAGGAGGACTCTACCATATAACTAGCAGTTATTTTAGGAAGTGACTAAACCTCTGTGGGCCTCAGTTTCCCTAGCTACCCAATGGGAGCAGTAGTTCCACTAGGAACTTGGGAGTGCTAGGATCTTGGTGAGTGCTCAACAAATGTCCGCTTAAAAATATTTTTTAGTGTTTATTTTTGAGGGGGGGCGGGGCAGAGAGAGAGGGAGACAGAGAATCTGAAGCGGGCTCCGCACTACCAGTGCAAAGCCTCACATGGGGCTCAAACTCACGAACCGAGTGATCATGACTGGAGTGGAAGTTGTATGCCCAACCAACTGAGCCACCCAGTTGCCCCAACAAATGTTAGTTTAAATAGTGATTACCTCCAGAGGCCGAAGCTGTGGAAAGAACATTCTAGACACTCCCTCCTTCAAAAGTATTACTGCAGGGCGCCTGGGTGGCTCAGTCAGTGAAGCGTCAGACTTCAGCTCAGGTCATGATCCCATGGTTGGTGAGCTGGAGCCCTGAGTCAGGCTCTGCGCTGACAGCTCAGAGCCCGGAGCCTGCTTCGGATTCTGTGTCTCCCTCTCTCTCTGACGCTCCCCACTCATGCTCTGTCTCTCTCTGTCTCTCAAAAGTAAATAAACATTAAAAATGGTTAAAAAAAAATAATCTGGCAAACAGGTTTGCTATTCAAAAGTATTTACTGAGTATTGTGTGAGTCTTTACTGCTTTTAACAAATATTTCCGCTTCTCCTTCCTGGGCACCAGGTAGGATTGAACTTTCTAGCTCCCTGTGTTGGGTGAGGCTCTAACCAATGACTTGTGAGTGGAAGTAACACATAAATTATTTGGAGACCAGAGGACTTATTTGCCAATGCGAGACCCTCCATCGCTCTTGTCTCTTTGGTATGGCGGCTGAGAATGTTCGGGTCATAGTTGTTCCATCAGCCTGGGACCCTACAATGTCCACAGCGCTCCCCCTGCCAACCTGTGGTGGACATTTAGCATGACCGATAAACAAACCTTTGTGGTCTGAGGGCACTAGGATTTGGAAGTTGTTTGTTTACTGCCGCATAGCCTAGCCTGCTCTGACAGATACAAGGCCCTCAGGTGTGCTCAGCTGGGGACACTGTGGTGAACAGCTCAGAGGACAGGTAATAAGCCAGTAGACAAACAACTCAGTAATTACAAATTGTGTCATTACAAGTTCCTTGAGACTGGGTAGCAAAAAAAGGTCTCTATTAGGGGGTGACATTTAAACCATGCCCTGAAGGATGGAAAGGAATCAATCTCTGAAAAGGTTGGCAGTTGGAGGAAGGGGAGGGGAATATCTCAGGCAGAAGAACAAGCAGGAGCAAATTCCTAAGGCCGAAAGAAGCCGGGTCCTCTTTGGAACAGACAGGAGGCCCCGGTGGAGCACCATAAGCAGGGAGAAGTGAGACCGCGCAAGGGTAGAGAGGGAGGCAGGAGCCAGATTAGGTGGCGGCTTCTAGGTTATGATAAGGAGATGGGAGTTTATTCCAAGTGTGACAGGGAGCTACTGAGGGGGTTCAAGCCAGGAGGGTGACATGTTTGATTCAGGTTTTAAAAAGACCTGTAGTGTAGTGTGGAAAATGGGCTGCAAGGGACAGATGTGGGAATGGAGGTTAGGAGGCTGTCCCAGGAGTCCAAGCAAAGTGGGGTTCCACAGGAGCAGAGGCTAGAAGGCTGATCTTGTCCTCAGATAACAGGAGACATGGGGCAATTGCTGGGGGAGGGGAGCAAGAGGGCTGACGACTAAACCAGGGGTTCCTCCTGCCAAATCCCAGACAAAGCAGGGGCAGGGTTGAAAGTCAGGGGCCCCCAGAGGTGCTCTGACCCCAGGGAGATCGTGCTCAAAAGCCAGGCAGGAAGAGATGTGGAACAGACAGCAGACCAATTTCCTAGCATGTCAGCTAGCATCAGACACTTGTTCTCGTGAGCCTCCAGTATTATCTAAACAGATGGTGTTGCTGGACAGAGTCTGACAAGCCCTAACATCACTGTGGACCCTTGGTACTTGTTGTCTACCTGGACCGGAAAACAAAGGGTGCCACTAATCTATACATGGAAAAACAAAAACCACTCTTGCCTCCTGATGGTCATGGAAAGAATCTTACTGTAAATGGCAAAAATAGATGGAGATTATCTTTAGCACTTGGGTCATCTTCCTATTCTGTGCTTCTCTGCCCCTCTGTGCCCGTGTGTTTTCTCCCCACCTCCTGTGACCTCATCCTGTTCTCAGGACCAGGTCTCACAGTCTCCGTCACATGTAGGACTAAATGACTAATGACAGCTCAATGGATACCCACCCCTTCCTAAGCATTTGGGACATCCAGTGGATCAAAACCTGAAGTCCTAGGCCAGGGGAAGGATTCAGGGGAGAACTGGAGATCTTTAATTCAGAACTACTAGAATGGAGTGATTTATCCCTCCTCAGAAAAAGGGTCAGACTCCCGAGTCCTTGCTCAAGGTGCCAGATAAGGGTAACACACGATTAGAATCCTCTCCAAAGCCTGGGTACCGTCCATCCCCAAGCCTTCCTCTCTTTGTAGCTGTTTGCTAAAGGCTACAGAAAAGCCCCTAGCATTTACTTATTCCCAAACAAATTCAAAATGTTGACTTTGTTGCTCAATCTAGGTATTGCCGCTATAAAAGATTTACTAGGGGTTTAAAAACCACTCTTTGCTATGCGTCTTACTGAGAGCCTCTCTTTCCTCATTACTATCTTTCTATGTGGTCGCTGCAGCCCCAGCCAGTCAGCAGGAGCTAACCAGCTGTTCCTGGGAATTGTTCTGCTGGAAAGGCAGAGGCCTCAGCAGTTACTAGAAGTTGAGCTTTCCTCTTCCAAAAGAAATTAATCTACTTGGGAAATGCGTTAGGAAAAAAAAAAAAAAAAAAAGAGTGACTTGTTTCTAAATTATTGAATTAGCTAGATTTATCTTTCTGCCATCATAGCTTACAGAGAGTTATCTCCCAGAAAGGAAGTCAAATCTGTCTTGTCATTAAAGACTAAGTCTTCATCATTCTTGCTAATCCCCATGACATGCCAGCTCATGTTCTCCCCGGCTCCCATCTTTGTGGAGACACGCGCTCCCTGCTCCAGAACACCTGCATGGTGAACATCCACCTTAGATCGGGTGCTGACCTCCAGGCAACCAGATAAAAGCCCCTGCAGGGGGAAGGGCACACGCGAAGCCTCACTGCACAATCTGTGCGGGTGACAAGCCCAGTCCTGGCACTAAGGGCCCTAAATTGCGGGAAGCAATCTACTCTCCGGGTGGTTGTGCAGACCCGGCCACAGCAGCTCCGTGGGAAGGACCAGCTGGCCAGAGGTTGGAATTCTGCTCTCTGTCCCTCGGGACCCACTCCTGCCTGCCCTCCCCTCCCACAGGGAGGAGGAGAGGCCCAGAGCTCAGAAGGGACATGTTTGGGCCAAGTGAGGCTGTGGGGAGCCTCTCCACAGAGACCAAGGTCCACCCTCCTCTGAGGAGTTCAGGCTGGCACCGTGCCAGGTCCTGCGCCCCGCAGTTTATAACTTCATCATGGCATCCTTCATGAGGGAGTCTAAGAGAGAGCTGTGATTTCCTATTTACAGATAGGTCAGTGAGGTTGATAGGCAGATGAGGCCTCAAATCAACTGTGCCTGACAACAAAATCCATACTCTTTATCACAGTCTCTACCGCCTTCCCGGCAACAATTGCAAACTGTGTGACCCAGGACAAGATACCTCCCCACTCTGCCCTCGGTTTTCTCTGTACAGTGACAGTCTCAGGTCTACACCGAGCACCCACAATGGGCAGGAGCTGTGCCAGGCACCAGCTGTCTGGGACCTCTAGGGTCCGTGCTCTAACGCCTCCTGAGTGGGCACCCGGATAAGGAAGAGGCCTTTGACAGACCCAGCTCAGCTCCTAACTGTGGAAGTCCCACAGAACTCCTGGCCCCCCACAGTGTTCCTACCCCCATTTTATCACAGCCTGAAGCCACCTCCAGGAACCTCCCTGGAGGAGTGGCTGGTATGTAAAAGCAAGGCTAAAAAATATCTCCCTAGATCACTTGATGCTTAAACATAGGAGATCGGGACCTTCAGTTAACCAGAAATTGTAGCTGATGGCTATTGTCAGCCACTCACATTTAAATAGAATTCTTTTAATCTTTCCTGGTACTAAGGTATTATACATCAAAATGCCTGCTATAGTGGCCCATAGTAAGCCTCAACAAATACTTGTTATGGATGGATGGATGGATGGATGGATGGATGGATGGATGATGGATGGATGGATAATGGATAGATGGATGAGTGGATGGATGGATGGATGGATGGATGAGTGGATGGATGGATGGATGAGTGGATGGATGGATGGATGGATGGAGGGATGATGGATGGATGGATGGATGGATGGATGAGGGAACAGCTGGAGAAAGTTTGATTGGGAGACTCAAGGAAAAGGGCATGCTATTCAAGAGTTGGGGTGCCCTGGTAAGTGGCAGGAGACGGAATTTGGCAGCCAGAGGGCTGTCTGAGGGTCTGGAGGATATAGGCAGGAGATGGGGAAGGCACACACAGAAAACAGTAGGCAAATCTAGAACACAGACCCCAACACGTTGACAGTGTAGTCTCCCACCGTGGGCTCTGCATGGCACACAGAGCAGTGTCAGGCACACAACAGGTGTTATCACACTTGGTAATTAGGGCCCCTGCGGTCTGCCTGGTCAGCTCACACTGGGTAGTGGCTGGACAGAGTCTGCCTCGTGGGTCTCAGCAGAGCTGTGACAAGCTGGGTCTGGTACTCAGGCCTTTGGCAGGCCTTTGTCTCAGGCCTTTGTCTGAGGTCAGGAGGCCCCGGTCCTGCGACACCCAGAGAGACCATCCTCCCGCCTCTTCTCAGTTAACAAAGCCCCAAGGCTAGGGTGGCCACATCAAGTATAGATGCAATATGGGTGACACACTTACACTACAAATTACTCATTGTTGACCTGCAATTCAAATTTAACTGGACATCCTGCATTTTTACTTGCCAAACCTGACAACCTAGCCCAAGCCCAGGGATCTCTGGGTGGGCAAATCTCAGTGGCCCCACCCACTAACATGGTCAAAGCCCACAGGTGCTGTGCTTGTCAAGAGGGGAGGAACTGAGTCCCGGACAGAGGGACTCCCCCCAAGGCATATAACATCTCCCCAGTGGGGACAGTTGAGGGACTTGAATGAAATGGTGTGTGGCAGGCCTAAGCCACAGGGAGGATGGGGGGGTTGCCCCTTCAGGTCCAGTTCTTTCCCCATTGCTTCCTGCAGCCTTCCTCCTAAGGAAGCCCCCCTCCCCTCTTCCCTCCCCCCCTCCCCCTGCAACCTGCGCCCATTCATTCTCTCAGCATATAATGACTGGGAACCTCTTAGGGACCAGGGTAACAGTGGCAGATCAGGCATGACCTCCAGCCTTACCCAACCTCACTTCATCTTCTAAGAAGCCTCCTTGATGACTCAGGCCTCACTGATCTGTCCATATAGTTTCACAACCAATTACATGGCTCCTTCTGTTCTGCTGCCTGATGAGTGTGAGGGTGGGTCCCCAACAGAAATCCTAAGACCCCAGCAGACAGAGTGCCCAATGCTATAGTATGACACAGCTCTTGCCCAGAATGTAAGAATGATTTGAGTCCTGGCCTGTCACTTCCCAGCTGGGGGCCTTGGGCAAGACTTGTCATGCCCTTGGGGCACCTGGGTAACTCAGTTGGTTAAGCGTCTGACTTCAGCTCAGGTCATGATCTTGTGGTTTGTGGATTCGAGCCCCGCGTCAGGCTCTGTGCTGACAGTCAGAGCCTAGAGCCTGCTTTGGATTCGGGGTTTCCTTCTCTCTCTGCCCCTCCCCTGCTCACGCTGTCACTCTCTCTCTCAAAAATAAATAAATGTTAAAAAAAAAAAAAAAGACCTATCATGCCTTTAAGCCTTAGTTTCCTTGTCTGCAAGGAGAGAGCTGTTCCATGGAGGTTGGTTGGGGGTTAAATAATACAAAGCAAAGTGCTTGGTGCCTATATTCCCTGTAGGAGCCCCTTGGTTTCCTTTACTTCATTTTGCTTTGAGTTAACTTCTTACATTATCTTTAATTATGGTAAATACACATAATATAAAATTCACCATTTTTTAAAGGGTACAGTCCAATGGCACTAAGCACATTCATACTGTTGTGCAAACACCATCCGTCTCCAGAACTAAAGAGCATCCTGCAAAACTGAAACCCTGCTCTCATTAAACACAAGCTGCCCCTTCCCCGTTCCCACAAACCCTGGCAGCTGCCTTCTTTCTGTCTCTATGAATGTGACTACTCTAAGTACCTCCTATAAGCGGAATCATACAGTATTTGCTTTTTGGCAACTGGCTCATTTCAATGTCGCATAACGTCCTCAAGGCTCACCCATATCGTGGCGGGTGTCAGAATTTCCTTCCTTTTGAAGGCTGAATTATACTCCATTGTGTGTGCACCACACTTTGTGTATTCACTCGGGTGGACCCTTGGGTTGCTTCCAACTTTTGGCTTTTGAGAACAATGCTGCTGTGAACATGGGTGTGCAAATATCTCTTCGAGCGCCTGCTTTTCCATTCTTTTTGTGGGATTTCTGGATCATGTGGCAGGTCTATTTTTAATTCCTTGAGGAACCGCCATTCCATTTACATTCCCACCCGTGGTGCACAAGGGTTTTCAACTTCTCCACATCCTCACCAACACTTATTGTCTGTTTCCTGATAGTAGGGGGGGGGGGGGGGGGGGGGGGGGGGGGGGGGGGGGGGGGGGGGG
>NW_024412395.1:10123020-10137961 GCF_014898765.1 Herpailurus yagouaroundi
GTCCCCCCCCCCCCCCCCCCCCCCCGCCCAACAGGAGTGAAGTAGCCATTTTCTCCATTTGGGGACCCTGCTCTCAGCAGGCACTCACTCCATAGATGCTTGTCTTATGAACTGGATTCTGCCCTGAGCTTTCTCCACTGGTCCTTTGCCTCCCTAGGACCAAACAGGGGCTGTTTCTCTCCCTGTGGGGGACCTCGGGCCCTGTGGCTCTGGGGGATTATGCACAGCTAGAGCCACCTCTGTCTACCTCCTTGGGCAGGCTCGGGGAGTATGGAGAGGGGGCAAGCACATGATGCAGGGTCATCACGGCCCCGGTGGCTTTGTCTGCTGGTGCAGCACAGCGACGTGCCCTGTCAGCTCTGATGGGGCCAAGGACAAACACAGCCCTGTGACTGATGGAGCCTGTGTCCTGCGGCTACTGATTCCTTTCCAGCTTCCAGTACTGACTTTGCTCCTGTTCCCAGTTCCCAGTAGAGAGGCCTTCCCTCCTCCCCTGGAGCCCAGCTCTCACTGCTCTAGCCAGAGACTGAGCGGGTGGTGGCCTGAAATCCCACCACGAGGGCCCCATCTCTAAGTCCCCAACACTCAACACATGGGGCCCGGAAGCCGACCTCTCACTGACTCAGCAGCACACAAAGGAGAAGCCACCCCCAAGGAGGCTGGCATGTGAAAAGGGTAGCTCTGATGGAGAGAAGGCCTGGAATGAGCTAGAACAAGACTGGGGATGGCAGCCTGCTGTTCCTCCCTTTGAAGGGGATGCTTTAACATGGCTCTGGACTCAGAGACCTGGCACGGTCCAACGCACAGCTCCATCAATACATGCTGTGTGACCTCACACAGGCTCTTTCCCTCTCTGAGTACTTCTAGGTACATGAGGACAATAACAAATGAATCACAGGGTTGCCCTGTGGCCTTTCAGAGGAATCTGGGTCCTCCTCACTGTACCAGGGGGATCATACCCACCCGACTGCCACCATTTAATGCAGAGTTCCTTCTCTGTCCAGCCTCACGACCTCAGCTGCTGAAATCCCCACACACTTAGACCATCATTTGGAACAAAACATGAGATTCAGGGATAACGGCCTTCCTTTTTCTGACATGATCTGGCTTGTTCTTAAGGGAAAAAACAGCCCCTCTGTAGCACCGGCTCCACACCACCCTTTGTGTTTGGGCTTCTAGGGAAACAGCAGTCCGATGGTGGTTTCCTTCCAGGAGCCCCTCCCTCCAGAAATTCCCCAACAGCTGCCAAACCCACTGATAAGAAAAGTGAGCAATTTCCAGAAAGAGGCCAGCACTTTTCAGAGACGTGGAACAGAGGCAACGCCTCTCCTGTGACTACCCCGCCCCTGCTCCCCGCATACACAGTCCCGGGTCACCTGGGCCATACTCGCAACAGCACAGGGCCTCCTGGAATGCACCAAGGAGACATGGGACAGATCAGCCCTGATGAGGGATGAGACGGTCATCCCCTCCACTGCTTGTCGCTTCTGCCCCTGCCCCCAAGTCCTGGGCATTAAGACTACGGGGGCCAAGGGGGCACCCGGTGGCTCAGTTGGTTAAGCATCAGACTCTTGGTATCAGCTCAAGTCATGATCTCATGGGTTGTGAGTTCAAGCCCTGCACTGGGCTCTGCGCTGACAGCTTAGAGCCTGCTTGGGATTCTCTCTCTCCCTCTCTGTCTCTGCCCCTCCCCTGCTCGCATACTCTCTCTCTCTCTCTCTCTCTCTCTCTCTCAACAAAAAAAAACTAAAAAAAAAAAAAAAAAAAAGTGACTGGGGAGCCTGGGTGGCTCAGTCAGTTAAGCGTTCGACTTCAGCTCAGGTCGTGATCTCACAGTTGGTGAGTTCAAGCACCGCATAGGGCTCTGTGCTGACAGCTCAAACCTGGGGGCTTACTTCAGATTCTGTTTCTTCCTCTTTCTCTCTCTCTCTGCCCCCTCCTGCTCGCATTCTGTCTTTCTCTGTCTCTCTCAAAAATAAACATTAAAAAAATTTAAAAATAATAAATAAATAAGTAAAAAAATTTTTTTAATTAAAAAGACCATAAGGGTCCGTGGTGGGGAGGTGTATTGGACACCCACTATATACCTGGAACTCAGAGAGACAGAGATTCTGGCATTCGGTAAGCGTCCATTTAGCCATTATTTATTGACCGCAAACCACCTGCCAAGCATCGTGCTGGGCATTAGGGCACGAGAGTGAGCGCACCAGACCCTCCAGGATGCAGGGCTGGGAGCCAGAAGGAGGGGGAGCCCGTCTTGGCCCGCCGTCCCGCCCCGCCCTCCAAGCCCCACCCCCATGTCGCTGGTGTGCAAAGCGTCTGTACACTGCGCTCCCTGAAGCCCCCTCAACTGCGGGAGCAGAGAAGACCACGGGAACCCCAACAGAAGAGCAAAGTCCGCCAGGGGGAACCCGCCCCGCCAAAGACAAACAAGGTGCCCCATGCAGCTCGTGATCACAGCCAGGAGCGCAAGGAAGTGGGAGCGCACACGGAAACGAAAGCTGGGCGCCCTAAGGAAAGACCCATCCATCTTCCTTACTCAAGGCCGAGGTCAAGACAACTCGAGAGAGAGAATCCAAATATTCCGCCTTTTATCCCAGGAAGGGTGACGACAATGTGAGGCTGCGGGTGGCAGGGAGGCCTGGACCAGGGTCTCTGACTACAACTGAGTCAGGGCCTCCCCATGTACCCTCCCCTGGGGTCAGCAGCCTCTCTGCCCCTCCCGCCCTCCCCTCCCCACCTGCCTCCTCTCCCAAACCCGCTCCACACCTCATTGTCATCAGGAAGGGCATTGTCCCTCAACACCTTCAGTGACTTCCCGGCCTCTGCCTCCTATAAAGTCCAGGGTGTCAGCTACAAAAGCCAGCCTGCCACAGCCTCCGTGGCCTCCTTGCTGCTCCCCAGACAGCACGGAGCACTCCAGGTATCCCCCACTCATTCCTACTCCTCCTCCTTCTACCCTACCACCTTCCCTTCCTCCTTCTCCCCTGCTGCTCTCCATGGTCTCTGGTCCACCTCCAAACTCAACCAAGCAGGGGGCTTCCCTTGCTACCCCACGCCTCTCTGTCTGTATCCTGGGGCCTGGCATAGAGCAGGAAAAGACTGAGGCATTTATTGAGTACCACTGTGAGCTGGTCACTGTCATGAAGGCCATCTCAAATAATGTTCACAACAAATCCGTGACATGGTATTGTCCCAATTTACAGCTAGGGAAACTGAGGCCTCAGAAGAAGAGAGGATTTCAGAGTGAAGAGTCACCACAGTAGAGTGAAGTAGGCAGCCAGCTGTGTCCAGAGCAAGGTGGAGCTTGAATTGGGCTTAAAAAATGAAGAGAATTCTAGCAAACCCAAAGGAGAGGGGTCAGAGATGGCATTCAAGGCAGGGGGTACTGAGAGAAACAAAGGCCCGGAGGTGGGGAAGCCCAAGAAGTGACTTGGCAAAGATAAATATGACTGTTGAATGGAGGAACTGGGGATATATGCAGAAAAATCTGTCAGGAGCAGAAAGCCTGGACTGATGAGGAGAACACCTGCTGGTCCTGGAAACGGGGAAGCTTCTGAGCGTGCATTGGCCGTGTTTGTGAGAAGGGAAACCCTAGTGACAACTTCCACGTACAAATCTCTTCCTAGGAGGTTGAGGGGCCAGCGTGAGAGACCCTTGAAACTCAGCCTGCAGAGATGGCTCTGTCCTCACCTTCCGTGACTCCCTTCTCCTCCTCCCAACAGCCCTCCTCCCATGCTGGGCAACCCTTAGCTCAACTTCCCTCAGCCCTTGCTCTGGTCGCTGGGGACTGGGGTCAGTGTTCCTTAGGGAAGTGAGGGTGTGTGTGTGTGTGTGTGTGTGTGTGTTCTGTGTACACCCATGCACACACGTGCTCATGCCCTGGCAAACCAACGGGTTTGCCTCTTTCTCTGAGACCCACCTGAGATCTGCACACAGCTCTGGCTCCCAATAAGCTGGCTGGCTGCAGCAAAAGCACCCCGAGCACCACCAGGCAGCATGGGGGAGCACATGCCCCTGTTGAATCTGGAGAACGACCCAGGAGTCATCAGGGAATCCAGGACCATTAATTAGCCCAGTGACTGATGCAGGACTTCTGTCTCACATGGGTGGCCAACCCCACTCAAAGGAAAACAACTCCTAATAGGCAGAAGGCGGCCCCAGATGGTTACAGTTCATGCTCACTGCCTTTTCTCCAGAATGATCACAGTGGAAATATGCTTTGTGCCCCAGCCTCCGTGGTTCCAAATCAGCCCCGGGGATCCCGTGTATCCCAGACTCTTTGTCTGTAATGAGGCCTCTGCCCCCCAAGGCTCTTCCAGGTGCTTGGCTCTGACCCTGCCTGACACCGCAGCCCTTGAGTGGACCACGTGGGGCGGCATCCTTAGAACTGCCTGTGGGCTCAATGGGGGCTGTTGTTTGGTGTGCAGGAAAAGGGGGTCTGGAGGAACTTGTAGGGACACAGCTGCCCGAGGAGACCCTCACCCTGGATACTCCCCCACTGCACTCAGGAGGGAGGACGTGGCTCAGCGGGGCAAGAAGCCTCGCCGGGGGTCCTGTCCTACTTGGCGGCAGCCCTCCCGGAACTACAGCTACAGCACACAACCTGGCTCTTCTGTCTTAAGTGATTGAAGACCTGGCCAAACCACCGGTCAGACAGATTTCCCCCCAAGCCCCACATTAATTGGTTTTTGGATTCCACAACCCACACTGCCGAGCCGGAGCTCCTGGGTGTCCCACAAGGGCTTAGATGTGGAGGCCATGACCCTGAAGCCTAAAGCCGGCAGACACCTGGGCTGTGCCCGCCTGTGGAGCAAGCCTGGAAAAGCAGCTCTGGGGGCTGTGCCCAAGGTGCCCGGGCTGGCGGGCTTCCAAGCTCAGGGAGGCCCTGCGGGACAGGCGCTGGGCCAGCCACCCCGGTGGCCACTAATGAGCGGATGTGTTCTGGGTTGTCTCCCCTGGTGGGGCGGGGGACAGCTGCACCTGGGCTGAGAGAGCCTGAAGCTGCCTGCCTTGCCCTCCTCCTGGGATGACCCAGCTCGGCCTGGGCTCAGCAGCAACCTGTCCTTTCAGCTCCAGCCTGGCAGAACCAGGCAAAGGCGGGCAAAGCTGTCTGCTGCCCTTCCTTCTCCCTCCCTCCCTCTCTCTCTCTAATATTCCTTGGGAGAAAGGAGGTGTCTGGGATTTTAGTTATTCCTACACCATGCTTGGAACATAGTATGTGCTCAATAAAAACTACTCTCTCCTCCATCAGCGATGAGAGGCCATGTACTGAGGGTTCAGAGCTGGACTCTGGAGTCAGACCACCTGTGCACTCTGGCTCTGCCTCTTTCCAGCTATCTGAGCTTGAGCAAATCACTACCCATTGCAAGCATGAGGGGTTTCATGTGCACAAAGATGTACAGACAGCCTGCAACAGAGCCTGGCCCATAGTGTGTGCATATAAGCATTTGATATTGTTTATCTTACGAGAAGAATCCAGATGTGTCCAAATGAGGGACTGAAATAAAAGCTCGAATCCTGTCTTAGGGGGGTAAGGACATGGGCCCCTTGGGTCCCTACCCTGACCAATGCCTCTGCTCTCTCATATGCCATCTAGAGATGGGGTCCAGGCCATAGACAAGCCATGTGTTAGCCCCACTACCGCTCCCCCTTGTGGACCGTGCAGGGAGTGCCTATCTCACGCAATGGGGGCTGCTTTTCAGCACAGACCACGTTTCAAGTAAATTTTCCCACCAAAGAGACAATAAAATCATCTCCCCTTCTCCAAAGCTACACACAAAACGCTGATTTTGACGGATGTTAGAATACAGCTTCCGGAAGAGCTCCTTCGAATCCAACAGAAAAGGGATCAGGTTGGTGAGGAAGCATTGCAGCTGACAGCCAGCATTCCCCAGAATGCTGTCAAAGGGAATCAGTGGGTGAAGACTGAAGATAGCAAGACTACTATAAAAATAACCACCTTTCTAAACAGGAGAGTGGCTGATCGTCACGGAAGGCTTCCCGCTCACCAGTACTGATCTGGCACAGGCCAGCCTGCAGCCAGCCGACCCCACAGCAGCCCTCCAGGGTGGGCTCCATCAACACCCCCTTTTACAGGAAAAGATGGGTGCAATGACTGAGCTGTTTGTCCAAGATCTTATATCAGGGAAGCCATAAAGGTGGGATCCAGAGCTGCCTTGCACAAAACCCAGGCTTTAGATCACAACCTTGTGCAGCACACAGAGGCGGGAATCTATACCCAAGGGCGCTGGGCGGGCGGACAGAATGCAGGACAGGAAAACCCGGGCCACGCAACAGTGTACCAAGGAAGAAGAAAGTATACGCTGGAAGAAGAAAAGTCTGAGGCTATGCCCTTTGCCAGTTCTGCTGGAGCATTTGCTTCCAGGGGAAGGAAATGAAGCCTGAGGCCACCACTTACCATGTGTGCTTAGAAGTTAGACTTGAGGGGCCCCTGGGTGGCTCAATGAGTTGGGCATCCAACTCTTGATTTCTGCTCTCATCATGATCTCATGATCATGAGATCAAGCCCCATGTTGGGCTCCATGCTGAGCGCGGAGCCTGCTTGGGATTCTCTCTCTCCTTCTCCCCCTGCCTCTCTCTCCCACTCTCTCTCTAAAATAAAAAAAAAAAAATTAAAAAGAAATTAAAAAGAAAAAAGATGCCAGACTTGAGGTATGTCTACAGGGAACCAGACCCACCTGGGATCTAATGCCCTTGTTCTCTCCCCAATATCCCCTTCAGTCCCCACGTTCAGGTGGGAGATGAAGGAAAGAAACAAACTGATGATTACATCCAGATTTCTATGCTGAAAGAACAGGGACCTGGGTTCAAATCCCACGCCCTTGGTCTCCACTGGCCCAAGTCTCCTCCCTGTAATATGGGCAACCTGTCCACCCGTATACCTTGCCACATAAACAGTAGCTCTTTTATCATACCCTTATCGACATTATTCTATTTATCAGTGAAAATCATTCTCTTGCCTCCTCCTTTGGAAGGCCCTTTTTGCCGGAAAGGGAAAATTGGACCCTCTATTTACTTCTAAATGTGTTCTCGGTTTTTTATCAATTAAAAAAAATCCTAGATGTTCTTTGTATCTCTGCTCCCCACACACCCCACCCCACCCCCCATATAATTTATGACAATCCCTTTTGGCTTTTGCTGATACATCTGCTGCTGTGGTACTAATAGTCTGAAACCTTTTTTACCTAGTTTTTTTAATCACTCACTTAGAAACTGTAAAGCAAAACCTCTTTCTTCAAGCCCCCCTCAACCCCAGCTCCGTAAAAGCACTCAGAGTCCAACAAATTACCTGCCTTCATGGGGGAAATCTGTTAATGCTGGATTTGCAGTAAGAATTCACTACGTGAACAGTAACTCACCACCTCAAAGGCTCCCTAGATAAAGCCGGGAAGTTTATAGCCGTTTCGGGCAATTTGGAAAGAACCTCAGTGATGGTAAATAATTTTTATGTTCTTGCAGGAGGACAATCTAAGACCAGCAGGAACTGTGCAGAATTTCATTTTCTTTCTTTGGTAGGGAGCTGCCGCTCCATCAGAAGAAAAGGTTGCTGGTCTAGCTTTTCCTCTGTAATGTATCTCCAGCCTCAAAGATGTATTTCCCCTTTATATGCAGCTGATATGTGGCAAGAAAGCATCCCAGGCCTCAGAGGTTAGCTGTTTCCTCCCCTTGCAGATGATGTTCAGAGCAAGGCACCGGACAGTGCTCAAGATTTATTTTTGTTCAATGTTTATTTAGTTTAGAGAGAGGGAGGGATGGGGCGGGGGGGGGGGTTGGGGACAGGCAGAGAGAGAGGGAGACAGAGGATCCAAAGCAGGTTCTCTGTTAACAGCAGCGAGCTCGATGCGGGGCTCAAACTCATGAACCCTGAGATCATGACCTGAGTCAAAGTTGGATGCTCATCCGACTAGGCCACCCAGAAGCCCCTCAAGATTTATTTCCACACCCAGTGGTCCTGAATCGTGGTTTTGTGGAGTGAGCAGCACCAGAGGAACTGCCCTATCTCTGAGGACAGCAGATGAGCTCAGGGCCAGACAGAAGACCCCCAGGGCAGCACAGGGCATTTGACGCGAATAGAAACCCAGATTCTAACGGCTGAAAAGGCTTTTCAGGGGGCACCTGGCTGATAGTTCTGAGACCTAGCTGCACCCTGGAATTATCTGGGGAGCTTTTAAACAATTTGGTTCCAGGGCCCACCCTCAAGGACTCTGATTTGGTGGGTCTGGGTGGAGGCCTGGGGACCTGCCTGCATTTCCCCAGCACTGCTGCATTTGGAGACCCCTGACCCACCAGCCCCCTTAATCTATAAAGCAGAACTGGGCCCAGGGTGAAGTGACTCAGGTGCCAGTCACCTGGGTTGTTTATTTGAATTCTATAAGTTTGCCTTTATTTTTTATTTATTTTTTTAAGTTTTATCTATTTAAGTAATCTCCACACCCAATGTCAGGCTTGAACTCATGACCCTGAGATCAAGAGTCGCAGGCTTCTCTGACTGAGCCAGCCAGTCAGGGCACCCCAGTTCCCCTTTAGTTATACCCTGCCTGACTCTAAGATCTGAGGGTGGCCCCATGCTCTGTCAAGCATCCTTCTCTCCGGCAGCAACATGAGGGTGGGGAGGCTGGGGGGAGACGGCAGGGGACAGTGCTCACAGGCTGATCATTTACAAAACGTACCAGGCCCCGTATCTCTACCATCTCACCTCTGTCCTGTGAAGCAGGCGTTATTATCCCCACTTTGCACATGAGAAAACCTAGTCTCAGGGAGGCTGAGTCATTGGGCCTCACACACAGCGGGTTAAAAGACAGAGCTGGGGTTCGAATCCAGGTGGTCTTTCTCTGGCTTACGCTGAAACATAGTGTGGGCCGCCTCAGTGTTGGTCTAGTTTAGAGTTCTGTTACAGCCAATAGTACAGCCTTCTCCCCAGATCACCTAGCTGCCCCCCAACCTTCACCTTACAGCTTATATCCACTGCTTCTTCTCTCTAGTTTCTGGCTAACTCTCAATCGCTTTCAGCCCAGTGACCTCTGGTTCACTCTGGCTCTTTCAGGGTTGTTCAGTGTTCCATGTTTGTGCCCTTTGTATAGAAGAGTAATCGGTCCTTGGGGACAGGGGTCGCAGGGCCTAGCATATGCCAGGACCTAGCAGTCGCCGAGAGAGGAGCAGGTGGTTTGTATATGGGTGGGCCCAGGCTCTCTGAGTGACATCTTTCCATGAAGGTGTCTGCCCCACCCACAAATCGATGACTTCTCCTGTGGCAGCAATGGTCTGGGAGAGTGAGGAACAGAAGGAAGCTGGTGCGGAGCCCAACAAGTGGTAAGATGAGGCCAGAGAGATAAGATGAGGCCGGTCAACCAGAGCCTTGAAGGGTGTGGTAAAGTATGTGGATTTTCCCCGAGAAACAAGAAGCCACTGAAGGTTTCACGCAGGGAGCACCACACTCCTGTGGTGTCTTGTGTCCCCATGTTGTGCTATCTGTCTCCTGTATTGCTAGACTGGCCGCCCCTGCAAGGTGAGAGCCCCACACTGTTCACAGGGTAACTCCAGGGCCTGACCCTGAATGACATACAAAAGCATGTATTTGCTACTCTGCACCAGTCAATGAAAGAATGAAAGGAAATCCACAGTGAAATTAGGATTGAAATTTCACAAATATCCATTCCTGTCCCAGTAAACACATCTTTCATCCACAGCACAATATCTCCGAATTTACAACAAAACCAGGTGAGAGCAGGACTGAGGATTGCCTTTGTAAAACAAAAATATTTTCTGAGTAAATTAATAGCATAAACGAGACTGGAGAAGAAAGCTTAAATCACACGTGCAAACTGCTTAAAATATTTAAGTGGCACTAATTTAAATGCAAACAATTGATACATGAATTACCCACCATTTGTTCAACAATATTCCATAATTCAGGAAGTTTCCCCTCCCTAGCTCCCCCCCCCACACACAAAGTTAGTTTGAATTAATAATACTTAATTATCCCAGTGCTCAGCTTATTGATTCATAACATTTGGAGGTTACTGTGATCGACCCCAAAGAGACCACTGACCCCACATGGGCACATTCACACGTCAAAACCAGCCCTGGTCTTTAGTTGGCTTTTAATTCTATGCAGTCTATACCCAAGTAAGCTTCTAATTTCAGCCTCTTTACCTCATTAACATTAGTTAATTCTTTACCCTTACTGGACCAGCCACGATCAGAAGAAGTGGATTCACACCCCTAACTTGTGACAGCAATGACCCCGTTTCTGCAAAGACAATACAGACAAAAGGAAAAAAAAAATCAGCCTCCAAATACACTCGGCTTTATGTGTGAGAATATACATTCCTTCCACTTGGCTATTTGACTTCCAGGAATTATCCTAAAGAAATCATCTGAATGAGAAAGCAGCCGTTTGTAGTAGGAAAGCTCACAGAGCTCCTGATCTCGGAAAAGAACAGAAATAATCCCAATCCACAATAAGGAACAGCAAAGGGACGGGTGAGTGAGCTACGCTGTGATGTAACATTGCAGAGCCATTAAAAAGATGCTCACAACGTGTTTATGGTGGTCTGAGAAATGTTTCTACTGATGGTATTTCATCACACTTAAGACACTACTGATTATAAGAAATGCCACTATTTCATGTATCAGGAAGGAAGAAAAAATACCCAGGATGGGTTACCTAACAAGAGGCATCTAAGTAAAGCTAGGACCCCAAAAGGCTATTCCCTAAATGTAAGGGTGATGAAAAACAGCACTGTTGGGCAGAAGGTATGTCCCAGCCTTGCCCTGGGTGCAGGGAGGGAATAAAATCACCATTGAGGATACAAAGAAGCCTGTACTCACACAGGTCAGAGTCGGAATTTGCACTACAGACATGGTTTGAAAACACCTCAAGCAAACGCTGAAACTAAATTTACGTTTAATGTAAAGTCTTCACAAGCTGGCAGTGTCCCCACTGTCAGAAGCAATAACAACCCACTTTGGAAGAGGGGAATTGCAACAGGCTGACAGTGCCGGTAAAACATCAGTTGTGCGGGGCAAGATCCGGAGATGCTAGCATGTGAAAATAAGCCCGTCTTAGGATTCGTGTTAAGCAAAAAGCAGAATGAAATGCACGTGGGCATCGATTGGTCTCTGTAGAGATGGCCAACTGGAAGGAAACAGACTAAAATGTTAACAGGGATTTTTCTGTAGCTTGTAACACTGGAGCTTTTTCTTTAAATTACTCACATTTCCCAGATTTTCCTAAAGTAACCATGTGTTTAGTGACCACAGAGGCAACAGAGAAGAAATAAGTCAGGGTGATATAAGCAGGGAGGGGCAACTTTAGGTAGGGTGATCAGGGAGGACACTGTGGAGGAGATGATACCTGCACTGAGATGGGCCAGCGCGGGGGAAGCTGTAGAAACTGCTCACTGCTGCATCCCATTGGGTCACAGGGCAGGCACCTGAAACATTTTGTGAAATGAATACAGGAATTAAGGAATAGCTGCTAAGTCTCGAGGGGTCCCCACCAGAGTGTGGTTCTTCAGTGGGGCCATCCTCATCAGACCGGGCTGATGAACAGGGCCGGGATACAGGGCTTAGCAGAGAATTATGGTCGCGGTGTTGGGCCTCAGTTTCGCCCACCAGGGAAATGAGGTTAGTGCCCCTGCTGCCACAGCCCCTCGAAGTTAGCTTCAGATGACACAGTGCTTTGAAATATCGAGTGCAGCGCAAGCATGAGGGGCTGGCATGCGCCGGGAGGTCCTCGTGAGAGCCCAGAGACAGCTCCTTGCAAGCCCGACACCCGGTGGCCTTAGATAAGTTGCTTTGTCTCACAGGGCTGGCCTCGCTCTGCACTCAGCAAGGGGAAAAGATGCCACATCAGCCCCGACCTTCCCGCCTGCCTGTGCTTTTCCCAGATACATTTACTAAGTGCAGGCCTGTGTTGGCCACTGCAGATCCCGAGGTGAAAGACAAGGCCCTGCCCTTGGGAGAGTCACGGTGCACCTGGGGCAGCCAGATGAGCAGAGGGTCACAATCCCCTGGTGTGTGACTGACCGCACAGCGGGGAAAACAGGCCAAAGCGGGGTCACTCCACCTGCTGCCAAGGCAGAAACAATGGCCAGCAGTGGGGTGGGGGGGGATTGAGCCTGTTCTGGGTTTTCGTACAGTGTTTCATTTTCTCTGCAGGACTTTGCCAGGTTAACACCATTGCAAAGATGGGGGCCAGAGGCTCCATTCGTGGTCAAGGTCGCAGAGCTTGGAGGCAGCAGCAGAACTCCTGCCTTGGCCTGAGGGATTCTGGAGTCTGTGTCCCTGGCACATAGCACCCTGAGGAGGTGGGGCGGGGGAGGGGGGGGAGAGGGAAGGAAGGGTGGCTGGCAGTGGGAAAGGCAGAGGGAGGGGGGCAGAGGTGAAAGCCTGTTGCATTTAGGGACTGAGGGCCAAGGGGGGATGGTGGGCGCTGAGGTGGACACAAACTGGCCAGATGTGCCAGGGCTTTCCTGTGAAAAAGCTGACGTGAGCAAATCCACAAATAGGTCTGAAAGTGAAATGTCCCCAGGCTGTCATTCCCCTGCCCTAAGCTACCCACTCAGAGGACATTCAGCAAAGGGCCAGGGGACCACGGCCCAATCCTGACTCCCGCGTGGGTGCCAGCTGCTCAGGGGAAGTGGCCCAGTCTGACAGGGAGCACGCCCAGGTGTCTCCAAGGGCAACCTGGGAACCCAGCACTGTCATCCTGGTCTGTGTGAGGAGGGCACTTGGCTAAGTGCTCCCTGTGGAAACCCCGGCTCTCTCAGAGCAGTGGCCCTCGTGGAGCTCCGAGGAGGAAGAGCCACACTGGGCCTGATTGCTGGGACTGAGCAGAACTAAAGATGCCCCCGGCTGGCTCTGTCAGTAGAACATGTGACTCTTGATCTCAGGGTCATGACTTCAAGCCCTACATTGGGCATGGAGCCTATTTTTTTTTTTAATTACAAAAAAAATAAAGATGCCCCAGTATTCCCATGGGTTCTCTGCTCATTCAAATGCTAATCGAGGTGCTGTTGTGAAGGGACTTTGCAGATGGAATGAAGTTTACCAATAGGTTGACCTTAAAATAGAGAGATTATCCTGGATTATCTGGCTGGGTCCAATGTGATCACATGAGCCCTTAAAAACAGAAAAGGGCGGCAGAAGAGAAATGCAGCAGAAGTGTCAGTCGGGGACTGGAAAGCTCGAGAACTCCATTCCGCCATCGCCATCGGTGGCTCTGAGGGCGGGGAGGAGGGGAGGGTATAAGCCAGGAAGTGAAGGTGGCTGAGAATGACCCCGGCTGGCAGCTAGCAAGGACACGGGATGCTCAGTCCCACAACTCCAAGGGAACAAATTCTGCCAACAAGCTTAACGAACTTGGAAACAGGTTGACTGCCAGAGCCTCCGGAAGGGAAGCAGCCCTGCTGACACCCGTGAGACCCCAACAGAGACCGGCTGAGCCGCCCGAGCCGCCCTGTGCCCAGACCCCTTACAGAAACCGTGAGGCAGTAAGTGGCCATTGTTTTAAGCCGCTAAGTTTGGGGCAATTTGTTGCAGCAGCCTTGGAAACGAATGACTCCTACGTGAGCTGAGGACAGACCACCCAGGCCCAGCAGTGGACGGCACAGGGCCTGGGGTGCTGGCAGTGAGGGCGGGCTCCAGATGCTGGCTCCACACTGCTCAGAGGAGACGGGGGAAGGGAACCACTGGGTCTGGGCAGGAGTGTTCCAGCCAAAGTGTTCACTCACACACCCGACCAGCACTTCTCAAGCACGTGCTAGGACACAAGCACTGGCAGGGTGTCTGCAGCTCAAATCTCATGAGGAGAGCCAGGGCCAGACTCAAGCCAGTGAAATGAGCCCTGTGAGAGGAATAAATTCCCTGAGGCCATGGGAGGTCAGAGAAGGGTCACCAGTCCCCTAGAGATCGGGGTTTCCCAAGGCCTGAAGCCATCCTGGATCTTGGTGGTCCAGGAGGGAAAGAGGTCAGGTAAGGGCCACTCTGAGAACAGCAAGGCCACAGAATGAAGAGATCATGCGTGGCACATTCTGGAAGGGCAGCAGATTTCGCAGACCACAGGAAAGGGGATGGCCAGCAGGTGGGCCAGGGCAAGCTCAGGAAAGCCTGTAGGTCAAAAAGGGAAGTTGGACTGAGGAGGCTAAGCAGGGGAGAGGCTGTGGGGTGGGGACACATCTCAGGACCCCACTCACCCTGACTCGGGATAGGCAGGCCCGAGCTGGTGGACTAAGGCACCCACATGCCCTCTGTATGAGTACCAGCCTCCCAGGTGGCTAAGTCATCAGCACCTGACACATTAAGACCACAGCGAGGCCCTGAGAGAATGACCACATTGGGGAAAACAACAAAGGAGGGGTGTCTAGGGCACAGAACTGGGAGTCCTGGCCTGTGGGCCCTGGAAAGCCAGCTGAGGGGATGGCAGACAGCAGCCCTCCACCCGCGGCTTTGGCACAAAGCTGGAAGCAGGCTCTGACATCCATTGGGGCAGCAGGGGCACATCGCACCGTGTGACAGACCACCTCGAAACTCCCTTCCCAGATGGGAACCAGGCGCTTGTCTTACATGAGCTCCAGACGTGGGAAAACCCACTCCAAACTCCTGTCTTCACCACAAAGCTGGCAGCAGAGGCCCTGAGGTCCTCTGGCTCCAGGGAGGAGGCTGCGGAGGACTTCTGACGGCTCTGACAGGGACCAGAGGACAGGGCCCTGCCACACCTTGCTCCGGACTGCTGGCAAGCCCTCCCCTCCTCAGGCTTTCCATTCTCCAGTGTGGTAATATTCATAGCTCACGTGTCTTTAAATGCAAAGTGCTTTCCATGCATTGATTCATCTGATCCTCAGAACAACCCTTCATGTTTTTATTAGCCAATTTCATAGTTGGACAGGTGTTTTGAATTCTAAATTTTTAACCA
>NW_024412395.1:10138061-10144526 GCF_014898765.1 Herpailurus yagouaroundi
CCGCCCCAATGACTCCTGAGGGATTCTTTAGAAATAAGCGGTCCTGAAGACACATGTAGAAGGCCTAGCAGGGCTTACTTGGTCAGGAGTCCCTCCCCCAGGACCACCTAATGGCCCCCAGCTGAGGGGGGAGCTGGTGAAGTTGAGATCTTTGAGGCCCAGGATTGTCCACATCACACCACACTTGAGCATCCTGTTAATGCTGACCTGGAAAAGCCAGCTCCTGGATCTGGACCGTGGCCCCTACCTCTCTCAGGAAGCCCTTCCTTGTTACGCCAGGGAGAGACCTTGCCACCAGACAATTCCTCTGATGACCTTACCCTCGGAGCCCACTACCGGAGTCAGCATTCCATTCCTGCCGCAGGGGACGCACTGCATGGGACGGGTCGGGGGCTGCAAGGCAGAAAGGATAAGCAACCCAGGCTCTGCTGAGCAGGGGATGAGTGGAGAAGAGAGGGAGGAGTGCTTTAGGGCCTGCCCGGATGGCAAGAGAGGGGAGTGCTGCAAATCACACGGCCGCTGCAACCCGGCTGGCCCTTGGAAACCACTCAACAGCCCAAGAACTGAGGCTGAGACAGACCGGGGTGAATTGCTCAGGTCTCTCAGCTGGGGGGGAGGGGGGCGTGCAGACCCTAGACTAGAACTCAAATTTCTTGATCTCTGGTCCAGTGCCCTTTTCACAACATGGCTCTGTGAGAATCAGAGTTAGGCAGGCCCAAAGAAGTAAAACTGAGGATTCGGGGCTTAAAAGTGGAGAGCGCTGAATCTGAGTTCCATTCTGCTCTGAACCTGCCAGGTGACCTGGGGCGTGAAGCACTTTCTCCTGGGGACTTTGCCTGGGGGCCGTTGGTGGGTGTAACACCCTCCCCAGCATCGGCCCTCCACCTCTGAGGAGAAAGGGGAGGTATGAGATCACCACCGCCCCCTAGGCACTGGGCCTCAGCCATTTCACAGGCAGCCTCAGAACTGTCATTGCCCCACCAGGCAGACGGTCCTGGAAGTCAGCTATTCCAGGCAAAACCCCACACTCCACCCCACGCGGGGCTCCCTCCTGGGCACAGGGACCAGCCCACCGCCGGCCTCACTGTACGTACACACACACGCGCGCGCGCGCGTTTCCACACATACACGCCCCCCTGTGCATTCACGGCTCCCGGCACCACCTCGCTCACAAACTCCCACACCCTCCAGGTCACCCGCCTTCGCTCGTGCCCACAACGTGGCCCCTCAGCGCCGCCAGGGGCGGACCTTGCCGCGGTGCCCCAGTCCCGGGGCGGGTTGCCAGCGAGGGGAGGACACCAGGCGAGCCCCGCCCACGGCCCCGCCCCCGCCTGGGCCCTGCCCCCGAGCGGGCCGGGAGGATGTGAGCTCACTCCCACCTCCCCCCTGCGCCGCCAGGAAGCGTCCGCCCGAAGTCTGACAACGGGCTGGCCGAGGAGTCACCGGCGCGTCAGGTTCCGTCTCTCCTGGCGCCATACGCGGTAGCTTTTTTCCGGATGGGTACGGAGTAAAGGCGGGCGGCGGGGCGGAGGCAGCGCCCCACTCCTAGACGCCGCGCCGCCCGCGGCCGAGGGTCGCCGATAGAGCGTGGGCGCGCAGGCGCACGCTCGGCCCCGTCGCGCTTCCGGCCGGGCCACGTGACCGCGCGTGCACGTGTTCCGGCCACTCGGGTCCGAACCTCCTCCCCGTGCGTCTCCCGGCGGCTGCCAGCCTAGAGCCGCCACAGGCCCGGAGGGGAGGCGGCGGGCCCGGGAAGCGGCGGAGACGCGGCGCCCGCCCAGCCGGGCTGAGCAGCAGGCCCGGTGGGCTGGCGGCGGCTTCGCCATGAACCCTAGGGGCCTGTTCCAGGACTTCAACCCGAGTAAGTTCCTCATCTACGCCTGCCTGCTCCTCTTCTCCGTGCTGCTGCCCCTCCGCCTGGACGGCGTCATCCAGTGGAGCTACTGGGCGGTCTTCGCCCCCATATGGCTGTGGAAGCTCCTGGTCATCGCCGGCGCCTCAGTGGGCGCAGGCGTTTGGGCCCGCAACCCTCGATACCGCACGGAGGGGGAGGCCTGCGTGGAGTTCAAAGCCATGTTGATCGCCGTGGCTATCCACCTGCTGCTGCTCATGTTCGAAGTCCTGGTCTGCGACAGGGTGGAGAGGGGGACCCACTTCTGGCTGCTGGTCTTCATGCCACTTTTTTTCGTATCCCCAGTGTCCGTGGCCGCCTGCGTCTGGGGCTTCCGACACGATAGGTCCCTAGAGCTGGAGATCTTGTGCTCTGTCAACATCCTGCAGTTCATCTTCATCGCCCTAAGGCTGGACAGGATTATCCACTGGCCGTGGCTGGTGGTGTTCGTGCCCCTGTGGATTCTCATGTCGTTCCTCTGCCTAGTCGTCCTCTATTACATCGTCTGGTCCCTCCTGTTCCTTCGATCCTTGGATGTCGTTGCGGAACAGCGAAGGACACATGTGACCATGGCCATCAGCTGGATAACGATTGTCGTACCCCTGCTCACTTTTGAGGTTCTGCTCGTTCACAGATTGGACGGCCACAATACATTCTCTTACATCTCCATATTTGTCCCCCTTTGGCTTTCATTAATAACTTTAATGGCCACGACGTTTAGGCGGAAGGGAGGCAACCATTGGTGGTTTGGGATTCGCAGAGATTTCTGTCAGTTTCTGCTTGAAATTTTCCCATTTCTAAGAGAATATGGGAACATTTCCTATGATCTACATCACGAAGATAGTGAAGAAGCTGAAGAAACATCAGTCCCAGATGCTCCTAAAATTGCTCCGATGTTTGGAAAGAAGGCCAGGGTAGTTATAACCCAGAGTCCTGGAAAGTATGTTCCCCCGCCTCCCAAGTTAAATATTGATATGCCAGATTAAACTCCTCTTCCAGAGAGCAGAATTTATGTGGAACAGAAATCATAAACACATACACAATCCACCTTATTTTTGCCTCTTTGTTCATCCATCCCAATCTTGGAACTGAAAATAGCCTCCAAACACCATATCATCTCATGCCTTGAGATGAATGCCTGTCAGTTACTCATCAGTGTGCACCATAGATAGAGGAGGTGATTTTAATATACGGCTGTGTGTGTGTGTGTGTGTGTGTGTGTGTGTGGTGTGTACATGTGCGAGAGAATATGCTTTCCAGGCTGATGCTTTAAAAGCTAGCTTGGAAGCAGGCAGTTGAATAGTAGGTCTTCAAGTGAAGTAACTATATGGCTGGGTTGTTTTTTTGTTTGTTTTGGGTTTTTTTTTTTTTATGGTACTATGCCTATCAGACGTATTGTTTGAAAGTATTTTTATACACTGCTAGTCTAAAGTTGTATTTCAGATTGTACCTGTTGTGACATAATCAATATCAAATGTAAAGAATTCTTTTTCCTGTCACTTGTTTATAAGCCTTCAAGTTGTTATTTTTAGTGTTCCTACTGTTAAAATAGTTTTCCTTTGGGTTTTGCTGATGCTGGTCTTCAACATCATAAAAGGTGAATTTTTCTAATGCAGTGAATTCACGCATATATGAAATTTATATGAATGTTTTAGCAACGTGATATGTTGAATTCTAGTTCTGTGTATTACGACGTATTAAAGTATTTTTTTAAGTTTATATGTGAAGATACACGTCTATTGCAGATGTGCTTAAAGATTGCTTAAAATGTTAATAATGTACCCAGTGTAGGAGCTCCTCAAAGTACTAGGCATGGGATTAAAATCCCATAGGTCTTAATTTTCAGGTATTAGATGACTCAGTCTATAGAGTTTTAAGGTCTCTTTTAGTAGAGGGAGGAGCCACCGTCTTTGGGAACAGGTGTTCCAGTGTGATACTAGGCCATGAAGTAAACCTGAAATTTTCCCAAATGGGTAGTAACATCTCTTTAGGAACAACCAAACTAAGCAACAAGTGATTTGTTCATTGCCAAGAGTCCTAGAATATTATTTGGCTACGATAAAAAGTGTTACTTATCATCAGGATGCTGGAGAGAGTAGCCTTAAACAAAAGACAGCCAAAACCTTCAGGTATTACTTTAAGGTCCAAACTTAACTGATCTGTCAGCAACAGAAAAAGAAGAGTTGAGGTTATCTTTAAAATAAGTGCAGTGTTTCTTGAGGTACTATTAGCGGTAGACCAGGGAACCAGGCAAAAACCAGATTCTGGGAGAATAATGTTCTTATGGCTGAGAACAAATGAATACTTTGAAAAGGAGGTTGAAATAAAAAGCTGTCGTGATATTATTACTGGAGAAAAGAAAGGAGGGAATCCATTTTTGTCATTAGCAACTTAGTAAAAATGATCTAAATTGCTAGCGATGTGAATTAAGTAAACAACGTGATACGCCTAGCGAGGGGGCACGCCAGCAACAAAAGCCAGTCCTGGGAGCCCGCGTGCCTGAAAGCCTCAGGGCGCCCCAGTCACCCAGGACTGTGCCAAGCTCGCTCGCGCGCTCACACACACACAGACACCTTCTCCGTTTCCACCAGCCCGCGGGATGTGGGAAGCAGCCCCGAGCAGCAGTAGATGGAACATTTCATAAAGATTCATTTGTTTTTTTCAAACATTTATTGAGGACCTACCCTGAGCCAGACATGATTCAGATGTGCTTCCTCCCCACGTGCACAAAGTACACAAAAGTGACAGTGACAAGATAGCACGCGCCGTGGGGGATAACAAGCAAATAGCAAGAGCTGGGTGTGCAAAATGCTGCCCCGAACTTCAGGCCCATCTTTATATTCAGGAGCACAGAGCCCCTGACCACCCTTCCCAGCCTCAAATGATATCTCAAAGACATGAACTTGCACTTCAGGAAGACTCAGGAGTGGAGGAGCAGACTGCTGGAGGAATCGAGGGGTGGGTTTGGGGGCCGCAGTGGGATGGCCAGCCCCTCCTGTCTACGGGCATCAGGCTAGGGGTTGTTGGCAATTGGTACAATCCCTCCGACCTTCCCCACACTCACCCAACCCCCGCTCCCTCCCGGAGTTGGAGAGCCAGGGTCTGAAGGTGATAAGCTTTCTCCCTGTCCTGTCAGGTACCTGTTCCTGCTTCAAACCATTAGATAAAGACAGCGGGAGTGACTGTAACAGTCAATATGCTCTCTCAGCTGTGCCTGGGGACTTACTACCTCGTAATGCGGACTCTCCACAATATTTAGCGTGTGTCAAACTCTGGAACGAGTTCCTCCTGTAAGGTGATGGGTTAGCTTTTGCTCAGAAATGTCAGCGGCTTGCAGACTCGCGCTCTCCGGTCTACAAGTCAGCTGTGGCGGTTCCACGCTGGGCCCTGGGTCTGATCCAGGTCTGTTCCACAATGCGTCCCTTATTCTGCTCTGGGTCCCAGGTGAAGGAGGAGCGCTCCCTGGGGCATGTTCTTCTTTCTCATGGCAGAAGCACAAGAGGCCAAGCCAACCCCTGCAAGCACAACCCAGCCCCTGCCCACACGTGTGTGTCGGGCATACTCGTTCCGTTGGTCAGAGCACAAAGCCGAGCTCGGGGTGGGGGTTGGCTGGTACACGCCCAGGGAACGATGACAGTCTGCACAGATGTCGCAAGATAGTTTCAAAGACTGGAAAGGAATCACAAAATCTGTAGTAGATCATTTTCCTCCTCTGTTTTACAAACAGCCTGTCATTTTAAAAAGTTAATCGTTTGTAATAAAAAATTGGGGAATGTGGGGAGGGGGGAGATGGGATTTGAGGCGAGATGGGGACTCTGCGGTTGGACCACTACTAAGCTATGGCAGGTCCCTGGAGGCTCCACCCAGGACAGTTTGATGACCGTGCTGTACCCCGTTGGCCTCCCCCGGAGGGTTCTGCAGGATCCCTTGGAAAGGTCAAAACAGGGCACAGGGAACCCAGGCAGGTGGGAGGTGCTGGGAACCCAGGAAGAAACAGAGTCTAGATGGACCATGGCAGCACACCAGAGGGAAGAGGCAGACCCCCACGGCCAGCTCTCTCCAGGCTTCTGGGTGGTCCGCAGTGAAAGGACTGAGCTGGGAAGAACAACGGTCAGGAGAATACGGGTAGTTCGGGCTGACAGGAGGCCTGGGGTCCAGTCAGCAAGTGCACAGGGGTCAAGGAGAGTGCTGCCCCAGACCCAGGCCGGGACATGCCACAGGGACCATTTGGGGAGGATGCTGCAGCTGGTGCCCCAGCGTCGGCCACATGACACTGCTACCAAAGTAGTACGTGCCACCCCACTGCCACAGTAATTCTCCGCTCTGTCGCGCGCTCAAGATTCAAGTGCCAGGAGGGAGAGGATCAGGTAAACCCTCAGGCACACCTTCACCCTCTTCACAGATTATCTGGCTCCTTGAGGCCGGTCTCTGCAGAACCCACCCAGTAAAGGATTTTGCCCAAAAAGGAAGGGTCCTCTGATGCTGGGTCACCAAAGATGATGACAAAAGTCCACTCCACCAATCCCTTGGCTGACATCCACCCTCTTCCCATGCTGCCATCCGGCTGACACAAC
>NW_024412395.1:10144926-10195182 GCF_014898765.1 Herpailurus yagouaroundi
GGGAGCATGGAGCTTTCCGAAGCTGCTTACCAACTGCCCTGGGAGATGTCACTCCGCCCTCTGGTTTGTGCTGCCATCTATTCCAGAAGGTGTGGATTAAAGTTCACTACCACAGCATGGTCCTCCCTTTCCCAATTGCACCTTCCAGGGTGGGGAAGCCAACTCTCCTATCTTGGACCGAGAGGACAGACTGCGACAGACTGAATGCAGAAACAGACGTGGGAATGCAGTCTGTTAAGCCAGACATTAAACGTCTGCAGAATGCGAAATCAATTATTGCGCTCCTACTCATAAAAAAAAAAAAAAAAAAAAGTTTTTGTTTTGGAAAACATGGTTATTTTTCATCAAAAAAAGTTAGCATGGTGAACTTATTGCTTTTAAATGAATTGATATTTTTTTAAAGCTCTTGGCTTTAATTTCTTTCCTGGTGAATGTTGACAGGACCCAAACAAAAAGCTCTTTGGGGTCCTCAACAGCTTTTAAGAGTTAAAGGGGTTCTGTGGCCACAAACTTTGAGAACAGCTGCCCTGTATTATAGTGGGGGAAAGAGAGGAAAGAACATTAAAATGGGTGAAGTATAGCAAAATCGGTATGACGCAGCAGGGTTGCAAAAGAACAGATGCTGTGCTTTCCATGACAGATCACGGGACGGCTTGTCCCCTCTGTGACTCCACACTCCCTTTGTCCTCTGCAGGCCCTTGGGTTAGTTGGGTTACTTAACCCAGTGGGGTCACTCACACCGTGGGACCTGAGCCCACTCTTGGTCCCTGCTGCTGGCTTTCATTTCCCTAGAACTAAGAGGAGCCTAGGGGACCTCCCCGAGTCTGGCCACAAGCCTCTCTCCATTTTGTGGCAGCGACGCTATTTCCCCTCAATAGTCCTTCCAAAGGGCAGTTGTGTTGGCTGGGGTGGTTGGTCCTGACCTCCAGGAGGAAACGGGGATAGACGGCCACTCCCCAGAGCGCACAGGCCACCTTCTCTCTGCGTTTGTAGGATGTCCTGTTTGTTAAATAGCTTGCGGAAGGGCGGGGCAGGGGAAGTGGTTCTGAAGCCTTTCTCCACCACAGCAGCTCAGCTCTCTGCTCCCCACAGCCCCTACCTCTCCCCTCCCGTGTGTGTGTCCTCTCACCCTGCACCAGGCCTCCGCCACAGCCGACCTGGGCCTCAAGCTCTCTCCTGGGACATGAGCAACACTCCTGTGCAGAATCTTGGGCCATGTGTCCATCACATCTCTTGTCCTGCCAAAGCCCTGCTGGCTCCCCCACCCTGTCTGTCACAGGGGCCTGCCCTCCTGGACAGGTGCCTCACCCGACCCACCCACGAGTGACACCAGTCCTCCTTCCTCTTCACCACGCTGTGACCCTCCCCTCTGGCCTCCCTGGGGCCTGAGCCACTCTCTGGAGCTGAAACGTGACATGTGGCAAAAGTTCCATCCCTCGAGGCCACCCTGGCATTTTGACCTTGCCCTTCCAGGTTTTAACCAGGGGCA
The DNA here is from genome assembly GCF_014898765.1 of Herpailurus yagouaroundi. Taxonomy (NCBI): domain Eukaryota; kingdom Metazoa; phylum Chordata; class Mammalia; order Carnivora; family Felidae; genus Herpailurus; species Herpailurus yagouaroundi. Next base: position 10,146,416 of record NW_024412395.1, read on the forward strand.
GTGAGTGGGGTGGGAAGTTCAAAGACTTGCCCACCAGCCTAGACCTTTCCGGGAAGCCAGCCCCCCACCACCCCGCCTGCTGGGTAACCAGCTGCCAATGAGAACAAAGTCTGGGCCTTCCCACACTTGGTGGCAGTTGCCCCGGGCCAGTACTGATGTCCAGCCAGGGCTGCCCCTGACCCGCCCCTCAGGCTGCCCTGCCACACCCCAGATACACCAACCTCCCACTGTGAAGCATGTTTAATGACAGGACTCCCTGGCTGGCACAGAGGGGGCCTTGCTGTCCTTGTCATTTGAACATTACTTAAGGCCCCTTTCTCTGCTCAAGCCCTGGCTTGCCTTCTCTCTGTTCCACCTCCACTTAGCCTCCCACTCTGTCCTTGGTCCCTGACCACATTCTTGTCCCTCTGCATGGGACACCCGAGCCTGGTCTCCTGGTTGACCTTGAGGACTGGGCCAGACTCTGCCCTAACCCGGGGGTGCTCGCGGTGACTCACAGGAGCTCTAACAATATCAAGCATATTCCCAAGAGCTGGGAGATCAGGGCTGTGGCCACCTTGGCCCAGGCCCAGGCCTCAGGAGTCCAGACAGGGCCAGGCGTCCAGTCTGGGATTGTCTCTGTTGGCCACCATCCTCCCAAAAGACTTTGGGCAGAAGTCACGAATGGGGACAAGGGGCCTTGCCTGGGATGTCCCCGAGGCCCTGTCTACCCATACACCCCACTTGGGACCCCTTAGCAGGTAAAAAGGGGTCATTTCAGAGCAGGCCATGTGGGCCATCCAGTGTTCCACTGGTGGCCTGGGCCAGTCCTCGGGGTCCATGGGAGGGAGAGGCCTAGAAAGGAAGAAGGTTCAGGCCCTGCCCTGAAGAGAACAGCATGCTCCCACACCACAATGTTAAGCAACAGTTGGCCATGGCCAACAACACAGTCTTAGCTCAGGCTGCCATAACAAAACATCATGAACTGGATGGCCTAACACAGATTTATTTCTCATGGTTCTGGAGGCTGAAGTTCAAGCCCAGGGTGCCAGGGTGGTCAGACTCTGGTGAGGACCCTCTTCCCAGCATGCAGATGGCTACCTTCTTGCTGTGTCCTCACATGGCAGAGAGAGAGGAAGCAAGTCTCTTGTGTCTCTCTCTCTTTTTTTAATGTTTATTTATTTTGAAAGAGAGAGAGAGAGAGAGAGAGAGAGAGTGTGTGTGTGTGTGTGTGTGTGTGTGTGTGTGTGTGTGTGTTTATATGTGTGTGTAAGCAGGGGAGGGGCAGAGAGACAGGAAGAGAGACAATCCCATGCTGTCAGCACAGAGCCTGATGTGGAATTCAATCTCACGAACTGTGAGATCAGGACCTGAGCCGAGATCAAGAGAGTAGGACACTTAACTGACCGAGCCCCCCAGATGCCTCTCATGTCTCTTCTTACAAGGCACTAATCCTATCATGGGGCCCCATCCTCATGACCTCATCAGAGCCTAATTGCCCCATCCCCAGATATTGTCACATCGGGAGGTGGAGCTTCAATGTATAAATCGGGGGGGGGGGGGAGGGCACAATTCAGTCCATAGCACACACTAAGCACAAAAGGCTCAAAGGCAGGGGACCAATACTAATGTTCACTCAGCTCACATTTCCTGAGCACCTACTGTGTACCAAGTGCAGTGGGCTCACCCCAAATGAGGCATGGCCACTGCCCTTGAGAAATTCCCAGTCACCCCCAGGGCACCCAGGCCTGAGAGTGTCCAGTGACAGAGATACTGTGATAGAGTGACACTAGTGCTGGAGGGTGTGGCAAGGGGTGGCAGGGAACCCAGTAGGGCCTCAGCGCAGGTGGGGGGTAGGGGGTTCGGCAGCCCCGGGAGAGGGGGTTGGGGCAGTGCTGGAGTATGAGTGGGGCCCTCCTGGGGCAGACGCGGAGGCCTCATAGCATGGGCTGGCCCGGGACCACGGAGAGAAGGAGGAAAGGTCAGTCTGGGTGCCCCAGTGGTAATCAATAGTGACTTAAACAATAAGCAACATCACAAGAAATCCAGAGGCACAATGAGCAGTGAACCGGGTGCCCCGCTCAACAATTCATCAAGGAAGGCCAGCCTTCCATCTTGCTTCCGTGCCACTCTCATCCTCAACTCTTGGTGATCTCTGCCCCCACGGTCACCGGTCACAGCTTCAGGTGTCACATCCATCCGAAGTGATGGTCACCCGAGAGGAGCACCAGTTCCCCTGTATGTCTTTGCATTGGGGAGGAAGGCTTTCCTTCCCAGAATCCCAAGGCCCTTCCTTCATTCCACTGGGTGGGATCTGGACACAGACGGAAGCTCTGGAGAGGATGGACGCAGCCCCCACTAGGGTATGGACCTGCCCCAGTTCCCGTCCCAACAAGGGGTGGAGGATTGCCTTCCTGAGCCACGGAGGTGACCCTGGGGACAGCAGAGTACCCTGTGGGGGACGGTGGGCAGAGGGGCACTCGGGACCGTGTGTCCATGCTCCTTTGGGAGGGATCCAGGGGGTTCAGGAGGGAGTAAGGAGAGGGAGGGAAGCAGGTGTCAGGTCATGACTGACCTTGAGAGCTGAACAGTGAATTTTAGTAAATTTTAGTACCCAGAAAGCCATGGAAACTGCCAAGGGATTTAAGCAGATTTTGAGCAGTCTCTTAAAAAGATATTTTACAAAGGATTTTCAGGGTCCAAGAAAATGCAATATTATACTGAGTTGGGGAGGGCAGGGATGGAAATGTAAGATAAAAACAATGTCAAACTATTCATAGGAAAGGGGCACCTGGGTGGCTCAGTTGGTTAAGCATCTGACTTCAGCTCATGATCTGGCGGTTTGTGGGTTCGAGCCCCGCATCGGGCTCTGTGCTGACAGCCTGGAGCCTGCTTCGGATTCTGTGTCCCCCGCCGCCCCCCGTCCCTCCCCTGCTTGTGTTGTCTCTCTCTCTCAAAACTAAAATAAAACATTAAAAACTTTAATTCACAGAAAAAAGACAGAAAGGAAATAAACCCATGTGGTACAGGTGCTTTGTCCTTTCTACTTTTCCATATTCAATCATTTTTTTTATGATGGACGTGTTTCACTGTCATCTTTCAGAAAGGGGAGCAAGTTTGAATTTTGACAAAGTGCACTTGTTCCGGGGACCATGAGTAAAGGGGGAAGGGAAAGGCATGAGAGGCATCTTTGAGAAAGATGTGCTGAGAGGGTGGGGTGTAGGGCATGCTGAGTTTGAGATGCGACCCAAGTGGTGAGGTGGGGCGGACAATTCAGAAACACTTCGTGGTGTGGGAAGCAAAGGGATCTTCTGGCAGGGACCACCTCGTGACGGGGGGAGCCCCTGCCCAGACCCCAGAGCCTCTGGGTCCCTGTCTCCGGCTTCCCCTTCGGCTCCCAGCCGGGCCTTCTTTCCTCTGGCAGGAGGACCACTGAGTCATCCACACTGTACCTGAGACAGACAGCCTCCTGACCTCTCTGAGCCTTTGGGGTCAACTTTGTAAGGTCACCAAGGTGGTCACCACTGTGAGCGCTGATGGCCTGAGACACAGGGAGCCAGCCCAACTCTGGTGTCCCCCAAGTGGGGCTGGAAAGCACGGCAAGCTTCCCACCAAGCACCCCACCGGCCCTGACATGCCCCCCACCCCCAGCTCGCTGGCCTTCAGCTGCTCTGGCAATCCATGACCGCCTGGGTCACAGCACCCCTGCACTGTTCACAGGAATCCCACATGGTGGGCTGTGGCCTAGGCCATGAACCTTACGGGTTTTCCCACACTCTTTCCCCAGAATGGAGTGTCAGCTGGGCCGTGCCTCTGTTCATGTCTATCCCCCACTACTCTGCCTGGACCCCAGTAGGTGATCAACAAATAATTCTTGAGAGAGAGAAGGAAAGTCCAGGTGCAGGCCCCCATCTTGCCGCCTCATGTGACTCACCAACAGACACACCCCAAACCTGGCTGTCAGGCCAAGGGATCGAGGCACAAGCCAAAGGTAGCTCGCTCTGGATGTAAGTGTATTAGTTTCTTGTGGAAGCCATAACAAGGTATCCCAAACTGGGTGACCTGAAACATTTATCCTCTAACGGTTCTGGAGGCTAGAAATCCAAAAGCAAGGTGTCCGTATGGCAATGCTCCCTCTAAAGGTTATAGGGAAGAATCTATCCTCGGCACTCTCCTTACTTCTGGTGGCTTCAGGCAATCCTTGGCCTTCTTTGGCCTATAGGCACGGCACCCCAGTCTCTGCCTCCATCATCGCATGGCCTTCTTCCTTGTGTGTCTGCATCTCTCTGTCTGAATCTCCCTCTGCTTTCCTTTATAAGGACCCCAGTCACTGGATTAGGGCCCACCCTAAATCCAGTAGGACCTCACCCTAACTTACATCTGCAAAGACCCCATTTCCAAATAAGGTTACAATCCCAGGTATAGGGCGTTAGGACTTGAAGAGCTCTTTTGGGGGGACACAATTTGACCCCAATAAGAAGGGTCACAGTAGGTGGCCTCGTCTCTTTGCAAGATGAGTGAGCCTAAATGGTTAGCAGCTGGATTTCTGCCATGTGGGGGAGGCTTTCTCAACTAGAGGAGACTCCCTCCATACCTGTCTGGTCTGGGGAGCCTCTTCCCACTCAGGATCTCTCCCCCTGGCATTGGGATCGGGGTGAGGTGGGACAGACAGGGATGGCCTGCTTGCCCTACAGTGACCAGGGCCCTTCCGCTACTCAGACTCCCTGGATGGCATCTGCTCACAGAGCACTGAGAGGAATCCACGGCCAGCCTCAAACACCACTGGTCCCCTTCTCTGAGACTTCACGTTTTACCGGAGGGCCCCTGCAGGTGGGACACCTTCACCTGAGGAACACTTCTGTGCGGGGGGCTTTTGGGGCCCCGTGCTGCCACAGCAGAACTATTTTGGGTCAGGAAGTCTCTCCTCAAATCCTCCCCAGGTTAAGTTCTGGTCTAATGATCAAGCTAGTGAAGGGGAGAGGCAGGGCTCTGTGTGACCCAGGAAGGTGGTCGGTGGTAGGTTCGGGCTTGTCTGCTGGAGCTCAGGGCCTGGGCGGTGCCCACACCACCCCACCATCCAGTTGGCCAGGCAGGTGGGGGAGGCGGCCTCAGAGCTCTTCCTCTATGGTGTTACCACTCATGATAATGCTAATTCTGCTAGTGCTGAAGTTTCCAAAATCCAGCCACTCCTTCGAGGCCCAGGCCCAACATGCAGACCTCACCCCAGTACACTCTGCTTTGGGTCCCCCTGAAAAGGCGCAGCTGCTGGTAAAATTCCCTCTGCCTTTAAGTCTTAGCTTCACCCCTCCTCCTCCTCCAGACAGCTTTCCTTGACACCCCTCCCCCTTACTCTGCTGCATTAACGGGATCCCCAGCAGTTTCTACACGTGACTCCTTTCAGAGTGGGGACCTCCTCCAGGGCTGAACCTTCATCCCTGGATCTCTGAGGTTCCCGCACGTTGTCAGTTGGAGAATAAACCAGACCTTGAGGGCATTATGCTAAGTGAAGTAAGTCAAACGGAGAAAAATACTGTGTGATCTCGCTTGTATGTGGTATCGAAAAAAAACAAAAAACAAAAAAACAAAAACCCAAACTCATAGATGCAGAGAACAGGTAGTTGCCAGAGGTGGGGGTGGGGTGCGGTTGTGTGAAATGGATGAAGGGGATCAAAATGTACAAACTTCCAGTTATAAAATAAATAAGAGATGATCATGGGGACAAAATGTAAAAAAAAAAAAAAAAAAAAAAAAAAATCAAACCCCCAAAACAAAAGAATAAGTGGGCGAGTGAACGAGCACATCCTTGCCAGCTCCTGGAAGGTCTGAAGGGGTAAGAAGTGAGAAGGCAGAGAAGAGAGAGGAGAGAAGGGAGGCAGAGGGCCGGGGAGCACAGGTGGTGAGAAGCACCCCAAGCCGCTGAGCAGATAGGTGGCCTCAGCAGCCGGCACGGCCGCCACTGGGAGTGGCAACAGGAGGGCGAAGGTTCAGGGCCCGAGGCCCGGGAGGAGGTGAGCAAAGGTCAGCCTGGAGCCACCGACACAATGTGCCAGGCACCAGCCGCGGACCTCACCATGCCTTTAACCCTGAGGTCGGAGGGCAGCCAGGAGCTGCAGCAGGTGGGGTCCCGGCGCCCCAGGGCCCCCGGCTCCCACCGCTTCCACTCCCAAGGGGCCCACCGGGGACCAGAAGCTCCATTCCAGGCCCCAGCGGGCGAACAGGCCCCCGGCCCTGTCAGTGTGTCCTGCACCGAGCAGCCCCTGCCGCAGGGACACAGGGCCTTTCAGCCAGAGGGAGGTGCAGGCGGGGCCGAGGCCTGGATGGGCCTCTGACTACAGCCTACCTCTGCTGGAGTCCATGAGCCAGTCTGATGGTGGCAGTCCCCACCTCCTGAATACCTGTCCTGCTGTGGGCCATGGTGAGACCTCCTGGACAATCCAGGCCCAGGGTGGCCCCGGGCCCCTCAGCTGGGGACCGTGGCCGCCCTCCACCCCACAGCTCCTCTCTGCCCTCCTCCTTCCCAGGACGGACACAAGGGCTCATGCAGCTGGCCCAGCTTCACCTCTTGGGTCCTCTCATCCCCGCAGCACGGAGACGCCAGGACCAGCAGAATACCCCCATGTGCCCGGGCTCAGTGCAGGAGTGCGGGGACCTGGACCGGCCCAGCAGTCCTCCCCCGCCACCATGCCACCTCAAGAGGCCCCACTGCACCTCTTCTGGCTCAGAGTCCATCCTACTGTGGGTTTTTTGTGGGTTTTTTTTCAGCTTATTTATTTTTTAGAGAGAGCTGCACGTGCACATGCATGTAAGTGGGGGAGGGGCAGAGAGAGAGAGGGAGAGAGAGGATCCCAAGCAGGCTCCACGCTGTCAACACAGAGCCCAGCATGGAGACACGGAGCTCCATCCCACAAACTGTGAGATCATGACCTGAGCTGAAATCAAGAGTCAGACGCTTAACCCACTGAGCCACCCAGGCGCCCCATTGAGCCGTGTCTTTATGTGACAGCTGGGCTCAAGTCAAAGGCCTGGGAAGAGCATGGGAAAGTGATGGCCAGCACCTTGAAGGGGAAGGAGAGGCCAGCCTGCCCTGACAAACGAGCCCAGGCAGGAAGTACGACGGGTCAGCACACGGCTCCTTCGGCCCCAGTGACTGGGGGCAGGTGGGGGCTGGGCTGACTTCCCATTACTGGCAATTTCTACGTGGGGATACAGCCTGGCGCCTACCCTCCCACACCAGCCTCGTCCCGGTGCCTGGGGCCCCGGTAATGACCAGGATGTGCCAGGCAGGAAGGTACGATATTGCATCAATCCCCACTGTGTCCTTCAGTTCTGAGATGGAAGTCCTCCTCCCTCCCTCCCCCCACGTGCCCTGGAGCTCCCTTCGAAAGACTCCCCACACTTACCATTAGCACTTGTGGTCCGCAACTTCCCCCATGGCCCGGTGGGTCAGTGGCTCAGGGAGGGCAGGCGCTGCTGATTTGCAGAGACAGGATCTGCATGAAAATTCCTTTCTGAACTCAAGTGAGTTCAAGGACTTTGGTTTCTGCCAGAGCAGTTTCTGCCTGTCCCGCTTTAGCTGTGATTTTCCTGACTGCAGTGCAGTTTTCTCAGTGTGGAGGTTTTTAATGCAATCTTGAAGTGAGCCATTATTTTATCTTCTTCAGTTACTTTTGTGTGCATTCCTTTCCTTTTCTCCTTTTTCAACAATTTTCCAGTAAGTATTGAACCCAGCTGCATACACCCATTTTTCTAAAACTGCCTTTGGTTCACCTTCCAGGTCTCCAGAGTAACACCCAGTCCCAAACACCCACCTCCTCACCCTCCTGGGTCCTGAGTTTGCTCACACTTCCTCTCCATCCTGTGGCTCCTTCTGCTTCCCCAAAGGGGAAAACTGTCCTCCAAGCATCTTCTACTGTTCTCTACAGTTGCTCTTTGGTTTGATGGATTGTGCAAGCTGTTTTGGCTGCAGCTACTTGAAAGGTGATGTGTTTTCATCCATCTTCTTCATCTTTCTGGTGGGGCAAAGCCATTACCCCAACTTGTCTGAATATCTCAATCTCTCATCTTCCAGGTCTTTCGGAAAACTCCCTATTTCATTTTTATTGTTTTTTTTTTTTAATTTTTTTATAACATTTATTTATTTTTGAGACAGAGAGAGACAGAGCATGAACGGGGGAGGGGCAGAGAGTGAGGGAGACACAGAATCAGAAGTAGGCTCCAGGCTCTGAGCCATCAGCCCAGAGCCCGACGCGGGGCTCGAACTCATGGACCGCGAGATCGTGACCTGGCTGAAGTCGGACGCCCAACCGACTGTGCCACCCAGGCGCCCCTTGTTTTATTTTTTAAAGTTTATTTATTTATTTTGAGAGAGAGCATGCACAAGCAGAGGAGGGGCAGAGAGAGGATCCAGGCAGGCTCCGTGCTGTCAGCACAGAGCCCGATGACGTAGGGCTCGGAGACCATGCCCTCAGCCAAAATCAAGAGTCAGACATTCAACCGACTGAGCCACCCAGGCACCCCAGAAAATTCCCTATTTTAAGCTCAAGAGCTCTTTATTGTCTTGGGTGTTTGTGTTTCCTTTTTCTAAAAAGAAGAAAGTTATTATCTCACATAATTTTGAATCCCAAGAGAGGACTGGCTGACTCCATAGCCCATTGGTTCAGTCACTTAATGACATCATCCAGGACCTATGTCTTTCCATCTGCTTTCATAGTGACTTCATCCTCAGTCCACTGAGCAAGATGGCCATGGCAGGTCCAGAGAAATGAGAGAGAGCATCTCATCCATTGACTCTCTGCTGAGAATGAGGAAACCTTTCCCAGAAGCTTTCCAGCACGTTTCTTTCTACACCATTGGCCTGAATTCTTTCTTTTTTTAATTGTGTCTATAAATATATAGAACAAAATTTGCCAGTTTTGCCATTTTTAAGTATACAATTCTGTGGCACTCATTGTACTCGTAGGGTTGTGCAACCGTCCATTCTATCCATTTCCAAAACCTTTTCATTATCCCAAACACAAACTCTGTAGCCATCAAGCAATAACTCCCCATTCCCTTCTCTCTGCAACTCCCCAAAACCCTGATTCTACTTCCCGTCTCTGTGAATTTGCCAATTCTAGATATTTCAGATAAGTGGAATCATAGCACATTTATCCTTTTGTATCTGGCTTCTTTCATGTAGCATGTTTTCAAGCTTCCTCCATGTTGTCGCTTCTATAGGAATTTCACTCTTTTTATGGCTGAATAACAGTCCATCATATGGATAGATCATCTTTTGTTTATCCATCTACACTGATGGACATTTGGGTTGTGTCTAGCTTTTACCTATTGTGAATAAGGCTGCAACAAACAGCAACACTTAGGGATCTCTTCAAGTCCTTGTTTTCAATTTTTTTGAGTATATACCTAGAAGGGAAATTGCTGGATCATATGATAATTCTCTTTAGCTTTTTGAGGCATTGCCAAACTATTTCCCACAGTGTCTGCACCATTTTACATTCCCACGAGCAATGTAAAAGGCTTCCAATTTCTCCATATCCTTGTCAACACTTATTTTTTTTTATGATAGCTGTCCCAGTAGATGGTATCTTTTTGTAGTTTTGACTGCTTCCCTAATGATAAGTATATTGAGCAACTCTTCATGTGCTTATTGGACATTTGTATATTTTCTTTGGAGAAATGTCTATTCAGGTCCTTTGCCCATCTTCTAATTGGTTTATGCATCTGGTTATTGTTGAATTTTAGCTCTTCATACATTCTGGATATTAATTCCCTATCAAGTATGTGATTTGCAAATATTTTCTCCCAGTCTCTGGATTGTCTTTTCACTCTGCTGATAATGTCCTTTGATGGACAAAAAATTTTTAATTTTGATGAAGCTGAATTTATCCATTTTCTTTTTTGTTTCTCATGCTTTTGGAATTATATCTAAAACTCCATTGCAAAATCCAAGGTCATGAAAATATATACCTGAGTTTTCTTTTAGGAACTGTATGGTTTAGTTCTTGTATTTAGGTCATTGATCCACTTGAGTTCATTTTTGTGCACACTGTGAGGTAGAGATCCAGTGTCATTCTTTTCCAAGTGGAAACTCAGTTGTCCCAGCATCACTTAAGAGACCATGCCTTCCCTACTGAATGGTCTTGGCATCCTTATCAACTATCAGTTGGTCATAGACACATGGGTTTATTTCTGGACTCTTAGTTCTATTTGAATGGTCTGTATGCCTAGCCTTAGGCCAGTACCATACTATGATTACTGTGGCCTTGTAGGTAGTTTTTTTGTTTTTGTTTTTGTTTTCTGTTTTTTTTTTTTTTAATTTTTTTTTTTATTTAGAGAGAAAACTTGGTGGAGGGGCAGAGACAAAGAGGGAGGGAGAGAGAATTCCAAACAGGCTCCACGCTCACAGCAGGCTTCGAATTCACAAACCGTGAGATCATGACCTGAGCCAAAATCAAGAGTAGGACACTTAACCAACTGAGCCACCCACATGCCCTGTAGTAAGTTTTAAAGTCATTAAATGTGAATCCTATGACTTTGTCCTTTTTCAAGACTGTTTTGGCTACTCAAGGTCCCTTGAAATTCCTTATGAATTTCATAGGCTTTTCCATTTCTGCAAAAAAAAAAAAAAGCTGTTGGAATGTTGGGGATTGCATTGAATTTGTAGATCTTTTGGGGTGGTTTTGACATTTTAACAATATTGTCTCCCGACCCATGAACACATCTTTCCACTTGGTTAGGTCTTCTTTATCTTTCAACTGTTGTTTTTTTCTTGTTTGTTTTTTTTTTTTTTTTTAGTTTTCAGTGTAGAAGTTTTTATTCTTGGTTAAACATATCTCTAGTTATTTTATTCTTTTAGGTGCTATCGTAAACAGAATTGTCTTGTTAATATCTTTTTTTTTTTTATTGCTTTTGCAAGTGTATAGAACCACAGTGAATTTTTGTGTGTTGATCTTGTACCCTGCAACTTTGCTGAATTCACTTACTAGCTCTGGTAGTTTTCTTGTGGACAGTTTGGGATCTTCTATATATGGGATTATATCATCTGCATATATAGTTTTATTTCTTCTGATTCAACTTGGATGCCTTTCCTTTCTTTTTCTTATCTAACTTCTCTGGCTAAGACTTTTAGTACATATTGAACACCAGTAGTGAACTGGGCATCCTTATCTTGTTCCTGATGTCAGGAGGAAATCTTTCAGTGCTTTACCATTGAATTTGGTGTTAGCCGTGGTTATTTCTTATATGGCCTTTATCACATTGAGGCAATTCCCTTGAACTTCCAGTTTTATGAGTGTTTTTTATCATGCAAGGGCGTTAGATTTTGTCAAATGCCTTTGTGTTAATGGAGATGATCTTTTTTTTTTCTTTCATTCTATTAATGTGTTGTATCACACTGGTATTTTGGTGTTGAACCACCTTGTATTTCTGGGATAAAACCCACCTGGCCATGGTGTATAACCATTTAATATGCTGTTGGATTCAGTTTATTAGTATTTTGATGAGGATTTTGTATCTATATCCATCAGGGATATTGGTCTGTAATTTTCTTTTCTTGTGGTATCTTAATCTGGGGCAATGGAGGAAGGAGTTCCAAAACTCTGAGCAGAACCAAGAAGGCAGCTCCAGAATATCTGGAGGCAGGACTATCAGCCTCACTGGGTCAGCATGGCCTCGGGGAGCACTGAGAAGGGCACTGTTGGCATGGAATTTCCGTGCAGGCAGAATTGTTGTGGAAGATGCTCTTTGCTGTGTACTGAACATCTAATAGGGACCCTAGCACATAGTAGATGCTCAATCAATAATCGTTGAGTGAACTGATGAACACAAAGTTGGAGAAGTTCAGAAGAATACATCCAGTATGATTCTATTTATGTGAAATTCAAAAGCAGGCAAATCTAAACTCTGCTATTTAGGGATGTGTACCTAAAGGGATGTGTTACCTTTGTGGTTAGGGAGGGGGCTGGGAAGGGATCTGGGCAGATCGGCTAGGTTTGCCAATGTTCTATTTCTTGACTGTGGTGCTGCAGCGCCCCCCTGTGGAACTGGTGGGGAGAGCCATTTAGATGCAGGCAGCTCTTGAATGACAGAAGTGTCAAGGCAGAGGTCAAAGGACTCAGGACACAGCCCTCAGCTTGATAAGGGAGCAGAGGGTCCCAAGACCAAATCAACCAAGTCTTCCTAAGGAGCTGGGCCTATGTTCTGGCCCTGCCTGAGATAAGCCGGCACACCTGGGTCCATACCCTGACTGGGACAAGTGTACCAGCTATGGCCTAGACACACTGCTTACCAACCCCTGCAGCACGCGCGCACACACACACGTCGAGATGTCACTAATAGGATACTCATTCGCTGGTGTCTTAGGGAGACAGCCCTCGTGGGGAGGCTGTGTATCAAAGGTGATAACCTCCACACCCTAGTGAGCACTGATACTCTTGGACCGAGTTCCAAGAAGACAAGTTCAGTGCTTCCTGGGATGCTCAGAGGCAGGAAGGACAGATCCTGGGTCTGGGGAAGTGCAGGGTTGGATAAGGTTTCACAAAGCAGGCCAGGCTCATCCCTGGAGCTCTGTGAGATAGCTTTACGTGATATGCAGATAGACTGCTTTCCTTTTACTGCACATTAACAAAACTATAAATAACCATTCCATCACAAGTGTGATTTACATTTTAGGATAAGCCCATGTAAAAGCAGGTGGGTAAAAATGATGTTAAAGGAACTTCTAAGTAACACACAAATGTGGCAACATTGTGGTCTGTTAATACAGTGAGCAACAGGTTGTCCCGATGCGCCTGGGACTTTCCTGGTTTTAGCACTGAAAGTCCAATGTCCCAGGAACCCCCTTGTCCCAGGCAAACCGGGACAATTGGTGACCTGTGTGTGAAGGCCTGAGGTTCGGGATATGCTGAATTCAGGCGTAGAGTCATCCAGACCTGGTTCAAGTCCTGGTCCAACACCCACTGGAAGCCAGACTTCTGGTTCTTCGTAAGACCACAGAAGTTGTAAGGAGTAAATGGGAAAACCTGAATTAAGGATCAAGTGCAGCCCATGGAACATAGTAGGTGCTTAATGAGTTCAGCATTCATTGGACTTTTATATAATAAAAATTTTGAGAGTTTTATGCAGGAACTGCTCTAGTGTTTGGTCCAAGATGTGAAGTTACCATGTTCAAGAAACCGGGAGGGGGGTGTGAATCACTCTATAAACTAACAAGAGTATGTGACAGGAAGAATGCACACATTATAATAGAAATCTTGTCTATATATAGTAGTTGCTTCAAAAAGTCATTTGGGGGGCACTTGGGTGGCTCAGTTGGCTAAGCGTCCAACTCTTGGTTTCGGCTCAGGTCATAATCTCACAGTTTGTTACTTCCAGCCCCGTGTTGGGCTCACTGCTGTCAGCACAGAGCCCACTTTGGATCCTCTGTCTCCCTCTCGCTAACTAAATTAGCATTAAAACAATTTTTTTAAGCCATTTGTTCTTCTCTTGGCTTGTAAAAATGGTGTTCCGGGTTTCAGGGCAAGTTAACAAACTTCAGCTCTTTGGTGTGGCAGGTATTTTGTTCTCACCCTCCAGTTCTTCCACCCCAGCCTGTGCCATGAGGTCTGCAACATTTTTCTCCAGGTTGTCAATGTGACTACTCGTGTTACCAACTCTTCCAATGACCTGGTCGGACATGGTCTGAAAGGTATCTTGCATCTGTTGCAGGAGTGCGTCTGCACCATTGAGGTGAGATCTCGCATGGTCTTGGGGTCAGTCTCGGCCATCTCCCCAGTTCCCAGCTTTCATTCAACAAACATTTGAGCACCAACTGCATGCCCGGAAGCACGCCAGGTACCCCAGATGCAGCAAGGGAGGAGCTTGTATTATCAGGAAGGCAGTTAACAAGTAACTCACACAGGTGCTGACAGTGGAGATGGGCTGATGTTGGAGCACACGTTGGGGGGTTGGACATCTGGAGGAAGCGATGTGCAACCTGGGCCCTCAATGAGAAGCCTCAGGGCACGGGGCCCGGGGCCACAGAGTTCCCAGCAGGAGGGAAGGCCCAGTCATGAGAGTGAGTACAGGCCACCCAAAGGAGTGGAAGCTAGCAGCACAGCTGGAGGCCATGCTGTGGAAGCCAGCAAAGGAGTTTGGATGCTGTGTTCCGGGCAATTGGAAGCCATTACTGTTTTAGTGCTGAGGAGGAGCGTGATCTCATTTCTGGTTACAGTTGGAAAATGGATTCATCTGACAAAGGCAACTGCCTGATGCAAGTCAAGCCAGATGCTGACTTGGTCAAGGTGTGTAGTTGCAAAAATGAGGAGGCATTTCAGAGACAGACTCAGCAGGGCGGGAGGACTGATAGAACATGGGAGGACAGACAAAGGAATCAAGGGCAAGTCAACAACTCACTGAGACCAGGATCACTGAGAAGCAGAAGTTTGGGCACATGTGGGGGTGGGGAGCTTTGGGAGAACTACTTTAAGTGTGGCTTATGATACACTGAGTCTGAGGTACCCAAGTAACTTCCACATGGAGCCAGGAGTGGGGGGGGGGGGGTGGTTCAGGCAGAGATATGGGTTGGAGATAGGGACCTGAGGGCCATGAGCACGTAGATGGGTTCTGGTATTTTTTTTTTAATTTTTTTAATGTTTTTATTTATTTTTGAGACAAAGAGAGACAGAGCATGAGCAGGGGAGGGGCAGAGAGAGGGAGACACAGAATCTAAAGCAGACTCAAGGCTCCGAGCTGTCAGCACAGAACCCGACGCGGGGCTCGAACTCACGGAGTGTGAGATCATGACCTAAGCTGAAGTCGGATGCTCAACCGACTCAGCCACCCAGGCGCCCCGATGGGTTCTGGTATTAACTCATGTAACCTTCACCACACCATGACACAGGTACTAGTCTTACTCCCATTTACAAAGCACAAGGCAGAAAGGCTGATGGCAGGGCTCTGAAAGGGTATATTTTTATATTATTATAATTCAACGGTTGGCCTAAAGTACTGTTCTTGACTATCCTAGGCTGAGAACTGTGTATGCCATCAGGCCTTCGTTACACAAGCATCTGTTGAGCTTGTACCGCTGGCCAGTGCTGCAGACAGCGGGGAGGGGAGCCATCAGTTGCCCAGGAGAATCCCTCCTTCTCTCTGTCCCTCTCCACCCCCAATACCTCCTCTGGCCAGATACTCCCATCCTGAGCAGGAGCTTCTGACCTGAGAATTCCTAAGGGATCGATGAGCACGTGGAATTGTATGCAAAACTACCCACAGGTCCAGATGTGTAAGAGTCCCTAACCTAAAACTGATTAAGAAGAACCCGTGGCATTATTCACAATAGCCAAGGAATGGAAACAACCTAAATGTCCATCAGTGGATGAATGGCTAAAGAAAATGAGTCATATATACAGTGGAATATTACTATTCAGCCACAAGAAAGAAGGAAATCCTACCATTCGTGACACCATGGATGGAACTTGAGAGCGTTATGCTAAGTGAAATAAGGCAGATGGAAAAAGACACATATTGGATTCTATCACTTATATGTAGAATCTAAGGCAAACTCAGGAATAGAGAGTTTAAGAGTGGTTACTGAGGGCTAGTGTAGGGAGAAATGGGGAGAGGCTGGTAAAAATGCACAAAATACAGCTATGAGTAAGATCTGAGGATCTAATAACGTAAAATGTTTATGATTCTTTCTTTTACAGGTTAAAGATTTTTGTACAGAAAAAATAAATAAGAAACAATGGCAAACCATGTGAGAGCCCTGAGTGTCTGGTGGGACTTTCCCGTGAACACCTGTCCTATTGGTTTGCCAGCTAGAAGATATTCAGAGCTCTTGAAAGGACAGGACCAGTGGGACTGGGGAGCACATGGTGAACATGGAGTGATCACTCCGAGGTAGGGCTACTACCTAGAAGTACCGAGAAGAGGAAGGGGCTGTTCCAGGACCTCTGAAGCCCTGAAGGATGGCAGAGGTATGTGGGTCATTCCAGGTCTGTGCTGTGGTTTTTTTCTGAGGAGACTTTGCTTGGAGCCATGGAGGTTTGACATGGATAAGCTTCTCCCATGGGAATTCTGGAGCCAGGCAGGAAGGGCCTCAGAGGTGCCACAGAAAAGGTGACACTGTGCTCTGTGGCAACTCTGGCATGGGGAGCCAAGAGTAGCAGTGCTGAGGGAAGTGGGTGAGAGGAGAGCAGGGAATTCCTACCCCTGACCCTACAACCAAGGGTCAGTTCCTTCCCTCTCTGGATCTCTTTTCTGATCTACCCATGGAAGACTGTGACCAGGTCACCCAGCAATTCTACTCCCCCTCCAACATCCTAATTTCCTGACTTGAGAGCATGAGCGAGCTCTGACCTATGCATGATGCACTTGGAGGCGTGAAGGGTGCACTATGGGAAGCTAGGGAGTGGCCGCCAGGGCCCACGAGGGCATGGGCGACCCTGCTGTGGAGACAGGGTCTGTCTGCACCCCTGAGGGTCTCTCCTCCATGATGGAACCTTGGAACCTAAGCAAGTTGGGTTGAACATCTGCTGGGACAAATCACCTTAAGCCACCACACTGCCCCCAAACCAACACTGAGCTCGTTTTCTTGGGCCTTACTGACCTGAGTGCCCTTCATGCCCCTCCTATCTTTCCTTGGTACTGACCACAAAAGCCCTTTCTGTGTGGCATGCTGGGTTCATTTTTTTTAATGTGTAATATTTTAAGAACAGAAATAACATTAGAATACATGTTTTTGGAGTATAAACATAACAATTTCTTTTAAAAGTGCAAGCCCTGGGGCGCCTGGGTGGCTCAGTCGGTTGAGCGTCCGACTTCGCTCAGGTCACGATCTCACGGTCCGTGAGTTCGAGCCCCGCATCAGGCTCTGTGCTGACAGCTCAGAGCCTGGAGCCTGCTTCAGATTCTGTGCCTCCCTCTCTCTCTGGCCCTCCCCCCATTCATCCTCTGTCTCTCTCTGTCTCAAAAATAAATAAATGTTAAAAAAAAAAAATTAAAAAAAAAAAAAAGTGCAAGCCCTATATCTCCAAGGCTTAAAAGAGCAATTATCCAGCTGCAGTCTACTCTCCTGAATTTTGTTTTTCCTTCATATTTTAACCAATATATATACATACATACATGTATATGTACATATACATGTATGTATGTGTGTGTGTGTGTGTGTGTGTGTGTGTGTGTGTGTGTGTGTATAGATTGTCTTGGTAGCCCAGTAACCATTCCCTTCCCTCTGGGGACTCACAGCCTTCCCAGGCGTCCTGCCGTCCCCAACTCAAGGTGCCAGGAGGTACCCTCTGCTGGTCAGGCAGCAGGCAGACCGTCCCTGCCGTTGCCAGAGAAGGAGTCCGCACTTGCACCCATCGTCTCACCTTCTTATTGGTCAGAGAACTCTCCAGATCTTCCCAAGGAGTCACTCTGCCCACATTAGAGTGACTTTGGTCGCTTATTGCCAAATCTCTTTGAGGAGAGCTTCCAGCACAGGTGATGGAGCCCAGGTTCCTGCCTCTCTCTGCACATCTCATCAGAACCTAATTGAAGCTCCTTGGTTTCGAAGGCCAATTGCTGTCTGTCTTCTGGGCGGAAGGGAGAGGAGGGGAGCAGGGAAGAGAATGGTCTCAGGAGTCTCGCTCAGACTCTCTGTCCAGCAGCAAGGTTCTTCCCTGGGGTGGCGTGACAGAAGACACCTACTGCCCTGTACAAGACGCTGCTCCACGTACAAGGTACCACCCTGTCCCAGACAACGGAAATGAGGCGCAGGCTTCTGAAATAATTTAAGGTTTCCTGTATTGAGTAGAGTTGTGTTTCTGCTGTACCCTGTGGCTTCTGGAATGGCCACTGTGGCTTCCAGGATGTGCTGGGAAGGACCAATGAGATTTTTCCAACTCTGAAAGTGCCTCTGCTCCCAAATTTGGAGCGCTCGTACTAAAATGAACACAGAGAGCGGTGCTGCAGCTCCTCCCGTTCACTGCTTCCACTCGCTCCCTCGCTTTCCTACTAACAGCAGCTCTAACAATCGTGCTGCAGAGAGAAAACGGGCACCATGTAGGTATTACACTTCCAAAAAACTGAGCAGCTCGTAAAAACAGAAATGTTTCACAAAAGCTTTATTTGTGGTCACATCTACGGTTGTCATGTCAGTATACAAACAACTCAGTTCAGTGCAGTGCTTCTAATACAAGTCATATAAAGCTGTGGAACACAATGAATAGTGCACTTGATATAAAAATAAATTACACTTTAAAAGCTACTGCAAAGCTTTACATATATAAAAAGTAAACACAAAATAGTTAGTGAGGTCCTTTAAACTGTCTATCATACCCAGGTAAGAAAATTTATTTATGAAAATAAAAAGAGCAAGGGATCTGTACTAAAACACCTCCCTGATAAAAAGAAATCCTGGGAAGTGACTGAATTATTATCTCAAGCAATGTGATAAAAAGACTCACGTATCCCATCTTAAAAGTGGAAATAATTCCAGCTCTGGCACATGTTCACACAGCAGACTTAAGCTCAGGACAAATTTCTATAATCCAAACAAGTCTCCTCATCCTGAAGGCTAATAGATAGGAAAAGCTTCCAACTTTTGTCTGATCATTCAAAAACCAGAGTGTTTGAATTTTTGAGAGGAAAAAGGGACAAATAATACAGAAATGTCCATTCTTCAACTGCAGAAGACTCCAGGTTTCTAAGCAACCAAAAGGCTGAAGGCAAGATTAATGAGAAAGTGGGCAGGCCTCACAAAGACGCTCAGAGCTGGGAGACCCACGACCACCCTGTCCATGCAAATGAGGACGCCAACATCCAGAAACGTCATGGGCCTCCCAGCGGCGGACGATGCTGCAGAACCTACCTGAACACTTGCCTGACTCCCAGGGAGCCATGCTGCCACTCTACGAAGCTTGAAGTTGGAAGTAGCACCTGTTTTTGTAAATGAACTTCCCTGGAACACAGCCAGCCGATGCCATTTCCTACTGTTTTGATGCTTTTGTACAACAACGGCACTGCTGAGCAGTAAAGTATTACCTCAGCTCTTTACAGAAAAACTTTGCTCATGCCTGCTCTAAATGAGGAGACAAGAACTTTGCTTCTCAGGACCCTTACTTATGGAAAAATATGGAAGATTTTTCTCTATGTAAGAGAATGTCAAATTATCCTGCTCTAAAATGGTCTCTGAAACAACACCTGAACTTTCATTCTAGGGCTTATGTAAGAGAAGACAGAGGTGCCGGTTTTAGCCAAAATTGGGAAGCATGAGAGAAGAAGCAGTCAAGACACAAGGGACAACCCAGGGCTTTCATCCTTGATTGTCCACAGAACTTCCGTGATTATGCAAAAGCAGATAAAGGTGAAAACAGACAGCAGGCTATAAGAAATATTTTTAAGTAGAATTTTTCCTAAAACAATATAAACATCTTAAGAAAGCTGCTCAGGGAATGTCTGAATTTATCAAGCTCAAAGGAATCTGCTCATTCCTTTACTCAGCAGTGCTTCTAGAAGGGCAGGCGCGGGAGAACGGTGCCCCCTTCCAGTGTCTCCAAGAGTGCTACTGTGACAGCAGGGAGAAACAGGGTCTCATTTATCACTTTACAAGTTCCGAAGAAGAGTTGAGGGCAGAAAGCTGAAGCCTACAATCTGATTTCAAGCCCCCAAACCACCTCTCCCTTCCCTGCCCGGACTGCCACATGGCCTGACTTGAGATTCCTGTCCTTTCTGCTCCCCCAAGGCCGGCAGCAGGCACCTGCTGCATGGCTCTGTACTGTGTCTCTGGGGCGGGATACACGGCAAGCCCGGAGACGGAGCAGCGGCCGCAACCCAGTCTCGGGGAGCCCCTCAAGACGCCTCAGGACAACACAAGAAGGCCTGCCACCCTCTCGGCGCCGGCCCCTCCGCTCCCAGTCACAAGTGCCTTCATGGCTGACCCTAATGAGTTACTGGAGTCCAGGGTGGAACTGGAAACTCTGGGAAGAAAGTGACCACAGAGAAGCTGAGCCTGTGGCTAACAGCCTCCTGTTATTTGTTGCCAATCTGGGTCTGTTATCTCAGCTCTAAATCACCTCCGAGCTACTTTCCAAGGGAAGAACACTAACAGCTTTCTAGCTGGAGCGCTCAAATCAGCTATTGTTCTTGCTCTCTTTTCGAACATGTTCACATAATTATAACGTTGCCAGTATTTCTTTTCAGCTGTATTTACTAAGGTGCATGGGAACCTCATTCTAGATAGAGAAAAACTTCCTGCCCACCCAGCTGTCATTGGGAACAGCCACTGGGGCTCTTTGAGCTCACCTGAGGATCCGAGCTTCAGTTAGTTTATCCGAGGATTCAGATGTGCAGGTGGGTTTTAATCTTTTGCAGTGGAAGACTGAGCCCTGAAGGTCACCGGCGGGCAGTGCCACCATAGCTGTAACCAGCCTGCCTTCTTATCCAGCATCACCTCAAATCCCTTCCTCTGCTCATATTCTTCACTGACTCACACATATATGCTTCTCTCTCATCACAGAGACGGACCTTCCCCTTCCCTCTCGGACACATTCACAGATATCCTGAGCCCTGCAGTTCTCTCCCCTCCACTCTCAGATAAGCAGAACGAGATCGCCGTCACAGCAACTCT
Organism: Herpailurus yagouaroundi; assembly: GCF_014898765.1. Classification (NCBI taxonomy): domain Eukaryota; kingdom Metazoa; phylum Chordata; class Mammalia; order Carnivora; family Felidae; genus Herpailurus; species Herpailurus yagouaroundi. The sequence goes on from NW_024412395.1 coordinate 10,166,985, forward strand.
GGGGAAGGCAGCAGCAGCAGACGTGACAGGGAAGTTATTCTACTTGACAGGCACCTACACTGTCAGGGCTAATTCATCATGAAAGTATAAATTTCCATGTTTACCACTTCATGCCAGGACAGAAGACAAAATTTAGCTTGAGGTTTAAGTATAGTTTAAGGAAGTCTTTATCAATATTCTAACCAGCAAGAATACAGGTACCTGAAGACACAGAGGTTATAGACTATTTTTAACAACTTATTCCTCAATTTTAAACAGTTTAAAATGAGGCTGGTGCTCGCTCCTAAACTGGCTGGGAAGTTGAGGCCTTCCAAGCTAGTAATGCCTTAGCTGTTCTGTACCGCGGTTACAGGCACAACTTGAACCTTTCAGTACTTCTAGCACTGTCAGCACACTAGAAATCTGATGGCCAGTCCAGCATGTCCCCGGCTAGGCCCCTGGTTCTAGCTGTCACTTACAGCTGCGAGAAAATGTGTTTAACAATTAAGAATTGGCAAGAGCTCCACCAACGAAATTCACAAGCTTAGCACAATGGCTAAGAGGAGGAAGCCAGCAAGAAGCGCCAACTTTCTTTCCTTCACCAAAGTTGTTCCGTGCAAAAGTGGTTTCCAAACTCTACAGCTCCCTGGCAAACAGCACAAGATTAAAATTCCTGATCTTTCCAATCAGACAGTAGCACATGTTTGCCTGAGCACATGACTGTGCTACAGGGAACCCAGGACAGCCCAAACCACAGAGTTTTAAAGGTCACAAAACTGGATGTTCTTTTATGCTGAGCAACATAAATTAACACTCAAGTATATACATAATACAGGGCAGAAAACTAAACATCAAATTCCAGGAGGTACAGTTTGATATCACTCCTTGATCACAGGGATTAACAACTATACCAAGATGGTTTCCACACTATCCTCATTCCCAATAGCAACTGGGAATTCTTAAGTTTTAAAGCCAAAATAATAGTGTTTTTCTGGATGCTGGAATTGCAAGTGGTTATTTTTGCATCTTCGTTATTTTCTGTATGAGCATGTACTACTTTAATATCCAGAATTTTTTTGTGTACCAAGAGTGACGAGGAACTTCTAGAAACTTTTTAAAATTAACACAAAATTCCTAACATAAGGTGAGATAGGAGTTCTTCCAGTATGCACAGTAGTTTCAGACATGGTAGGTGTTCAAGAAACAAAATCCCCCTACTCCCTGATTCCCCATTTCTGTCCTGGTATTTTTGTTTTGTTTCATTGTCTTTAGTTGATGAGTTCTAAGTTTATTTAGCCCATATTAAAAGGAAACGAAGTCTATGTCCAAACTGGTAGAAGTGTGGGGAAGTGACTGCTATCTCCGTCCAGGCTGAAAAGTTACAGTCTATGTGTGTGGTGCATGTGAGTGTTTCCTATAGGGAAGCAGGGCTGGAAAAAAAAAAATATGACGCAAAATACACACAGTTTATCTTAACCTTAATGTAAACTTGGGAGTATTAAGATAGCCAGTCCAGTAAGATGTTAAAAGTATGGGAGACATCTGGAAACCTTCTGTATTCTAAACTTCTTTTTAGTACTGTAATAACTGTAAACAAGCTAGGCCTTAATCTACCTACATAATGCCCTCATTAATTTCCTAAATTCCTGATTTCTAGGTATTCAATGGATAAGGGCAACTTCTCTAACAGGCATTCAGATCAAGGACACTTATCCTGATACTAGGGAGAGAAGTAGCATTCAAAAGGCTATTACTGACTACCAGAGACCTCTGGTTATGGAGGGGTTATGAACAATTACACCCACTAGATGGAGCCAAGAGTTTGAAGGAAACCACAGAGAAAGTAATTCTCGTTCCAAGAATTGACAACTTCCATACAATTATAGGTAGATACCCTCATTTGATCAAATACGTAGTGTAATTAAGCCCTTCCAGTTGGACGGAAAATGTTTTTCATTGAGTTGAAGTCTAATCTAGGTGAGCTTTTTTAACTCACAAGTAAGGACAAGCTCCTGAACCCAACACATTCCAGCGGAAATTGATTCCAGGACGGACAGCTGCAGAGTGCTGGGCATTCCAGTTATAAGTGAGAAGGAGCCAAACCCTCAGAGCTCAGTAGTCAGTAAACACTTCTGTTTCAAGATGGCTTCTTCGGCCAACGTTGGAACAGAGCTGAAAGGAAGAATGGGTTACTCATTATTCAGTAAAACCACTGGGGTGGGAACAACATGGATTTCTCCACCAGTGCTACATGGAACAGATTGACAGTGAAAAACCTAAAGTGACTATGCTGCAGCACCAAATTTAGCAATGAGACATTTACAGAAGGGAATTTTCTAGATAATTGATGCTTATTTCATCTTGAAATGAAATCTATAGGTATCAATTTCCCCTACTTCCTTGAATAAAAGGTACCAAACACTTACTCATTTGTTAATGAGTCAGGGTTATCATGAATAGCAAGAACAATACTATGCAGAGCATGACAGCAACCCGCTCAAAAACTACCAAGGTAAGTGGGCACACGATTCTGTGCTTTACACAGATAGTCCCAGATGGCTGTGGCTCAGTTCCCACGGCAGGTAATCAGAGTTATGTGAAAAAGAAAAGGCTGTGGGCTCTGCATGAGTGCCCAACAGTCTCTGCCACAGCTGAAGAGCATGTACACAGATGCAAGGATGTAACGTCATCTATTTGGTTTCATGAAAACCTCAAAATATACAGTACAGAGAACACAGTTTAACGTGGTGAAACTACTAACAAACTTTATAGACGAAACAGCCATCATGTGCCACCTCCCTCATTTCTACTACACAGAGACAAACACTTTCAACAGTTTTCTTTTATTTCAGTATTTTCCTTCACTTTTCTGTGTCTCCGGGTCTCAAGGTGTAGTCCCTGGAATTTATTATAAATGCAGATTCTTAGGCACCACCGAGACATACAAATCACAGACTCTGAGGCTGGGGCCAGTAAGCTGTGTTTTAATAAGTCCTCCAGGTGACTGTGATGCACAACTAGCAAGAGTCTAAGTGGCCTCTTTCTACAATGACTTCCTGTCATGGACTGGCAGGGCTTACCATTCTTATAGCCCATTCACCAGCTACCCAATCCTCCCTTCCTATCTTTTCAACAGTTGTGGGAACAATTTTGATCACATAGATATTCAGTGTTGTAATCATTTCCACAATGTGGAATATTTCCACAATTGACAGACGTATATTATGTTTTTTTCTTATACAATTTGTTGTTTCTGGACCAAAGAACTGCTTCCTTTTTTGTTGTGACTGTCTGCTCAGTTTTCTGTACTTATTTCTAATTTGTCCCTAAGCTTGCAGATAGAACCACGGATCTCTTCACAGTATGTTCAGACAGGTCATGTAATTGTTTAAACACTAGGGTAAGGCCATTTGTTTGTATTTTTTCTTAGTAATATCCTTCCTGGAACTCTATACCCCCCTCTTCAAATCTGTACAGAATCACTTCTAGACCTGCAGGGCAGCTGTTGCCTTGGAACTTCCCTCCACCTTCCTGCTGGTCAATTCCTGCACCGGTTTCCTGGGTCCCATGTCTTCTTGGATAATCATCTTATTTTGATGGAACACATCTCCAGTGAGTAAGCCCACTTGGGAAGTACATATTTTAGAGAAACTCTATGCTCATTCTAATCTCACATTTCATTGATAGTCTGGATATAAAAACCTAGGTATGGAGTGCCTGGGTGCCACTTGGTTAAGTGTCTGACTTCAGCTCAGGTCATGATCTCATGGTCCAGGAGTTCAAGCGCCCCATCAGGCTCTGTGCTGACAGCTCAGAGCCTGGAGCCTGCTTCAGGTTCTGTGTCTCCCTCTCTCTCTGCCCCTCCCCTGCTTGCATTCTCTCTCTCTCTCTCTCAAAAATAAACAAAAAAATTTTTTTAATCTAGGTGAAAAATAATTTTCCTCCTGAAATCTGAAGGCATTGCTCTATTATCTTCTTACTTTCAGCAAAGTCTGCTGTCATTCTGATTGCCAATCCTTTCATGTACTTTTTCCTCCCTCTCTGAAGACTTACATCCTCTCTTAACTCAGATATTCTGAATAGGAGTCCTTGGTGTTGTCTATTTTCATTCCCTGTGCTGGGTACTCAGGTCCGCTGAATCTAAAAACTCAAGTACTTTGGTTCTGAGAAATCTCCATTTCTTTTACAATTACTCTGTTCTTTTCGGATCTCCAATGATTCATATACTGGACTCCTTGTACCAATCCTCCAATTTTCTCTTCTGTCCCAATTTTCATCTTTTTGTTCTACTTTTTGGGAGAGTTCCTCAATGTATCTTCCACGCCTTCCTTAGATTTTATTTTTAACATGGTTAATAATTTCTAAGAATACTGCATTTTTTTTTCATTTCCTGTTACTATTGCACGGATGTAGCATCTCCTCTCTCAAGAAACTATTGTGAAGTTTTTGATGTTCACATTCCTTTCTTTCCCCCGTTTCTTTTTCAGTTTACCTGTTCTAATTAATTTTCCCTCAGACATCTGATAATTTTTGGCCCTCTTCGCACTTATGAAGGAAGCACCCATTCCTATTTAAAAGTGAAGCACTGGAATGCCATTTGGAAACTATACACATAAGCACACTCCCTACACTAATGGGCTTGCAGTAGAGTCACCGGGCAGGTTTCCTGGCAATCTCATCGGGGCAGCCACAAAAGTTAGTCTCTGGGAGCCTTTTGTCTTTATTGGTCAGTTTCTCTAGAGAATAATCCTCTTATTTCTCAGCTGAAGACATTTTACTTGGCCAACAACATTCTGGAAGCTGAGAAAGAAGGAAGGTTGGCTGTCTCACCCTTCAGTGTACGGACTTTGAGTTACCTCTGCTTCAGCTCAGAGCCTTACTCTAAACAGAAACTCTTCACATCTGGAGCCCCTCTGGCCCAGCTCTTCCACAAAAAAACCTGCAGAAATCATGCTGGCATGGGTGCAGTGAGGTTGGGGGGCGTCTATGCTATAAATCTTTTCAACCAGTCCTCAGATTCTCAGCCCTACCTTCTGCCCCATCTTCACAAATACCTGGTACCTCCAATTCCTGAGCTCTTTCAGGGTTCTGCAGTGGAAATTGGCTGGCTTTTTTATTTTCTCAGTTTCCACCCCCTCCTCTTTTTAGGCCTAGATTTCATTTTTCCCTTCTCTGTGAAGTTGGTTACTATTATTTCTCTGCTTCCACAACCTGAAATCTTTCAACTGCTGTTGTCTTCTCCTCTATTCTTTGATCTTGTGGTCTTATGCCTTTAAAGTAAAATTTTAGGGGCGCCTGGGTGGCGCAGTCGGTTGAGCGTCCGACTTCAGCCAGGTCACAATCTCGCGGTCTGGGAGTTCGAGCCCCGCGTCAGGCTCTGGGCTGATGGCTCGGAGCCTGGAGCCTGTTTCCGATTCTGTGTCTCCCTCTCTGCCCCTCCCCCGTTCATGCTCTGTCTCTCTCTGTCCCAAAAATAAATAAACGTTGAAAAAAAAAAATTTTAAGTAAAATTTTACACACAGCACCCAAAGTAAATCTGAATCTGTAGAGATGTGACCAGTCATCATTAAAAAAAAAAAAAAAAAATTACTAATTATCACACATATATCTTGAAGTGCACATAGCATGAGTTTACAGCTTGATGACTTTTTGCAAATTGAACATACCTTTGTAACCAGCATGCAGATTAAAAAAAAACAAGAAGAAAACTGAATTTGTATTCCTCAGTGACTAGTCAGGTCGCACACTGTCTTGTATGTTTATTGGCCATCTGGATATCCTCTTGTAAACTGCCCTATTCAAGTCTTGCCAATTTTTCTATTTAGCTATTTTTTTCTTATTGATTTACAATAGCTCTTTATATATTCTAGATAGGAGTCCTTTGTCAAAGACAGAGGGATAGAGATAAATGCAAAGGTGGAAGGAAGTGCAAATATTTTCTCTCACTCTGTGGCTTCCCTTTTTGAGATCTTCCAGTTACTTCTTTTGGCAAACAGAAGTTCTTGATATAACCCAAGTTATCATTTTTTTCCTGTATGATTAAAGATTTTTGTGACCTGTTTAAAAAATCTTTTCTGAGTTCTAAGATGTTTGCTTATGTTTTCTTCTAAAAGCTTTATTATTATTTGATTTTTCACATTTAGATCTGAAATCCATCTAGAATGGATTTTTGTGTATGGTCTGAGGTTGGGTCAAGATTAATTTTTTCCCTCACGGATGTTTAATTTGTCCAGCTGATTTACTGACAGATCATCCAGTCTGTCAGTGGCACTACATAGCACTGCACCACCCCTTTTTCACAAATGAGGTAACTATGTCTGTGTGGGTTTGTTTCTAGACTCTATTCTGTTCCACTGATTTCTCTTTTTTTTTTTTTTTTTGAGGTCTAATTGGCATATTAACATTATATTAGTTTCAGGTGCACTACTGTCATCTTTGATCTCTTTAATTCTTCTATGACTACTTTGTTTTGGGAAGGAGAGCAGACAATCTTCTTTCATCTGTAATTTTTAATTTACAAGTCCTTAAGAACGCATATTTTATTGTGTAAACTCAATTACAAAGCATTATCACCTGGTCCTCTACATGTAATCTCTATTTTTACAGTGGCAATTATTAGGCATATAAATGGTTAGAAAAATAACCTATTAAGATTGTATAAGGTGCTATTTGACAACTATACGTGAGTTCCCCAAGGCAAGTCCCATGTCTGTCTTATTCATTGCTGTCTTCAGTGCTGCCAAACCAGATAAAATCAAGGCCTGGTACATAACAGACATTCAGTAAGTGTTTGCTGACTGAGTGATTATATTAAAGACTGTGGAGATAAGAAAACGACTTAAAATGAAACTATCAATTTCTCTCAAGCTAATCAGCTCTAATAATTTTTTTCACTTAATTAGGAAACTTTTCTCTAGTTCAGAAAGCATCTACTTCAACTGACTTAGACTCTCGGCATCCAAAGAAGATATGAGAAACAGACATAATCAGAAAAAAGTCCGAGGTGAGAATGAAAGCAATTGTACATCTTTTGCAAAAGAGGCACAGTTTTGGTCCTGACAACGAAAAGCTGAAGAACTACATGCCAAGCGAAAGGTCTTTTGAGTCCAGCTTCTGTTTGTGGCATGCGATATGCTGAAATAAGCTTGTAACAGGTGTCAGTACAAGGTGTGCCAGAGCCTCACCTTGGGAATCTCCTATCTCCCTCTTATCTATGACTCTTCACCTTACTGATGGACAACATAACAGTTAAAGCATGAAAGGAAAAGATATAAATGAATTTTAAAACAAATACAAATTCTTCAAGATAAGCCTATTAACATTTATGAAGATTTCATTAAAAAAACCTAGTAATAATAAGGCCTATTTCATAATTTTGTAGAAGACTAACTGACAAGAAAATAGAAAGAAACACTATTCTAAATAACAAACAGAAAAAATTTACCCAGTTTCAATTAAGTTGAATTAAAGAAGAACTGACATTACTGCTATAAATATATTAATTTTACGATTTCTTCCTAACAGATGCCTAAGAATTGCAATGGAGAAATAATTTCCTCACCTGGTCACAGCATCCACCAAGAATGGTGCCGGGGCAGAAATCAGCGAGGCTGCTTCTCTATTACCATGTCCCTCCTTCCCCGCCAAGGACGGCACGCTTCCTGCCAGTCCATCAGAAAGAACACGGCTCTGCTGAGGGAGAAGACAAGGCATGTAAGCAGGGCTGACAATGCCCACCCGGGGGGCCGGCCCTTCAGCTCCGAGTCATCTTCTCTAATGATTATGGTCATAAGTAAGAGCATCCTGATGGTCATGGCTGTTTGGGTTTGTTTTTTTACCATCTTTCACCTCAGATTTTTATTTCTGTTTTTGTCAGCATCCTTAATGAGCATTTACAAATAGAAAAATTAAATCACTAGTTTGAAGCCATTAAGTCCAGTTAACAGAACTCTGGGAATGCCCCCACATTTTTAGGGAAAAGCAAGAACCTGGTTTTCCTCAGGCTTTAGCTTTACTCTGACAGGGCAACCAAAAGAAAAACCGCCAATGTCATTCACTTACCGGCACAATCCACCGTGGTGTGATCATGGATGTTGAAGATACCTAAAATAAATGTTATATGTGTGTTTACTTTTAGGGAAGTCTGATTTTCATAATCATTCTCATAATGCTTTCTTCTACTATGAAATGCACAGTTCTTAATGGTTCCCCCTAAGCTGACAAGCACTTTGAATCCAAGATCCTTTTCTATGACACAGATGCCATACGCACCACTTAAGAGGGAATCTCTTTAATTTAAAAATGTTCTACTCCAAGAATGCTGTTTCTACTTTCAGTTCCTTATTAATGGGCTTCCCTCGCTCCCCAACCCTGGCATCCAGTTTAGCATTTTATTTTCTGACATTTCAGTTCATTGCAAACAATCATAGCCTTCTTGGTAGCATCCTGAACAGGGGATTGCGACTAATCCAAATTAATAGCACAAAAGACGTACACAGAAAAACAAATCTGTTTATGTACAGGTCATTCCCTGATTATCATGCACACACAAACATTCATACTGCTCCTGACTCAGGGTCTTTGTTACATTCTTTTTAATGTTTAATTTTCTAGATCTTACTTCCATGTGTAGAATTATAATTTCATGAACTCTTCCTATTTTATACAAAATCAGACTAGTCCCTAGACTGGTGGCCTTAGATCCTGATAGGAAAAAACTAACATAAGTCCAGGTCTTATTAATAAGTTAGGTGACCACCAGAAGAACAAAAATACAACGTAAGACTTTCCCATCAATATAAAGTAAATGTACTTTTATCACAGGAAATAAAAAGGACAGAGAAAGAGAAAGACTACATGGTAAAGGTAAACCAAAAAATGGTTTGGCAGAAACACATCCTATAGTAACCATAATCACAGTAAATATAAATGGATTAAACTCCATTTATATAACATATAAATGTATCTATGTATATAATATGTATACAATATATAAATTTATATATCTATATAAACTCCATTCAAATAAGACTTAAAAAACAAGATAAAAGGGCACCTAGGTGGCTCAGTCAGTTAAGTGTCTGACTTCAGCTCAGGTCATGATCTTACGGTTCATGGGTTCGAGCTCTGTGCTGACAGCTCAGAGCCTAGAGCCTGCTTCTCATGTCTCCCCCTCTCTCTCTGCTCCTCTCTGTCCATGCTCTGTTTCTCTCTCTGTCTCTCTCTCAAAATAAATAAACAACAACAACAAAAAAACAAGATGCAGCAAACTGTTGTTCACAAAGGTTCACTTAAAACCAACAGATACAAAAAGGCTAAAAATAAAAGCACAGGAGGTTATACACTAAGCAATATAAACTTAAAAAGAAAGCTAGGGTGTTAATTTTGTATCAGTCACAAAGGAAATTAAGAGAAAAAAAAGGGGCAAAGAAGGACACTGTAAAGTGCTCAAAGGAGTTTGAGAAAGTTTAATTACTGTTAATATACGTCCATCTCACAGCATATCTTCAAAATACACCAACAACTGACAGATTTAGCAATAGATGAGAAGTGAATTAATCACTAATTGATACAGGTATGAAACACACTCTAGAAACTGACAGAATATTAAAGAGAATCAGCAGATTGACTAATGAATGAATTCGGCAAATCTGTTAGACACAAAATTAACTTATAAATTCAACTGTAAAAAATTAAATACCATTCAAGGTATCAACAAAATTGTAACAAAACTATAAAGTCTATAGGACTTAACCTGCAACTTAAGAAGACTTATAGAGAACACTTACAGACTCAAATAAAGATGAGAGAAAACACAAGTATCGTGTTCCTGAAAATGAAAAGATTTTACAAAAGTACCAGGTTTTTTTTTTTTCCAAAATAATCTATAAATTTAATATAAACTGCATTAAAATGCCAGGAGAATTTTGGGGAAAATCTGCCATACTGATGCTGAAATTTATAAGAATACATGTGATATCAGCACAAAGCCAGAGTAATAAACACAACGGTGGTAGAGCAGAAAGACAGAGCCCACTGGATCAGAAACACACCAACTGGGAAAGGATGGATTATTTAGTAGATAATATTGGGAAAATTGGATCTTTATATGGATGAATGCAAATTTGGGTCATATCGAAACCACAACTGACCTCCTCCCCCAAAACTTCAAACTATTCTAACGGATTAAAATCTCAGTGTGAAAGGTAAAATAAAATTAAAGCTAACAGAAAAGAACACCTTTGATCTCAGGGGATGGGGTGGCAGATGCGGAAGGATTTTTTTCAAACCCTACACCCCAAACAATGAGAAAAAATGAAGAACGAATGGCATCAGAATAAAAGGTTTCTGTTCAGTCAAGGCTATACACCTATTTTACTCATCCATCTCCACAGTGATAGACATAGCTTGCCTCAATCTCCTCGCTACCTGCTAAAATGACACAGTGATAAAAATGCCTCAGATGTGTTAACACACAGATTATGAGAAAATATTTTTAATATCTAAGACTGACATATGATTAACAACTAGACTGACTATACAAGAAATTCCTGAAATCATCAGGAAAAAGACAGGAAACCTGATAGAAAAATGGGTAAAAGAAATGAATAGGTGACTCACTCACAGGGGAAACTTAAATCAGCAATAAAACAATGGAGGAAATATACCATTTAACTCATGTGAACTGTAACAATGAGACAAACCCATAAAGATGGAACATATTAGACAATCAGATAAAACGCAGTGTAAGGAAAAACTGGTAGGAATGTAACTGTGGGAGCCATTCTGGGGGCAGAGAGCAATATCCAGTATTCATATGTGCATGCAATTCAGCAATACTACTTGTGGGTATTTATCCCACATTCTCCCACAGTGCCTTCAAAGAAATGTGAAGCTGTTTTTTGAAGTTATATTAGTTGCAGGTGTACAATATAATGATTCAACAATTCTATACATTTCTCAGAGCTCATCAAGGTAAGTGTACTCTTAATCCCCTGCACCTACGTCACCCATCCACCTACCTAACTCCCCTCTGGTGACCACCAGTTTGTTCTCTGTATTTAAGAGTCTGTTTTATTATTTGTCTCTTTTTCCTCTGTTCATTTGTTTGGTTTCTTAAATTGCACACATGAATAAAATCCTATGGTATTTGTCTCTGTCTCCCTTATTTCACTTAACATTATGCCCTCTAGCTCCATCCATGTTGTTGCAAATGGCAAGATTTCATTCTTTTTTTATTACTAATATTCCATTGTATGTATATACCACAACTTCTTTATCCATTCATGTAATATCAGTCGATATTTGGGTTGCCTCTATATCTTGGCTATTATGAATAATGCTGCAATAAACATATGGGTGCACAGATCTTTTTGAATTACTGTTTTCATTTTCTTTGGGTAAATACCCAGGAGTGGAATTACTGGATCATATGGTGATTCTATTTTTAATTTTTTGAGGAACCTCCATACTGCTTTTAGCAGACGTTTATCTAAATAAATATATGAAAGGTTCCTGGAAGGACACATAGCAAATACAGTAGAATGGGTGCCTCGGAGGAAAAGGGGAATGGAAGTCAGGAATGGAGGCCAAAGGAAAACAAAAGAAGACAAACAAAAGAACACCTGCATGGACCTAAGAAGATAGTCTGCTGTGGCCTGAGAGATATAATTTGGGCATCTGACTTTAAAAAAATTGGATACTATCCTATTGGTCTTAGAGATATCTTGTCACAAATTTATTTTACATATTTACTAATTTCCAAACTGATAGGAATCTTAGCGCTTTCCAGAACTTTTTCCCTAGCCTTAGTAATAGATATTTCTGCTATAAATTTTAGATTCTTTCTGCCTTTGTTCCTCTCAGGGAAGACAGAACTTTATGATTATAATTTGCACACTCCTTGAGAATGCTAACTATAAATGAGGTAAACATAAAAATATAATAAAAACCCTTCCCTCAATAAAATGCACTTTATTTAATTTTTTAAAATGTTTTTATTTATTTTAGAGAGAGAGAGAGAGAGAGAGAGCGAGAGAGTGAGCGCACAAGTGCGCGTGGGGAGCAGAGAGAGAGGGAGAGCACAGAATCCAAAGCAGGCTCCAGGCTCTGAGCTGTCAGCACAGAGCCTGATATGGGGCTCGAACTCACGTGCTGTGATATTATGACCTGAGCTGAAGTGGGATGCTTAACCGACTGAGCCACCCAGGCGCCCCAATGCATACTTTATTTAAATATCTATAATTTTTTTATAGCTTTACTGTTTTATTTTTACAGTTTTACTGTTTTCAGTGAGGAAAAGTTTTGTTGAATTTTTCTTTCAGAATACAATAGCCTTCTTAAAGCCAGTTTAAAATTAATGGGAAAATAAAATCTCACAAAAAAACAGGAATACCTGAAAATAATAAAAATTAGAAAGTACAGAACTTATATTGGTGGGGCTATAATGACAAACTTTAATACAGGAAGTCTTGAATGAGAAAAACATTGTATTCTTAGCTAAGAAGAAAAATTATTACAAATTTGGCAATTTCTTCAAATTAACTTATGAATTGAATGTATTTGCAAATAAAAACCCAAAGGATTTGGGAGGGGTAGGACATGAAAAAAAGAATTCTATAATTCGTCTGAAAGAATTAATAAGCAAAAGTAACAAAACAAAACAGCTACATCATGATGCCTGGCTGACCTTACTGTATATCAAAATCAGTTAAAAAGCTAGTTATTAAAAGAGTGTTACAAATCTGTAAGTGTAACAGAACAGTCCATATGCAGAATCTAAAATACATCATATTCTAAATTTTGATTTAAAATAAAAAAGCAGTCTTAATTTTTAGGGAAGGAAAAACATATTAGTGACACAAAAGGGTTGTTTAATCATTTGATTTTCATCACTCTATCCACTTATGATAGAGTGTACATGGAATAAGGTTCTGAGTTATTCCCCAGGGATTCCTTCTCTGGCCTTTAGGCCATCTTACATTAATCTTCAAAGTTCCTTTTTTTTTTTTTGTCTTTATAAAGTATTACCATGGCTCAATACTGACAATATCCCTTGTATCTTCTGCCTATCCACTTCTCCAGATTTGTGATTTATTCTTATCCTTTGGTCAAGTCTCTGTTTATTGATCTAAGCTGGTGGTTCCAAAAGAGTAGTTCCCAAACCACATCTGCATCACCTGGAACATGCGAGAAATGCAACTCCTCAGGCCCCAACCCCCGACACCAAATCAGAAACTCTGAAGGCGGAGCCAGTAATCTTTGATGCACCCTCCAGATGATTCTGATACACACCTAAGTTTAAAAATTTTTTTTTTCAACGTTTATTTATTTTTGGGACAGAGAGAGACAGAGCATGAACGGGGGAGGGGCAGAGAGAGAGGGAGACACAGAATCGGAAACAGGCTCCAGGCTCCGAGCCATCAGCCCAGAGCCTGACGCGGGGCTCGAACTCACGGACCGCGAGATCATGACCTGGCTGAAGTCGGACGCTTAACCGACTGCGCCACCCAGGCGCCCCTACACACCTAAGTTTAAGAACTAAATTTTTAAGCAAACACCCAGCTGCACAGAGAGCACTATCTGTACTTCCAAGCCTTAAGAATGACTTGTAGTTCCCAAAGCAGTTCTTGTCATGTTACTCAGAAGACACTAAATGAGTTATTTGTATACCTTTCATCCCTATGTCTCTGGCAGGAAAGAACTGTTTCTTATTTGTATTATAATTCAGCCATAGTATCCAACAGAGCATCTTCCATACTGCAGTAACAATCAATATGTTCAATGCCAACCATTCTTATGCTCTATATCCTTATTGTTTTAACTCTATTTATCTCCACAGTCTTCCTCTCATGTTATTTAATATAATGTTGAATAACAAAGAGGCTTATAGTAACATGTGGTTTCTATAAAGTGACACATAAATTCAAAGTGGTGAAATTTTAGTAGAAAGGCAAAGCTAAGTGGTTACTGAAGTATGGCCTCTTATTAAATGAACAGTTTTACTATATGGTTAAAAAGGCAAAATTTGGGGGTGCTTCAGTTGGCTAAGCGTCTGACTCTTGATTTCAGCTCAGGTCACCATCTCACAGTTCATGAGATCAAGCCCTGTGTGGGGCTCTGCACTGACAGCATGGAGCCTACTTGGGATTCTCTCTCTCTCTCTCTCTCTCTCTCTCTCTCTCTCTCTTTCTCTCTGCCCCTCCCCCCTACTTACACACACACTCTCTCAAAATAAATTTTTTTTTATTTAAAAAAAAAATTTTTTTTTTTAACATTTATTTATTTTTGAGACAGAGAGAGAACATGAACAGGGGAGGGTCAGAGAAAGAGGGAGACACAGAATCTGAAACAGGCTCCAGGCTCCGAGCTGTCAGCACAGAGCCCAACGCGGGGCTCGAACCCACGGACCGCGAGATCATGACCTGAGCCGAAGTCGGACGCTTAACCGACTGAGCCACCCAGGCACCCCAATAAACTTTTTTTTAAAAAAAGGCAAAGATTGGAATGTAGCAGGAATACTTTTCAAAACAGAAATTCCTTTCCACTTTGCTGTTTTAAGCATATTTACCTGAGGTGTGATTGTGTGGTCAATTAGATTCTCAGTCAGAGATAAAAGCAAGGCATCCAATTCATCTGTAGCATCCTAGGGAAGATAAAAAATACATAACTGTTAAATGAATCATTAACCACCTAACTAAATTTTTTCCGCATCTTCTCAATTTACAATTCTGACTCAGGCCTGCTTGGTGTTAACCTTTAAAAAACTTCAGGACATTCAGGAATCATGGTTATTATAGTGATTCCACTTTTGCTTGAAGAGGAACCAGACTACAGTCAGAAGCTGAAAAAGATAAAGTATCATGTGAATTTTTACATAGCTACTCTTTTTAGTGAGACAAAACTCGGGTAAGGTTAAGACCGTCCTGGCTCTTAGTTCTTAGACTTGTAGAGAGAGGTAAAAAGGTTCAGCATAGGAGACAATGAGTGAAGAAGATGCCTAAATTACAAACACTGCTTTATCCAGATGTGCCAGTACATCACTGTTTACAGAAGAGTACAATATGAACTTCCCCCATAAATGTTAATTAACACTTTTTAATTACTATTTGAAACACCTTATGGAAGATGCAGCTCTGCACTATAGAAGAGAGAGATAGAGAGACAAGGTAGGTAGGTAGGAAGAACTTAAAGAGAATAAAAGATAAAATTCCAATCTGGAAATAAAAGAAGAATTCAGGGTCTAGTACACATAACAAAAAGGCCCTTGGCTTATACAGTTCTATTTCCACCTATCTGGCTTGAGGCTGTGGTCAATCTCCTATTTATGTCTCAACATTCAACTTAATTTTAATCACACATAGGAAAAAGTTGTTCTCTCACTTCTCACATCTCCCTCCTGTTATACCAACCTTCCCCCCACCCCCCCGCCGTGGCCTGGGTGAGTGCCCCCAAACAGCGTGTATCTGTCTCTACCACAATGTATTAAAATTCTGTTCCCCAGTGGAATATAAGCAGTTTGAAAAAAGAGGCCGTGTTTCATTCACTTCTGAATTTTTGAAACTAGTGTGTTGCCTGGTACATATTATAAATGCAATAAATCTTTGAATTAAATGTCCTTCTCTGTTCCAAAAAATCTCAGGTTCCACTTCAATTTCAATGACCAACAATGTCAATATGGCTTTTTAGAATTTTAATGAGCAGAAAGGAAGCTCCTGACTGAAGATATTTTAGGTTGGATTTTTTTAAAACCCAAAAGTCTGAAAAATTATACACCTAAATATTAAGTATACATTGTCTTTGGATAGTGGGAATATAGGAGATTCCTAATTTTTTCTCTTTATGAAGGATTTGGCAAATTTCTACAATAAATGCATTTATGTAGTTAAAGAGGTAAACATTTATTTGCAAGGACAATTTCTTATTTAACTTGCAAATTAAAACACTCAGTGGGCAATGAACTGGGTTTCTCTGATTTCTAGACTGATACAGGTGTGACAAGTGGCTATCAGGAAGGCAGGGGCTGTGATGACCTGGTTACACTGCCAACACAATGACAGGTTGCTGGTGTTTCAATTAATATTTATTTAGTGCCTACTATGTGTCATCTATCATTTGAGACACTAGGGAGGCATAGCCAGCATCAAAAAAACAAAAATACAAAGAGCACCTAAAACAAAAGGCCAACAAATAACAGAGAAACTGAAGAAGCCCTGTGATACTCTTGTGAGAGATCTGACAATAGGATTCTCCCTAGAGAACTGAGGCTCAATGCTTTTCTTACAGCTTAAGTTCCGGTATCCATCAGAAATCACCAGATGTCTATGATTATACTGCAGGACTCAACTCAGTATGGTCTTCAGAGAAACCTTCAAAAGTAAGGGTTGTTACCTTAAGAACAGAACCATTTGCTGCAGGTGTGGTATGCATCAGAGCAAGAGAATCTTCAGGAAGGGGCACATTATTCTCATTTAATACAGCACTGGAAGAAAAAGATAAATTTACATCATGGAGCACCTATACAGGCATAGGGAGCATTTTCAAAGAAAGGGCTTCAGGAAGAAGAGTAATGCTTCACGTAGAGGAAGAAGAAATGACAATTTGTGAGGGGCGTGATGGCAGTCAGTGTTGCACTCATATGCCTTTGTGAGACCCTTCCCCATCTACCATGTAACAATTTTCATATCCACATCAGACTCATTCACAGATGGATCAAAATGGCAGACTACTTTGCTTCCCTCTTAAATCTTACTGAAGGTTCAGAAAAGATTTATCTTAAAATAAGGCAGATACACCAAAAAGATAAATCAAGTGACTGATTAAAAAAATTTTTTTAATGTTTATTCATTTTTTGAGAGAGAGAGAGAGAGAGAGAGAGAGAGAGAGAGCACGCATGAGTGGGAGAGGGGCAGAAAGAGAGGGAGACACAGAATCTGAAGCAGGCTCTAGGCTCCGAGCTGTCAGCACAGAACCCGACGTGGGGCTCGAACTCATGAACCACGTGATCATGACCTGAGCTGAAGTCAGACGCTTAACCGACTGAGCCATCCAGGTGCCCCCAAGCGACTGATTTTTAAAAGCTGTTATCAAATACATGGATGGGAAACCTTGGTGGACTAGAAATGAATCAGAATACCTGAGATATGGGAGAACAGTCAGGAAACCAGAGGGAGAAGCCAACACTTAAGGACACAGGCTGCAGAGCTCTGCTGCAGAAGGCAGAAGCCACATCTAGAGTGCTCCAGATATTACAACAGGATTAGCCAGGTGACAGGATGCCAGAGAATCTGCTACCCGAAGGCCTGGCAGGAATCACAGTGGTGTCTAATCCCAGATAAGAATAGTGAGAACAGGAGCAGCGTTACAGATGGCTTCAACACCAGGGAGGGAAGGGGGAAATCTAGAGCCAAAGACCGTCATCCACCAGGATAACATATCCAGCAGGAAACCCCAGTCCTTCCTAATGTCACTGAAAAGTGTGCAAACAGGAGCAGTTCCTGTCCAAGCCTACAAGGAGAATGAGAAAAAATGAGAAATAAATCCCAGAGTGAAAAAGTGAAGTGGAAGCTATGACTGTTGCATCCACAACTCTGAGGCAAAAAGAGGCAAGGAAACAAAAAAAGAAGAAATAGTTGTGAGAAACAGAGCAGCAATCAAGATGTTTCAATTAACGGATACTAGACATTCAAGAAGATAATGACTTATGATTTTCCAGAACTCAAAAAAGACATAGGTCTTCAGATGGAAAGGCCACCTTGAATACTAACAACAACAACAAAAAAAAAACTGTTTTAAACCTATTCTTAGACCATACAGTAATGAAAATGAAGAACTTCAAGAATAAGCAAGCAGTAAAGCCTAAAAAAGAAAAAAATATAACTTTGTGCTTCAGAAAGAAGAAACAGCTCAGAGGAAAAGATTCAATGTAAGAAAAAGTGAGCATTAAAAGGAGTGAAACATGTTGTACAATGAATTCTCCCACACCTTCAAGAAAAGATTAGTCATATGTACTTTACACTGCTGCAAAACATGGAAAGAAGATGAAAAGGTTCCGCAGCCATTCTGCTCAGTGTTATGTCATGACCCAGCAAATTCACTCCCATGTAGGTATACACCCTAAAAAAATCCTCACAACATGTGTAAGGAAGAACATGTACAACATTAATTTGGAACAAACCCTGGTCCATTAATAAAAGAATAAACCGTGACTGACTTAGGTAATGGCAGTTACAATGAAGGAACTATGGATAATTTTTTAAAATTCAGATATGTCAAAACAAAACCCACTAAATTATATTCTTTAAATGGGTGAAATGCATATTTGTTTATTTATTTATTTATTTATTTATTTATTTATTTATTTATTTAGAGCATATACACACAGACAAGCGAGGGAGAGAGGGAGGGGGAGAGGAAGAGAGGAAGAGAGGGAGGGAGGGAGAGGGGGAGAGGGAGGGGGAGGGGGAGGAAATCTTAAGCAGGCTCCACGCTCAGCCCAATGCAGGGCTCGATCCCACAACCCTGGGATCATGACCTGAGCCGAAATCAAGAAGCAGATGCTCAAGTGGCTAAAGCCACCCAGGTGCCCCTTCCCCCACCATAGCATTTAAATTTTATCTCAATGAAGCTGTTACTACAAAAATAAATGATCTGCATAGCCATTTCTCCAAAGTAAAAAAGACATCCAACATCCTCAGTGAATCAAAAGTCAAACCACAATGAGACATGCTTCATACTCTCTAGGATGGCTATAATTCTAAAGATGGAGAACAATGAGCACTGGAACGAACGTGGAGAAACTGGTACCCATATACACTGTTGGTGGGAACAGAAAATGTCGCTATTTTGGAAGACAGTTTGGCAGTTCCTCAAAAGTTGAACCTAAGAGTTACCAAATGACTCAGCAATAACCTTCCTGGGTATATATTAATAGAACTGAAAGCGTGTCTACAAAAATTATTTTTTGTTGTTGTTTATTTATTTTGAGAGAGAGAGAGCGAGTGCACACAAGCAGGGGAGGGACAGTGAGAAAGGGACAGAGAAAATCTCAAGCAGCCTCCACTCTGTTAGTGTGAAGCCTGATGCAGGGCTCGAACTCATGAACTGTGAGATCATGACCTGAGCCCAAATCAAGAGCCAGACACTTAACCAACTGAACCACCCAGGCACCCCCAAAATTCTCTTATGTGAATGTTCACGGCAGCTTTATTCATAATTGTCAAAAAGTGGGAACACAAGTGTCCATCAATTGATACATGGATAAACAAAATGTGGTCTATCTACAAAGTGGAATATTATTCAGCCCCGAAGAGGAGTGAAGTACCAATACATGATACACTACAGATGAACCTTCAAAACATTCTGTTAATTGAAAGAAACCAGACACAAAGGCCACATATTGTGTGATTCCTTTACATGAACTGTCCAGAGTAAGCAAATCCAATATGTGGAGAGACTGCAATGGGTATGGTGTTGCTCTTAGAGGTGATGACCACGTTATGGAATTAGATTACTGGTAATGGTGCAAAACTTTGTCAACATACTAAAAAGCACTGAATTGTATACTTATAAAGGGAAAACGTTATGGTATGGAAATTACAACTCAATAAAAAAGATAAGGAAAAACAGTCTATACCTACTACAGCAAAATGTGAAGATAGTACAAAGCTTGACATTTGGTACACAGACAATATATAATCTCCACAGTTTTCTAGAACCTTGAAATATTAAAAGGAGATACAGTAATTTTTCAAAGTGTGGTATGGCATGGGGGAAAAAAAGATTAGAGAGAAGATTAACAAACAAGGAAAAGGTCCCGAAATAGACCCAAGCATAAACAGGAACTTAAACACATCTTAAAGGATACATTTCAAATCCTAGGGGGAAATTAGATTACTCAAAATATCAGCAGCCATTTAGAAAAACAAATCTAGAAGTTGGGAGTACATTCTAGGGTGTTTCCAGCAGTAAGAGTTCAATGCAACTGGGCAGTCCTATCCCCATTATTTTCCTATTGGAAAAAAAAAAAATTTTTTTTAAATGAAGTTCTAAAAGACTCTAAATAATAACAGTATTTAAAGTGTTGTGGGCCAGGGGTGGCTGGGTGGCTCAGTCAGTTAAGTGTCCAACTCTTGATTTCGACTCAGGTCATAATCTCACATTTCAGATCAAGTCCCATGTCAGGCTCGGTGCTGCCTTGGGATTCTCTCTCTCTCTGTCTTTTTCTACCTCTCCCTGGCTTGCAATCGCACACGTTCTCTCTCTCAAAATAAATAAACTTTAAAAAAAAATTTAAAAATTAAATGTCGTGGGCCAAATGATTTACTGAAGTTAATTAAAAAGTTAAATTGTAATTCTAGTTTTACCCTGATCACCAATTAGTATGTTTGTTGAATACTAACTACACAATACAAAGCATGCTATATGCTTTAGGGCTATGTTGGTTACAGTACCTGGAACTGAATAAGATTAATCAGGAAAATGCTCACTGAATACATTTTGAATAATGGGAAAAGAAATAGCACTCATTCATCCAACAACGTTTAGCACCAACTAAGCACAAAACACTGGATACACAGTGATGAAAACAAATTGGCACAGAGCAGGGGATAAAAGCCTAGCAAAACAAATAAATGGCCTAATACTCATTAAAGGAAAGAGACACAGAAGGGACTTAAAACAGCAAAGAAATTTATGTGAATAATGTAAGAGCCCATAGTAGAAAGTTTGTAAGAACAAGGCCACTGTGATAACAGGATGGCACTGAAGTTAAGAGAAATAATATACATTCCTCACATGCAGATTAAAAATATCTTTAAAGGTCGCTTTTGCTCTGCAGTAGAAGGATGAGAATGTAGAGACTAATTAGAATTATCTCTAGATAATCTAAAACTAGGAAGTAAACAGCTATGTAATGGATACAAGAGTGAATTCAAGCTATCTTTCAAATAGATATCCTGAAATTATTTGGGGATACACTGAAGAACAGGAAAAAAGAGCAAAAAAGCAAAGTTAAGAGGAAAAGAACATCAAATTAATTCAGTCTAACCCAAACTGTACCTGTTTGTGGCAGCATCCTGAGCATGTGCGTTTTTATGACTTAATAAGCTATCTTCTCTTGTAACCTGAGAAAATGAAGAAAAAAAAAGTAAATCTTTGTAAGGATACTAAAGTAATAAGGAATTTACACATCTTTCCAGTAAAAACAGAAATATCACTTTGCTTCAGTTCCAGAGGTAATCATACCTTACATATGGAAATACCAGTACCTCACATAGTGTAGTCTCATCCATACCCAAATTAATAATCCACACTTCTACTTCAATAGTACACAAATTTACGCCCTCTACTAGACAGCTCTCATGGTGTGTTAGTCAATATATACAGAATCCCAAAAGATTCGATGTCAGAATTTTTTGAATTTACCTGATAAAAAGAAGAGACAGATACTAAGCTGCATATTTGGCCTTTTATTTTTCCCTGAACACAAAAGGTATGTTAGGAGGAAATTCTAAAATATTTTTCTGAGGGGATCAGTTTTTTCTCTTAACTTGATTGAGGTATCATTTACATAGAGTAAAAAGCACATTGTTAACTTTTTTTTTATTTTTTTAAATTTACATCCAAATTAGTTAGCATATAGTGCAACAATGATTTCAGGAGTAGATTCCTTAGTGCCCCTGACCCATTTAGCCCATCCCCCTCCCACAGCCCCTCCCATAACCCTCCTGTCTCGGGTCCATGAAATACAGCCAGACCAACACTAAACCATCCTACACACTAGAAAACTGATCGGAGCACACATTTTTAATGTGTGGTTTGATGAATTTTGAAAAATATATACAGGTGCATAACCAACACCACAATCAACATGTGCAACACTGTCACTACCCCCACAGCGTTCCCTTGAGGCTTCCAATGCAACCCCATCAAAAACCCTGACACACGGCAAACAATGAGCTGTATGTCTTATAGTTTTATACACATGGAATCAAAATGCCTATCTTTTTAGTGTCTATCTCTTTAGAATAGCATGATGTTTTTGAGATTCACCCATGATGCTCATGTATCACCAATTCATTCCTTTTTATGTGCTGAGTAGCATTCCACTGTATGAATATACCACAATTTGTTTACCTGTTTACCTGCTGATGGACATTTGGGTTCTTCCTAGTTTTTAGCAACTTCAAATAATGCTAAGAACATTCATGTACTAATAACCTGTATGAACCTACGTTTTCATTTCTCTGGGGTACATACCTCAGAGTAGATCTGCAGGGTCATGTAGGAAGTGTGTATTTAATACATTGTCAAACGCTTCCTAAAGTGCTTGTAACGTTTTATATTCTTACCAGCAATGTGCACTGCAGGAGTGCCATCACTGCTAACACAGGGATGGTCAGTTTTTAATACTGGCCATTTCAGTGAATGTGTTTTTCAGCATGCATGTGATGCTAGCTGTAGACTTTTTTCGTTGATACCCTTTATCAGGCTGAACAAGCTCCATTCTATTTCTAGTTTGCTGTGAGCATTTACCATGAATGGGTGTTGATTTCTGTGAAATGCCTTTTCCATATGAATTGAGACAATTTTCTTTACTTTTTAATATGGTCAACTACAGTGGGTTTTAAATTATAAACCGACTTTTTTCCTGAGATAAACCCTACTTGGTCTATTTTGTTAAGGATTTTTGAGTCTATGCACAAGAAGGGTATTAGTCTATAGTTTCTTTTCATATGAAATCTTTTGCTGGTTTTGGTATACCAGGGTAATACTGGTATCATTAAATGAGTTGGGAAGTGCTTCCTCCTCTTCTATTTTCTGACAGAGTTTGTATGGAACAATTATTTCTTCAGTAGATTTCCAAAATGAAGGCATCTGGCCCTGGATTTTTCTTCATGGGGAAGTTTTTAACTATGAAATAAAATCTTTTTATTTTAGGGCTATTGAATTTATTTTTCTCTTCTTCAAGTCAAGAAAAGTCCCAAAGTGGAAATATTATGTAAGGTAACAACAGTAACACCTACTGCCACTGCTAATACAACACATAGCTTCAATACTTAATCAAATGCTGTTTATGTGCCAGGCACTCACCATTCATGTCCTTTACATTTACTGTCCTTGTAACCCACCTTAAGGTAGGTACTACCATTATCTTTTCTTAAACACGATTGAACTGAGGCTTAGAGAAACTAACCTGCCAAATCACAACACTAGTATGTGGTAGACTAGAAAGGGATTCAAACTCAAGTTGTCTGATTCCAGAGCCTGTATCATCATATTTCATATTTACTTTTATATATAAATATCATGCTTTATGTTTACACTAGGGGGAGAGGATAAATAACCAAAGCATGAACAATATTCCTCAAATCTTCTCAGGTTCTGTTCAAGGCTTGTGCCTGGGGACAGGATGGGTAAAGTGCATCTTCTCCACAAGATATTTTGAAATCCTAGTTGATAACATGACTTGGTGAGATGGGCTGCTGTCCTGATTTTAGTATGGAGGGTTAAGTCTGAAAGTTAGGGAGCACCAAGGGAAAGCAGACTCTGACAGCATGAATGCCATAAACTTCATGGGGGCTGGTCCTTGAAGGCCTTGAAGGCTGTGAAGGGCATGGCATCCTTCACAGTGTCACAGCCAACTCCTTCACCTTGCAACCGTCACTACTGTGACATGCAACTTTACCAAACTGAAGTCAGATGGGTGGCGGGAAGTAGCAGACTGCTAAAGACCTGAAACCACAGACTTAGTATTGACAGGAATCTAAAAATCATTAGATTTTCTGGCTATAAAAATGGCAAAGATTAGGGACTCACTTCCACAGGAATTTGGAAGGGTTTCCTCCATCCAAGGGAAGGGAAGCAAAAATAATATAAAAACAGGGAGGGGGACAAAACATAAGAGACTCATAAATATGGAGAACAAACTGAGGATTACTGGAGGGGTTGTGGGAGGGATGGGCTAAATGGGTCAGGGGCACTAAGGAATCTACTCCTGAAAACATTGTAGCACTATATGCTAATTTGGATGTAAATTATTAAAAAAAATTTAAAATTAAACGGAAAAAAAGGTTTTTTTAATTTTTTAAAAATTTATTTATTTATTTTGAGAGAGAGCAAGTGGGGAGGCGCAGGGAGAGAGGGAGAGGGAGAGAGGGAGAGAGAGAGAGACAGGGAGGCAGGGAGAGTGGGAGAGAGAGAGAATTCCACGCAGCAGGCTCTGAGCTGACAGCACAGAGCCTGATGTGGGCTCGAACTCACGAATGGTGAGATCATGACCTGAGCTGAAATCAAGAGTCAGATGCTTAATCGACTGAGCCACCCAGGTGCCCCTAACAAAAGTTTAAAAAAAAAAAAAAGTTCTTACACCCTAGAGGGTCTTTACTCTCAACTTTTTATCCCATGACTGCCTCCTCTTAAACTAGCTTAGACATAGACTTGGGAAGGCATTCTGCCATCCTGAGCCTGTTTCTGGGAACTACTCGCTATCTGCAATCACTAGCTAGGTCACCCTTATTTAACACTCATGTACTTTATGTGTCTTCAGGGTTCTCAGCTGTAAGTCTCATCTATTTCCGCTTCATCAGGACTCTCCCCATTAAAGGCAGCTTACCTTATGCACTGCTTCTACTTGAGCCTTCAAAATGTTACTCTTCAAGTCAGGAGGAACTCTCCTGGCATTCAATCCTGGGCTCTCAATGGCATTATTAAGACATTTCTCAGTCAACTTCACCACCTCCTCCTAGATATTAAAAATACAGTGTAAGCAACTCTGGCGGGCTATAGTTATACAGAAATAGGAAAGGGGCTGATGAAAGTTCATATTCAGACAACCAGGATATCACGTGTCTTAAGCCTTCCTATCCTATTCCAGGAATAGTCCCCTCCCACCATAAGCAGTTTCAAACTAAGGACTCAATAGTCACAAACATGAAATACAAATTGGTAGAGATCTCTAGAAATCATCCAGCCCAACTTCCTGCCTTAAAACTACTGAAGAACTGACTACATCATCCAGGACAGATGCCTGAGTTAAATCACACATGGAGAACATGTGCCACTTGCTGTAATTAACTTCAACCGGATTTTAGGTTAGGCCCTACACAGGCTAATCCCTGTAATTCTGGAGCTGTTATCAGGCAGATGATTTTGCTTGGGATTATGTTATATAGCCACAGTCACTCTCAGGTACAGACTTATGAAAATGACAGAATAAGGCACAAGTCCAGTCAGTGAAGATCTTAATGAAAACATTATAAACAAACCATTATGAAAAGAAATAAATGGAAGGAAGCAAATTAAGAAGTTTAAATTATCTGTACTACAACTGATACCTTAAAATGAATGACTACAACAACAATTATTGTTATTATTACGTGCTTGCTATTTAAGGCTGATCTAAACAACAGACTGACTCTAAACATTTTCTTAGTCTCACACACAGCTTCTGTTCTGTAAAACAGGCTAGCTGCCATGTATGGGATTATATACTACACCATTCTTTCAGATTTGAAAAGATTTAATTAATGTGCTTATTCTGATTTGGTGTTTCTCAGTGTGGTTTCCACACATCTGCCTCCACGTGGGCCCCTAAAATCTGAATGTTTAACAAGCTCCTCTATGTGATTCTAACACACATATAAGTCTAAGAATCACTATTCTGAACTAACTCTATGTCTGTAACTGCTTAGTGTTTGGAATGATTCCTATTAATTGCAGGAAGTTCCTTACATCCTTCTTCAATCATAACTAGTTCACACTGTATGATCCAGGAATCCCACTTCTGGGTATATATCCAAAGGAAACAAAATCACTATCTTGAATAGGTATCTCCCTCCTGTGTTCACTGTAATATTATGCACAGTAGCCAAGATATGGAAACAACCTAAGCATCCATCGACGGATGAATGGAGTAAAAATGTGGTGAGTGTATGTACATATATGAAATATTATTTACGTTTAAAAACAAGGAAGTCTTAGCATAGCCAACATAGCCAATAATACTGTAGTAACTTTGTATGGTGACAGATAGTAACTACACTTATAGTGAGCATTTTATAATGCTTGTAATTGTAGAATCATTATGTTATACATTTGAAACGAATATAAAACTGCATGTCAACTATACTTCAGTTTTAAAAAAGAAGGAAATCTTGCCATTTGCAACAACATGCATTATGCTAAGTGAAACAAGTCAGAGAATGACAAATATTGCATGGTATTACTTATATGTGGACTCTAAACAAACAAAAAATCCAACTCAGAAACAGAGTAGAATGGTGGTTGCCAGGGGCTTGAGGGTAGGAAAATAGGTAAAGCTTGGTAAAAAGGTACAAACTTTCAGTTATAAAATGAATTAAATTCTGAGAATCTAATGTATAGCATGGTGACTATAGCTAATTATACTGTTCTGAATACTTGAAATTTGCTAATTAAGCACTGTCACCAAAACCCAAAACAAAACAAAAAGGTAAATATGTGAAGTGATGGATATATTTATTAATTCAGTTGTAGACATCATTTCACAATGTATATGTATATAAAATCATCACATTGTATTCCTTAAATATAATACAAATTCATTTGTCAACTATATCCTAATAGTAGGGAAAAATCATGGCTAATTCAAAATAGTTTGACATTTTCTTTTCAGAGTCAATTATGTTGCGGACTTGAGATTACTTGGTAATTACGGAAATTTGCAAGTTATAGGATTCTCAGAGCAACCTGCCTATATTACAAACAAAGACAAGAATTCAACACATATCTCACAAGTAAAAGTAGAAACTGTCACCATCTCCCAATTTTTGCAAAAGTATAAAGGCTTTAAAATTGCCTATACATCTACCTATCACTTCCTTCCCAGGAAAATAATGAGATGATTAAAGGTATTTATTTATAAGGCTGTTTGTCACAGCACTGATTATGACAGTGAAAGTTAGCAATAATCTAAATGTCCAACAGGGAACTGAGTAAACACAATGGTGACATGGGCATGCAATTTAACTACTGTCTGTAATAGGTCGTTGATAAAGAAAGATGTTTACAATCGATTAGTTTTAAAAAGCTATTGTCCCTGCACTTTTATTTAAAAAAAATACATCACATTTAAATGTTTGGAAATTATTTATCTTAAAAACATTAACTGTAGTTATCTCTTAGCAGTGCATAACGGAAGATTTAAAATTTCCTGCTTTTAAAAATCTGTATCTTCTATAATTATGATGTCTGAGAACATTAAAAAATTACTGATATACAGTTGAGTGTAACAGCTTTAAAACACTTTCACTTTCTTTTATTATAGTACATAATTCCAGTGGCAGCCAGTTACTATGCCACTGATAGTCCATCTTGGAAGGCCACAAGAAAAGCTCTCCACTCTCCCCTTATTTGCCTAAAAGCAGAACATAAACTTACAAAAGTATCCCTCCTCCCCACTCCACCAAGAAGGACAAAGATTAATCCCTGGGGACTTCAGACCCTTCTCAATGAAAAGCAAGGAATCAAATCTGCGTAACAACCTTACTCTTATTTATCAGACTTTTTCCTTATAACTTTCTCATAACTGGCTTCCCCTACATCTTTCAACTCTAGCTGAAGGTGGTATTCAAGCAGGAATTCTAAGCTGTCTCTGAGAGTTATTCATTTTTCCCTGGGTTAGGAAACTTGTTTTTCTCTTGTTACTCGGTCTTTTGTCACAGAGGTCTCAGCCAAGAACTCAAGAGGGTACGGGGAAAATTATTTACCAATTATTGCCAAGCAGTAAATGTTTGCCTCTGCATTCATAAAAAGTATAATTTCTACTTACTAATTACATGATATGTAACAGCTCACTGATTTCTGGAGAAGTATGACCGTTGCACAGCTAATGTCTGAAGACTGCCTCCATTTCCAAAGGGAAGTTAGACTTATTCACATACCTTCTGTGTCCACTGCCCTGTGTCCAGGGCAGATGTAAAGAAAGTTAACTACTTGTAATCTCAGGGTTGATGGGGACGGGGGTTGGGAAGGTGGAAAAAATGTGAGATGGTCATTGAGGAAGGTACTTGCTGGGATGAGCAGTGGCTGTTGTATGTAAGTGATGAATCGTGGGAATCTACTCCTGAAGCTAAGACTACAATGTACACACTATATGTTAGCTAATGGGACAATAGATTATTATAAGAAAGAAGGGAAGGAAGGAAGGAAGGAAGGAAGGAAGGAAGGAAGGAAGGAAGGA
>NW_024412395.1:10195192-10269780 GCF_014898765.1 Herpailurus yagouaroundi
GGAAGGAAGGAAGGAAGGAAGGAAGGAAGGAAGGAAGGAAGGAAGGAAGGAAGGAAGAAAAAGAAAGAAAGAAAGAAAGAAAGAAAGAAAGAAAGAAAGAAAGAAAGAAAGAAAGAAAGAAAGAGAAAGAAAGAAAGGTAGGTAGGTAATGACTTGCAGAAGCAAGTGAAATGGTGTCACTTATGTCAAGGATAAAAATGGAGATGATCAACATACGTACATGAAGGAAATCTGACAAGAATTTACAGTTCTTCTCAGAAATCAGCAGAGAAAACCAGACAACTTCTAAATGCCAACCTAGTTCACACCATCTCTGGACTTCCCTGTTCCCCTGAGTCAGCTATCCTGATCCAAATAAAACAGGACCACTAAGTAATCAATCAGCTGGGAGAAAAAAAAAAACAAAACTTCTATATTTAGAAGTTTTAGAACACATAAACAATTCGTCTGCATGAGCAACTCAGGGCTCATTGCTCCTGCAGCCATCAGGTCCCTGACTTGCAGACTGAAACCTTAAAATAAATTCATTTTTCTGTTTTGTTTTATTCTGTGTGCCAAGTTTGGCTTTTGAGATAGTTCTTGGTTATACCTTTTTAAAGTCTGGATACAAGCAAATCAAAAGGGTAAAAATGACAGATTATTCCAAATCATATATGGTGGCAACCTGTTGCAGATTAAATTCTTAACTATCAGGAGAAGAGGTCAGCAAAGTATAACTCACAGGTCAAATCTAGCCCACCACCTGCTTTTGTAAATAAAATTTACTGGAACACAGCCATGCTCATTCCTATGTGGTTGCTTTTGTGCTGCAATGCCAGAGTAGTTGTAACAGAGACAGTATGGTTGGCAAGACTAAAATACTTACTATCTGACCCTTCATGGAAATAGCCCGCCAATTCCTAGTCAATAGAATACAGTTGTCATGCCCTACTTTTAATTCTTTTCCCAAAAAAGACCAGTTGCTAAAGGCCATGCATGTCTTTTTTTTTTCTGATACTTTTCTTTCAATTTTTTTTTTTTATAATTTACATCCAAATTAGTTAGCATACAGTGCAACAGTGATTTCAGGAGTGGATTCCTTAGTGTCCCTTACCCATTTACCCCATCCTCCCTCCCACAACCCCTCCAATAACCCTCAGTTTAATCTCCATGGGCCATGCATGTCTTTTTTTTAATTTTTTTTTTTCAACGTTTATTTATTTTTGGGACAGAGAGAGACAGAGCATGAACGGGGGAGGGGCAGAGAGAGAGGGAGACACAGAATCGGAAACAGGCTCCAGGCTCTGAGCCATCAGCCCAGAGCCCGACGCGGGGCTCGAACCCACGGACCGCGAGATCGTGACCTGGCTGAAGTCGGACGCTTAACCGACTGCGCCATCCAGGCGCCCCAGCCATGCATGTCTTAATCAGGCCACCTGTCCTCACTAATAAATGCAGTTTAACTTTTGTTACTTTAAGCATTTTTTTGGAAGATTTTATTTTTAAGTAATCTGTACACCTGTCACGGGGCTCGAATTCACAACTCTGAGATAAAGAGTTGCACACTCCACCAACTGAGCCAGACAGGCACCCCTTTTTAAGCACTTTTTTTGCTGACTGAAGAACAAGAAAAAAATGATTTCTAAAATGAAATCTGGAGATAAAGAAAATCTTGGAATTGCCTCAGGTAATTAAGAGGAGGAAAGTAACTTGAAAAATCTATAGATCTTGATCCAGCATAAGCCCTAAAGGACTTCAAACACATAGGTCAAGCACAGAAACTGTGAATAAATTTCTAAAAAGAGGAGGTACAAAAAAGAGGGAAGAACCCCAACAATGACACTTAATCACAGCATCTCAGACAGAATGATCAGTTCCTCCAACCACCAAAAGAGCCCATAATGTGGTTAATTTATCTTTGCCTGAGGAACTTCCCACATTGAAGAACGTGCTGCTTTCTTGGGAAATTACTGTTAGGAAATGATTCCTTCCTTCCTTCCTTCCTTCCTTCCTTCCTTCCTTCCTTCCTTCCTCCCTCCCTCCCTCCTTCCTTCCTTCTTCTCTTTCTCTCTCCCTCTCTCTTTCTTTCCCCTCCTTCCTTTCTTTTTTGTTAGAGATTTTATTTTTAAGTAATTTCTACATCCAATGTGGGGCTTGAACTCACAACCCCAAGATCAAGAGTCACACACCCCACTGAATGAGCCAGCCAGGTACCCCAGAAAATGTTTCTCATATCAAGGCGACACCTGCACACCTCTTACATACTCGCTGACCTCAACTCTTCTCGGAGGCTATTAAAACAGGTTACACTAATGCCTCTTTCACATAATACCTCTTCAGATATCTAAAATGCCCTTCCTGGGGCACCTGATTGGTTCAGTCGGTTAAGCGTCCAACTTCAGCTCAGGTCATGATCCTGGTTTGGAGTTCAAGCCTTGCATCAGGCTCTGTGCTGACAGCTCACAGCCTGGAGCCTGCTTCGGATCCTGTGTCTCCCTCTTTCTCTGTCCCCTGCTTGCACTCTGTCTCTGTCTCTCAACAATAAATAAACATTAAAAAAATTAAAAAATAAATTTTTTTAATGTTTATTTATTGTTGAGAGACAGAGAGAGGCAGAGTGCATATGGGGGAGGAATGCAGAGGGCAGAGAGAGAGGGAGACATAGAATCTGAAGCAGGTTCCAGGCTCTGAGCTGTCAGCACAGAGCCCGACATGGGGCTCCAACTCACAAATCTAGAGATCATGACGTGAGCCGAAGTCAGATGCTCAACCGACTGAGCCTCTCAGGCGCCCCCTGTCAAAAAAAATTTTTTAAATAAAATGCTATTTCCTGAGACTACTGATCCTTAGTTGTAACTTAGCTCTAAGAGCTTTCACCATTTAGTTCCTTCTCTTCTCAAACTGCTTTAGTTTCCTAAATCAGTTTTGAAGAGTGCTACCCAGAAATGACTATAATAATACTATGTTTGGACCTCCCTTTTTAAACCCTTTTGGTTAATATAACAGAGATGTTCTGCCAGTCACACTTCAAACCACATTTACATATTCCTAAAACACTTTTTTACACATGCTTGTGTTATATTCTACCTCTCTATCCCAATCCTGTATTTTCAGATTTATAACATATATTCTTATATATAGTGCATCATTCCAGCCTGTCAGTCTTCATGGATCCTGATATTGCCTTCCAAAAACTGTATTTCTTAGCTGTTTTCTTTCATCTTATTAGTTTATCTTACAGAAAGTAAACAATAAACACATTTGTAGAACTGAATCAACAGTGTATCAGGGTGTCAAGGGACTGCATCAATCCTGGGTAATGTAGGCCTCCCATGGCATGAGGTCCCTCTAAAATGGGTGCTCAAGACATGAGTTTGAAGTCAACTCTGCTGCCAGTAGTGCTAGTCTGAGCCTAACATTCTGTCACTGGCTTACAGCTTCTCAGTTCCACAATTCTTAGAGCTAATCATCCAAAATTGGTACT
Source organism: Herpailurus yagouaroundi (assembly GCF_014898765.1). Taxonomy (NCBI): domain Eukaryota; kingdom Metazoa; phylum Chordata; class Mammalia; order Carnivora; family Felidae; genus Herpailurus; species Herpailurus yagouaroundi. Next base: position 10,198,656 of record NW_024412395.1, read on the forward strand.
TTGCTTTACCATAATGTATTTTATTTACAGGTTGTTCATTCTAAGATTACTTTAATTAGTAAAGCTTTTATCAAGATTAATTTGCATTCCCTAAGAAAACGTGATCTACTGATGATAAAGGTAGAGAAATCAGACTGGATTAAAAATGTATCATCTATATAAAACAGAAATCAAACTTGTATACAGCACTCTAGTTATAAAGAGGTCTCTTATTTTTTTTTTTTAATACAACACTGAGTTCTTTCTTGTTATTCCTGCCTGGCATCGATTAATCTCACTAAATATTAGCTATCATTTTTTCTAGCTATGTGAACCCCACAATGTTCCTTTACGGCAGCCACTGTCCTTTACCTAACCTACTCTTACACTCCCTTTCCTATCCTGAACCCACACTCCTGTTCGTTCTTCAAGTCTTCAAGATTAATTTAACAGATTCTCTGCTTTGGAGGCTCAGTGATATTATAATAAGACATGCAGGGAATTTTACAAAAGAAACACATTGCTATTCAGTGGATTTGCATGAACTCCCTTCCAGTGTAACAATCATTCCTCTTCTCCCACCCTATGCCCAGCAAGATTCATCATTCTCCTTCAGGTTCATTCTAGTCCTTCATTAAATTCTTCTCAAATTAATTGCTAACCATCTAAAGCTTTCATCTAGAGCTTTCAATTAACCCTCTGTCTCTGACCCTGCATTCCCCTACCTATAGAGATAGTAAAAACAACGGACGATATGAAAGCAAACAGATCAATATAATTGAAAAATACTGAGGGGTCAAGAAAATGAAAGCCTTTCTGGAATTTAATCAGCTTGTAAAAGACATTCCTAAGCAAAAACAGAAAAAGGAAAAAGAAAACCAAGTTGGATTCAAAAAGATAGCTTGAACAATGACAAGAAAGAAGAAAATCACTCTCTTCTGTTATACTGGTCTCTGAAGAAATTCCAGCTAGTTATCCAAGGATGAAAGAACACTACAAATCAGCTGGTCCCTTTTCCTCTTTAAAACCAAAACAAAATTAATTCAACAGATCCTTGTTATCTGTTGTCTATATATGGAAAAAAGGGTGTCTCCAGATCATTATCTAAAATTTACTCTTCCATTTAGTAGGGACACCTAGTAGCTGACACAGTAAATTATTTTTACCTCATCTGATCTATTTTTAATTATCTCTATAAGTTATTTAAGAAAATTTTTAAATTACACTCAAACAATGAACTAAAGTTTAATATGTTAAATTGGGATGCACCCCCCACCTCACACCTAAAACTCCAAGGGCACAGGGTGGTAAAAGTTATGAAGGACAAAGCTGAAGCACCTCAAGTTCCATTCTCTTCCTTGTTTATAGGACAGAGCAGCTCCCATTTGAACAAATCCTTCTGTAATTCTGAAAGACTTTCAACTGGTTCTTCAACTATAGCACAACCCATTGAATAGAATTAGAAAGAGGATGGGCTGAATCAAAAGAACAAGTTTAAAGCAACCACAACACTTGGCATGTGTGTTTAAAAACACTCAGGAGGGGCGCCTGGGTGGCTTGGTCGGTTAAGTGTCCGACTTCGGCTCAGGTCATGATCTCACGGTCCGTGAGTTCGAGCCCCGCGTCGGGCTCTGTGCTGACCGCTCGGAGCCTGGAGCCTGTTTCGGATTCTGTGTCTCCCTCTCTCTCTGCCCCTCCCCTGTTCATGCTCTGTCTCTCTGTCTCAAAAATAAATAAACGTTAAAAAAAAAAAAAATTTAAAAACACTCAGGAGATGACTTTACAGTTCCTATCATGGCCCAAGTTTCTTCCTTTCCTCCAGAACATACATGAACTGTGTGCTTTTTAAAGAGATCCACTGTAAGAAGTCCACACACACACATTCCCCAGCGAAAGAAGAGAGAAAGCATCAGCTTTGGAAAGCAGGGATTTCCAGAAGGTCTGAAGATGTGTACAGGTATATGAGGGAGAAATCTGAATACCTGGTTGTTGATGTTGACATCAACGCTGGGACGGGAGGACGGCAATAGACTGCTTTCCAACTCAAGGTGTCTGAGCTTCTCTGAGGCATCTTTTAATGCTGGGAAAAAATGGCAACATGGCCCCTTAGTCTGTCAATCTGTCACAGCTGTGTGAGGTAATACACTTAAGTTTTTTTCCCCAATACCAGTTACCACAAATTAAATGGAATAATCCAGATGACCACAGAATAAATACATTTTCTTTCTAGAACCAGATAACTATTAATTTAAAAGTTAACCCAAACAGGGGCGCCTGGGTAGCTCAGTCAGTTAAGCATCCAACTTTGGCTCAGGTCATGATCTTGTAGTTTGTGGGTTCAAGCCCCACCCTCATCGGGCTCTGTGGTGACAGCTCAGAGTCTGGAGCCCACTTCGGATTCTGTGTCTCCTTCTCTCTCTGCCTCTCCCCCGCTCGTGCTCTGTCTTAAAAATGAACATTTAAAAAAAAAAAAAAAAAAAAAAGAGCATGTTGGGGAGTCTGGGTGGCTCCGTTGGTTAAGCATCCAACTTCGGCTCAGGTCATGATCTCATGGTTCGTGGGTTCAAGCCCCGTGTTAGGCCCTGTGCTAACAGCTCGGAGCCTGGAGCCTGCTTTAGATTCTGTGTTTCCCTCTCTCTCTCTGCCCCTCCCCCACTTGCACTCTGTCTCTCTCGGTCTCTCAAAAATGAGTAAATGTTAAAAAAAAATTTTTTTTTTAAAAGTGTGGATAACTGAGTCCCAGTTGGCCTTTAAAAGTTAACTCAAACAGGAACATTGCCCTGTATCTACAGTACTCCTAGAAAGCCACTGGATATGGAATCTCAAGAGCATGTGCAGTTCAGAAGGCTTACCAGCCAAAATATCTGAAGAAAAGGCAGAGAACACCTGTGACACGATCCTTCCACAACCACAACCCAAGCTCCTCCTGCTGACCTCAGTACTTTGCCTTGCCACTTTCTTTCCTCGGCCCTGACTATACGCTGCCTAAAACTATACTTTTATGAAGCAAACAGATGGAGGACATACATTTATTCACTGACTGATACAACATATTATGTATTGATAACACAGGTGCAATGCAGGAAAAGCCTTTTGTCTCTCTTATGTTCCACCTAGCTGCAAAACACATTACAAATAAAGTTCTCTAACCACTGAAAAGATAATATATTAAACACAATTCACCTTTAAACAAACTCTATTTAAATTAGCCACTCTGTAATAATCTTATTTTGCAGGGACTAATCTGGTATGAGTTTGAATTTTCACACAGTCTCGTGATAAAGCAAGCTGTTGAATGCCTAGTAATTTTTTTTTTTTAATTTTAACATTTACTTATTTTTGAGAGACAGAGAGAGGCAGAGCATGAGCAGGGGAGGGACAGAGAGACAGAGATACAGAATCTGAAGCAGGCTCCAGGCTCTGAGCTGTTTGTTAGCACAGAACCCAATGCGGGGCTTGAACTCACGAACTGCAAGACCATGACCTGAGCTGAAGTCGGATGCTCAACCAACTAAGCCACCCAGGCGCCCCATGCCTAGTAATTTCTATTTAATTAGGTAGAAGGGAGGGAAAAACTATGAAATCATTTTCTCCTCGTCAAAGGGATCTTATAAAGTGTCCATTCATTAACTCAATGGATCCCTCCCATGGCTATACATTAAAACCAGATAGGGAGCTTTTAAGGAATACTGATTCCCAGAGCTGATCCTAGTACGATGATAACAGAATTTCCAGAGATAGTTTTCCAGTACTGGCAGTTCTTAAAACTTTTCCAGTAATTTTAACGTACAAAATCACAAATTCAACACTAATCTTCCCCAAATCCTCCATTTTCGTTTATGTACTTTAATTGCCATCTCCTGGTTTTCTTAACGCTTCTTTATGCGATACTAAATTTTAAACATGATGATGTTGAGACCACAAATACTTTAGCTTATGCTGATAACTTAATACCCCCAAAATTGGGTTCTGGGGGGGGGGGGTTCTGGCTGAAATAAAGCTTCTTGTGCTACTTCTGTTTGTCTGAGGAACATCCTAAAATTACAGCATAAGATGTTTTTAAAAAAGTTACCATGTATAGCTACTTACCTATGTGAATCAGGATTTTGATATTATAGCCAAAAGAAAATACAGAATAAATTGGATACCAAGATTATAAAACCTTAATTCCTAATATCAAAACACTCTATTTTCATTGAGTGACTCTGAACACGTTATAAATGTGAACTCAGTAAGTCTTATTAATGAAACCCCCATGCTACACAAGAATTTCTTCTGTCACAACTTCAACATCACTTAAGCTCTGTTTGAATACCTTCTGTAATGAGGGGCTCACTTCCTGTTAGGTATCTTAACTTTTAAAAAGTTAAGCAGCACTCTTCCTGGATTATTTATTTTTGTGGGTCTGGAACAACAGTCCTCATTAGTAACAAAATACTTCCTAGGAGCTAATGGAATGTCCGAACATCTATTAAATCCTGTGTTATAGGAAATCTTTAAGGAAATTTTCTCTTAATTTCCACTTAAGAAACAAAGTAAAAAAAGCAAGTTTGAGAACTCATGAATGCTTAGGGTTCCTGGGTGACTCAGTCGGTTAAGGTGCTGACTTCAGCTCAGGTCATGATCTCTCAGTTCACGAGTTCAAACCCTGCGTCAAGCTCTGTGCTGGCAGCTCAGAGTCTGGAGCCTGCTTTGGATTCTGTGTCTCCCTCTCTCTCTGTCCGCCTCCACCACCTCCCCCCCACCCTCCCCGCTTGTGCTGTCTCTCTCTCTCCAAAGATAAATAAACATTAAAAAGAAAAAAGAAAATTCATGAATGTTTAATGACTTATAAATGACACAAATGTTTAATTTTTTTTTTTAATGTTTTTATTTATTTTTGAGACAGAGAGAGGCAGAGCATGAGCAGGGGAGGGGCAGAGAGAGAGGGAGACACAGAATCGGAAGCAGGTTCCAGGCTCTGCACTGTCAGCACCGAGCCCAACGCGGGGCTCGATCTCACGGACTGTGAGATCATGACCTGAGCCGAAGCTGGACACTCAACCGACTGAAACACCCAGGCGCCCCAAATGACACAAATGTTTAATTGTCCCAATTATGTAATCTTAACAATTTCAAAGGACCCTTAAGCCAAAAACAGGCAAGAAGGCACAACTATTCTTCCTTAAATTTTAAAATTCAACTATTGCATAAAACATTCTTGAAGGAACTGATTTAAATAGCTCACTTCAAAGGGATGTAAAATAAAAAGTTGTCCTTGATGTTATACAGAACATTTACTTACTCTCGCACTCCTCTTTAGGTTCCTCTAATCCAGTTTGCCCGGTGACTGTGTTAACTTCATCTGGCACTTGGGGTGTTTCCAGAGTGCCAGGTGCCCCAATTAGATCATCAATGGTTGTTTCCATTAAGTCTGGACTATCTAGCAAATCAATATTCAGAGGCAAGCTGTAAGGGTGAAAGAAAACTAACTTAGATCAAGAAATTTATCATGAATTTAAATACTAACAAAAATATCCTATGAAAACAAATCCATGTAAGAGTTCATATCCCAACTGATTTAGTCATCTGTCAAAACCTTTTGGGCAGACTTCTCTTCCAGCCAAAAATGGCATAAAAGGGACTAGATTTAGCACCCCCCCTCCCCATACCCCAAAATAACTGAAGGAGAAGAAAAGAAACTATTTTTAAGATATTTCGGCATCAGATAACACAGGCGATTTAGAAAACAAAGATGGTAAACTCTATGATGGCCTTGAGAGAATTCCCATGCAGTGGTGCAGAGGTGAAATGAGACTGGGCATGGAGGACCTAAGCTGAGAAGACGAGGCTCACTATGGGCTACAGGGCCTACTTCCACAGACTGTAAAACACATAATTCACAGGGTACTGAATACTCAGAAAGGTCTTGCCTCAGTAGTGAAGAATAATCAACCCACACTGGGCATGGCAATGGACCCACCTAACATATCATATCATAAAAATAAGACCTGAAATGCTCATATTGTTTCCAAGTAACAATTGCATCCCAAAATAAAGCTCAAGAAGATTTACAAGAAAATAAAATTATCTAGCATCCAACAAAGTAAATTTCACAATATCAGGCATCCACTGAAAGATTACCAAAAAAAAAACTGCAAATTTAACAGAATAGTTAATCAATAGAAATTAATGTTAGAATTCGCAGAGAAAGACATTAAAACAGTTATTGTAACTACTCTATGTTCATAAAGTTAAGCAGAGACCTAGAAAATATAAAAGACCCAAATCAAACTTCTTGAGATAACGGAGATGAAAAATATATTGAATGGGATTGACAAGAGATTTGAAATTAGAAAAGGCACTGAATTTGAAAGCACAGCAACAGAAATTATAAAAAAGGGAAAACACAGAGAAAAAAGAATCCCTCCAAAAAGAAAAGAGTATCAGTTAGTTGTGGGACAAGCAGTGTACTTTATGAATAATTGGAGTCCCAAAGTGGGAGTGGGACCAAACAAATAGTTAAAGAAATAACAGCTGAAGTCTTTCTAAATTTGATGAAAACTGTAAACCCCCAGAGATCTAAGAATCTCAACAAACCCTGAACACAAGCAATATAAAGAAAACTATACCAGAGCATGTTATAATCAAACTACTTAAAACCAATGATAAAAAGAAAATCTTAAAAGCAGACTAAGCCATTATGTGGTCAGAGGCATAAAGATAAAGATGAAAGCAGATTTCTCATCAGAAACAATGCAAACTAGAGGGCAGAAGGGGAACATATTGAAATCACTGAAAGAGGGAAAAAAAACCCCTACCAACCCAAATTTTACATCCAGCATAAAAAGCTTTAAAAAGCAAAGGAAAAGTTAGGCATATACCAAAGAAAAACGAAAACACACATCCACACAAAAATTGTACACAAATGTTCAGGGCAGCGTTATTCCTAACAGCCAAAAAGTGGAAACAACTAAATGCCCGTCAACTGAAGAATGGATAAATAAGAAGTAATACAGCCACAGAATGGAATACTAATCAGCAATACAAAGGTGTGAAGTACTGATCGATGGTACAACACGATGACCCTTGAAAACCTGATGTTAAGGGGAAAAATTCAGAAACAAAATACCATCTATGGTAGGAGTCCACTTATATGAAATGTCTAGAATAGGCATATCCATAAAGATAGAAAACAGATTTGTGGTGGTCAAGGGATGAAGGAGGGATCAGGGAGGAATGCAAACTCACTGCTGTGGTGTAAGGCATGAAATTAAGATTCAATATTAACTGCTGCCTTGACACATTGGGCCTCGCAGGGCTCCAAATGCCTAACCATGAGTTCCCCTACTCTTAACCAGATATGTGCCCCACCCCATCCTGTGGAAAAGTTGCTTGGGCACCTGGCTGGCTCCCTTGGCAGAGCATGTAACTCTTGATCTCAGGGTTTGAGTTCAAGCCCATGTTGAATATAAAGATTACTTCAAATAAAATCTAAGAAAGAAAAGAAAGAAAAGAAAGAAAAGAAAGAAAAGAAAAGAAAAGAAAGAAAGAAAGAAAGAAAGAAAGAAAGAAAGAAAGAAAGAAAGTTCCCCATGCAGCTGTACTAGCTACATTCTACTTGGTGTTTAACTTAATGAGTTTTACTTCCCTGCCAGCCTATGAAATTATTTGAACAAGTAATCACACCTTCTAGGGGGCACCAGGGGTCACCTCATCCTCATGTTACTATAAAGGCTGCCTCCCACAGCCCATGTTTGTTCACTTTGATCCCAAGTACAACACCCATGTGGCCCTGTATGTTGTGAGGTTTTCCCCTCCGTTGAGCTGTGAGTATATGTAACTAATACATTGCTATCTCATCTGTCCCATGTTGGATGTTGTATTCTCAGTCATCTTGTGGTATTAAGGGTAGGGGATCTCTCCCGAACATGAGAGTGAATAGGAACTGATCAGAACAACTGCTAAAGGGTATGGGGTTTCTTTTAGGGGGACAAAAATGTCCCAAAATAAAACTGTGATAAAGGCTATAAAATCCTACGGAGGTATTAAAAACACTGTTTTTTTTTAAAGAAAGATTTTCTTTTTTGTGTGTTTGTTTATTTTGAGAGAGAGAGAGCGCGCGCAAACATGCACATGAGAGAGAATTGAGCAGGAGAGGGCCAGAAAGAAAGGGAGAGAGAGAGGGAATCCCAAGCAGTCTCAGCACGGAGCTCTGTGTTGAGCTGGATGCAGGGCTCAATCTCACAATCATGAGATCCTGACCTGAGCCAAGATCAAGAGTTGGATACTTAACCAACAGAGCCATTCAGATGCCCTTGAATGTTCACTTTAAATGGGTGAATGGTATATAGTATGTGAATTATATCTTAATAAAGCGGTTTAAAAAAAAAAAGTCAAAGTAAAAACACCATATTCACACAAAAGAATTCATGACCAAAAGACCTGCACTAAAAGAACATTAAAGGAAGACCTATAGGCAGAAGTAAAATGAAAAATGTATTATGGAATTTATAATATACATAATAGTAAAATGCTTGACAAATGATAATAAAAAGCCTAGGGGACAGAAATACAAGTACCCTACCTATAGTAAGGTTCTTATGGTATAATATCCCTTAAATGTAGACTGGTAAGTTGTATATGCTAAAGCAACCATTACGGTAAAAACAACACAAAACAAAGACAGAAAGAATTACAGCTAAGGACTGTACAGCTTACCTTACAGCTAAGGACTGAAGAAAAGACATAAATAAAAATTTTTAAAAATACCTGATTAATGAAAAAGAAGGCAGAAAGAAGAAACAAGAAACATGGGACAAACAGAAAATAAATAACAAAGATGACAGACTCAAACTTAATCGCAGCAATAATCACAATACATGTAAATGACCTAACACTAATTTTTAAATGTAGAGATTGTCAGTGAAGATTAAAAAAGTGAAATCCAATTTTAGATTGGATACTGACAATCTAAAAATTTTAGATTTAGATTTAGATACTGCCTATCTAAACAATTTAAATATAAACAAAGAGATTAAAAATAAAAAGATAAAAAAGATAGAAGATATATATCAAGCTAACACTAGTCACAAGAAAGTCTGACTGAATATATTGATATCAGAGTATACAGTTCAGAACAAAGAAGAGTGAGTACCTAAAATGAAGATGATCACTTTATCAGGATAAAGGAGTCATTTAGTCAAGAGAACGATACTAAATATTTATGAACTTAATGACAGAGCTTCAAAATATATGAAGTCAAAACTGAAAGAACTACAAAGAGTAATGCACAGATCAATAATTATGACTGGAGATTTCAATACCCCCTTTCAATAACTGATAGAACAACCAGTTAGAATATCAGCAAGGTAGACTTGAACAACACTAACCACAACTTTACCTAATTGACATTTATAGAATACTACACTCAAAACACCAAAATACACATTTTTCTTAAGTGCGCATAGAATAACCAGTAAGAGGGATGCCTGGGAGGCATAGTCAATTTAGCATCATGACCTCGTGGTTCGTGAGTTTAAGCCCCACATCGGGCTCTATGCTGACAGCTTGGATCTGAAACCTGCTTTGGATTCTGTGTCTCCCTCTCTCTCTGTCCCTCTTCCATTCATTCATTCTCTCTCTCTCTCTCTCTCTCTCTCTCTCTCTCTCTCTCAAAAATAAACATTAAAAAAAAAAAAAGAATTACCACTAAAGCCATAAAACAAGACTCAATAAATTCAAAAGGATTCAAGTCATATTAAATATGTGTGTTCTTTGACCAGAACAGAATTAAATTAGAAATCCAAAACAGAAAGATCCTTGGGAAATCTTCAAATATTTGGAAACCATTTAAGGAACTTCTAAATAACCAATGGCTCAAAAAAGATACCAAAAAGAAAATCAGAAAAGTATCTTGAACTAAACAAAAATGGAAGCACAACATATTCAAATGTGTAGGATACCACTAAAGTAGTACTTAAAGGAATATTTAAAGGACTAAATATCTATATAAAAGAAGAAAGTTCTCAAATCAGTGACCTAAGCTTATACTTTAATGAACTGCAAAGAGAAGAACAAATTAAATGCAAAGTAAGAGGAGGGTAGAAAATAATAAAGATCAAAGGGAGAAAACAATAGAGAAAATGAATTCAACCAAGAGCTAGTTCTTTGAGAAGCTCAACAGAATTGTTAACTTTTAGCTAAAGTGATAAGGAAAAAAAGAATACGTATTTACCAATATCATGAATGAGAAGGGTGACATCACTATAGATCCTACAGATATTAAAATGGTAGAAGAGGGGTGCCTGGCTGGCTCAGTCAGTGGAGCATGTGGCTCTTGATCGTGGAGTTGTGAATTCAAGTCCCCCATTGGCCACAGATCTTAACTTTAAAAATATATATACATAATAAAATGGTATAAGGGAACATTATGAACTTTATGCCAATAAGTTCAACAACTCAGATGATATGAAAAAACTCCTTGAAAGACAGAAACTACCAAAGTGCACTCCAGAAGAAACAGAAAAATCTGAATAGACACATATAAGAAATTGAATTAGTAATTAAAAACCTCACAAAGAAAAAAATCAGGCCCAAATGACTTCACTGGTAAATTCTACCAAATATTTAAAAGAAGACATAATGCCAATCTTCAACAAACTATTTCAGAAATAGAGGAGGAGGCAGTATTCTCTGACTCACTCTATGAAGCCATTACTACCCTGATACTGAGCCATACCAAAGACATAACAAGAAATTAAGCAAGAGATCAAAAGGATTGGCCACCATCACCAAGTGGGATTTACCCAAAGTATGCAAACTTGGCTTAACATTCTAAAATCAATTAAGGTAATATACCATATTAACAGAAGAAAACCATACGATCACCTCAATAGATGCAGAAAAGCATTTGACAAAATTCAATACGATTCACAGGAGAAAGCATTCATTCATTCATCATTAAATGTGATGTTAACTCGGGAATGGATAAGAATATCCTTAATCTGATAAGGATATTTACAAAATACCAAGAGCTAACATCACATTTAATGATGAATGAATGAATGCTTTCTCCTGTAAAAATGAAGTAAGACAAGGCTGTCCATTGTTGCCACTGCTATTCAACACTATACTACAGGTTCTAGCTAATGTAGTACGGGGGAGAGAAAAAAGGAAAAGGACAGAAAAATAAACCAAGGACACCCATAATGGAAAGGAAGAAGTAAAAAGAAGGAGGTTTTTACAGGTAGATCATAGAATCCTATTTGTCTTCGAATTCTATTTGTCCTCAAATCCTAGAAAGTAATAAATGAGTTCAGCAAAGTTGCTAGATACAAAATCAACATACAAAATCAAGTATACCTATATACTAAGCAATGAACAACAGGAAATTGAAATTAAAACTCTATTCATAATATAAAGAATAAAAACTTAGGAATAAACTTAATAAAGGACAGGCAGGACATGTACACTTAAAGAATTTACACGTAAATTAATGGTGATCTAAGTAAATGAAAAGACATTTCATACTCAGAGATCAGGACATTTACTATTGTCAATATTGGAACACTTAATATTGGCAAATCTTTCCAAACTAATCTACAAATTTAATGCATTCACTGTCTAATTCCAGCAGGGTTTTTTTTCTAGAAATTGAAAAGCCAATCCTAAAATTTGTATGAAAGTTCGAAGCTAGAATAGCCAAAACCATTTTGAAAAAAAAATAACAAAAGTTGGGAGGATATACACCATCTGATTTTATTTTATTTTATTTATTTTTTTTTTAATTTTTTTTTCAACGTTTATTTATTTTTGGGACAGAGAGAGACAGAGCATGAACGGGGGAGGGGCAGAGAGAGAGGGAGACAGAGAATCAGAAACAGGCTCCAGGCTCTGAGCCATCAGCCCAGAGCCTGACGCGGGGCTCAAACTCACGGACCGCGAGATCGTGACCTGGCTGAAGTCGGACGCTTCACCGACTGCGCCACCCTGGCGCCCCTGATTTTAAAACTTACTGTAAGTCACAATAATGAAGACAGTATGGTACTGACACAAAGACAGACATGTAAATCAAGAAAGAGTTCAGAATTTCTTACATTTATGGTTTTTATCAACACAAATCAATGGAGAAAAGAATATTTTCCAAAAAAAAAAGGTGCCAAGACAACTAGATATACATGCAAATATATGAAGTTAGACCTTTCCCTTACAAGATACGTAAAAATTAAATTAAAATGGATGACAGACTTAAGCATTAGGAGCTAAAACTGTAAATATTTGAAGAAAACACAGGGGAAAAGTATCTGTGACTTTGGATTGGCAAAACGTTATTAGGATAGGATACCAAAGGTACAATGTATAAAATAAAAATTTGATAAACTGAACTTTATCATAATAAAATGTCTGAGTTTCAAAAGACACTATGAAAGTGAAAAGAGAAGTCACAGATTAGGAGAAAATTGTTGCAAATCATGTATCTGATAAGGGACGAGTATACAAAACATACAAAGAACTCTTAATAATAAAAAGACAAACCATATAAAAATGGGCAAAAGGTTGAACAGACATTTCTCCAGAGACAATATATAAATAGCTGATAAGTGCATGAAAAGATGCTCAGTATCACAAGCCCTCAGAAAAATGTTAATGAAAACCACAATGAGATACCACTATTCATTCACTCAGTACAGTAAATATAATCAAAAAGACAAAATAACTATCAGGATGTAGAGACACTGGAACCCTCATTCATTTCCACTCTAGAAAACAGTTTGCCAACCCTCGAGAAGTTAACATGTAAATTTACCATACAACCTAGCAATTTTCCTCCTAGAAGTCTATACAAGAGAAATGATACCTTATTGTATGCACAAATACATTTACAGAAACATACATAACATTACTCATAGTAGCCCAAACATAAAAACAATCCAAATTCCCACCAACTGGTGAAGAGACAGACAAAATGTGTATATCCATACAATGGATATATATATACGACTAGTAGTCGGCAGTTAAAAAAAACAGACTAGGATCATGAACCTCAAAAACATTATGCTAGGTGAAAAAAGCCAGACATACACCCCTGCATATTGTATAATTCCATTTATATGAAGTGTCTAGAAAGGGCAATCAAAGAAACTGAAAATAGATGAGTGGTTGCCTGGGAGAGCGGGAGGGCAGGAGCATTACTTAAGTTTAAACCAGCACAAGAGAACTTTTTGGGATGATGAAAACATTTTAAAACAGATTGTGGTGATGACTGTACAGTTCTATACATTTCTAAAGATGGAATTGTACACTTACAATAAATGAATTTTATAAGTAAAAATGTCCTAAAAAAAAAAAAAAAAAACACCTTAGCCAAACTCAGAATTTAGAAATTATTGGAGTGCCTGGGTGGCTCAGTCGGTTGAGCATCTGACTCCTGATTTCAGCTTAGATCATGATCTCAGGGTCATGGGATTGTGTTGGGCTCTGTGTTGAGCATGGAGCCTGCTTAAGATTCTCTCTCTCCCCCCCCCCACCCTGCCCCTCTCCCCCACTCATGCTCTCTAAAATAAAAAAATCATAATAGAATACAACTAAAAAAAGAAACTTAGAAATCATCTAGTTCAGCCAAGTTGCAAGACACAAGATCAGTATATAAAAATCAACTGTATATCCGTACACTAGCAATGAACAAGAAACTAAAATGAAACTTCATTTAGAGATTCAACGTTTTTTTTTTTTTTTTTTTTTTTTTTTTTAAAGAACCAGAGACTGTCAACCCAAATCATCTGCTGTGGAAAGTTCAAAGCTTTAGATCATTTTGTTGATCTAATACTGAGTTAGTGGAAAGGAAAGGAATTGCCATTGTTTAGAAGGTTCCATGCTTCCCTAGAAAAATGAAGGCCACATTTCACTTACATATCTAGTGTCTAGGAGCCAAGTAAGAAAAAATTCTTTCGAAAACTGTAAAAAGAGGTAGTAAGAACAAAGAGAATTTCTGCACAAGAGACCTGTATCCTAGAGTCTTATCTCTGCAACCACCCAGGAGTACAGCTTTGGACAAATCACTTTATCTTGGTTTTCAAAATGTGTTCTACAGAGCCCAAAGGATTCCACAGATATATGTAAGTGACTTATCTATGGGTAAGGAAAAAGTGGTGTTTTGATCTCCCCACAGTGATTTTAAGGACTTTTATTTAGAATTCCCAAGTAAATTTAATTCAAATGATTTCTTGGCTAAAAATTCATTTGGAAACCACTGGAGTAAAGGCATTTCAGGCACTTTTCATCTTTAGTACTCAAACTATAAAAATCTATTAGTGTAAAACCATATCATCAGCTCATTTTCAAGCCTTTTTCCACTGCTCTAAATGGTATCTCCCCTAAGAGTGATTCAGTGTCACCTGTGGGGCTTTGTTTTTTAATTTAAATAACATCTTCAAAAGAAGAGTTGGTGGTGGTAACATGGAGAATAGAAGATGCAAAAATTGAAATACTGGAATTTGTTGAAGCTGGTTGATGAGCATATTGCAGTTCATCATATATTCTATGTAATTTTGAAAGTTTCGTCATAAACTTTTAAAGATGTGGATAGCAATCATTTTGGACAAAAGGTTGTGATAACTGGTGAGAGTTTATCTACTGTGGTTCTAACATGGACACGGAACATAATTTTCTTTAACTATACACTATGGATCTTAGTCTATTCAGGCTGCTGTAACATAAATACCATAAACTGTATGGCTTATCAACAACATTTATTTCTCAGGGTTCTAGAAGCTGGGAAGTCCAAGAACAGGCACTGGCAAGATTTGGTGTCTGGTCGAGGTCAGCTTTCTAGTTCAGAGACCATTTTTTTCAGTGTATCCTCATACGACAAGAGAGGTATGTGAGGGATCTTTCTGGTATCTTTTTTTTTTTAAGGGCACTAATCCCATTCATGAGGGCTTCTATCTTCATGACTTAACCACCTCCCCAAAACACCATCACACTGGGGATTAATTATCGACATACGGATTTGGGGCGGGGGGACACAAATATTCAGTCTATAACATCCAGAAATAAGGGGGGAAAACCCTTTATTAATTTCAATTATATGAAATTAAATAGAAGCCCATATACACAAGAATGTTGAATGGTCTCAGCCTTTCTGTTGAAGAACAGTGATTAAAAAGTACCCATGTTAGGAGTGTCTCCCATTCAAATTCTTACCTTGAAGTCCTAATGCCCAGCACCTCAGAATGTGATCTTATTTGGAAATAGGATGTGTGCAGCTGTAATTAGTTAAATTGGGATGAGATCACACCAGAGAGTAGGGTAGACACTTAATCCAATATGCGTAGTGTCCTTACAAAAGGGGGAAATTTAGACACAGATACCTACACAAGGAGAATGCAACATGAAGATGAAGGTAGAGATCGGGTGATGCTTCTGCAATCCAAAGACTGTTAGCAAACCACCAGAAGCAGGTGGGAGGCATGGAACAGGTCCTTTCTCATAGCCCTCAGAGGCAAGCAATCTTACCTACATACTGATCTCTGGGATTTCTAGCCTCTAAAACCATGAGACAGAATTTCTGTTGTCACCCAGTCATAACAGCAGTCCTAGCTAATTAATACATCTCACATTCTAAATATCTGAGCAGGACTTACTAAGAAAGAACCTGAGAACACCGTATTTTCCAGACCATGAAAGACAAATCCACAAAAACATTTTGCAAGAAAATTCACAGGACATAAGTGCGCTGACTTTTCTCCTCCTCTCCCCAGGACAGTAGGGCATTGCAAAATCACATCCAGTAAATAGAGGCTCTAAAAGAACTTGAGAAAGGGCATAATGGCATCTTACTTGGTGGCGGGGCACTGCTGAACATCAGAAACTAGTAGGCCGATGTCAGGGAGCATAGGGAGAGTTCTTGAAAATCTGATATATGAATCTGTAAGTTTGGGAGCATATGCAAATATACTTTCTATGCAGGGAAGTGCCTCCTTCAGCATGCAGAAGCCTAAATTCACTGAAGCCAAATTTAATAACATGGAGAAAAAAGACCAGCAGTTGGATAAAGTACATTTCTACTGTTTGGCACAGCAAGAATGCATAGATTCCCAGAGGCCAAATTTGAAACAAGTCGCACATCAAAATGAGTAACAGGAATGGATGATAATACATTTTAAAAAAATCCATGTGTGGATTAAAAACAAATTATTTCTTTTACAGGTGAGAAAAGGAAAAATTCTCTATTTTTCTAAATGTTTATTTATTTATTTTAAGGGGGGAGGGGCAGAGAGAGAGGTAGAGAGAGAGAGGGAGAGAGAGGGAGAGAAAACCAAGCAGGCTTCTTGCTGTCAGCTCGGAGCCCAATGTGGGGCTCGTTCCAACGAACCATGAGATCATGACCTGAGTTGAAATTCAAAGTCGGGTGCTTAACCGACTGAGCCACCCGGGCACCCCAAAAAATTCTTTTATAGCAGAATGCCAACACCTACTCATGGAAAGAATGACAGAATTAGAAAATAACCATATTGTAAATACCAAAGTACTAATAACTGATTCAGACAAAAATTATCAACAGATGCTAAGAAACCATTGGGTGTGAGACTTAGGGAATAGGACATTGACACTCCACAGATTAGAGCAAAAAGGAAACAGGTACTTTTACAGAAAAATCTGGTGAATATCACCTTAACCAAAACGTTAGTAAAACTGTTAAATTTCAATCTAATCACGAGAAAACAACCACATACATCTAAGAGGTATTCTGCAAAGAAGCCAGCATCGACTCTTTTAAAAACATTAACACCACAAAAGGCAAAAAAGGGTGAAGAACTTTTCATGATTAAAGAGATATGAAAAACTAACTGAAACCTTGATTGGATCCTGAATAAGGAAGAAAACCAGCTATCAAGGGCATTTATTGAAACATTTCAGAAAATCTGAGTATGGCCTATGTATTACAGTATCACATCACTGTTGAATTTTGAGTGTGGTAAACATATTATGTACAAGAATGTCTGATTTTTGGAGAGACATACAGAAATATTTAGGAAGGTAGTGATATAATGTCTCATTATGATCCTCAATTACTTCGGCCAAGAAAAAGTCAGCAAATGGGCAAAATATGTTAACAAGTGGAAAATCTAGAAGGGCGTATGACTCTTCATCCACCATCCTCTCAACTTTTCTGTGGGTTTGAAGTTTTCCAAAATAAAAAATGGCAAGGAAAAGAAAAAAAACGTATGTGCTTCCCCTGAGCCAAGTGTAAGTCCTGCCTGAAGCCCATTCAACAGAAGTCCACCCGTGAGACAAATTTACCAAGGTAAGATGACACACAATATGGGTGTACTCACGGGAAAGAGCTGAGCCAGGAGTAAACGAAAGAAGAGTGTTGCCAAAGGTGAAATGTGAAGTACACTGCCTATGTGGGCAAGTGATAGGTTCTATAAGGGCCTCTGAAAATAAATGTATTCGGGTTTAGCACAGAAGAGCTAGCACATATATACAGGCCATGACACCATGCTGGATTACAACAGAATCATTCAAGTAAAATGTTGCTCCCTTTCCTCTTTCTTCTTCCTCAACCTTGAAAGTAAGCACCACAAGAGTAAGAAGAAAGTAACGATTAAAAGAACAAAACAACCGCCACCCCTGTCAAAATGAGAATGCAGGGGGATTCTGGGTGGCTCAGTCGGTTAAGCGCCCAACTCTTGGTTTCAACTCAAATCATGATCTCATGGTTTGTGGGTTTGAGCCTCACATTGAGTGCTGACAGTGCAGAACCTGCTTGGGATTCTCTCTCCCCCCCCTCTTTCTCTGCACCCCCCAGTCAAAATAAGTTAAAAAAAAATGAGAATGTGGGAAGGAAAAATCATTATATTGGGCATAAGATTAAAACTGGACTTTCTGTAACTTAAGGTATGTTTCAATTACTAAAAATAAGACGATTCTTCTAAGCACAAATGAAGGGCTAGAAAGGGTAAAGAGTTGACCTTGTATAGATGAATACAGTAATTAAGAGAAAGATAAAGCAGTAATTCAGGCTTTCCCAAAAACAACAGTGATAAACTCCCATTAATGAACGGGGGCTCAAGACAGGAAGAACTCAGGGAGCTGGGAGTGGAAACAGGCACTGGGGTCAAAAACCCAACTCCCTGGGAGTAATGAAACCCAAGACACCTCAAGTGAGACAGTAAACAAGAGTCAGACTCACTACCTGAAACAAAGGTACTGTAATTTTTTGATAGGAACAGAGGCTCAAATGACAAGTGCAGTTTCAAATGAAAAGTGCTTGCTTGCTATGAAGGGAAGAATTAGAAATATCTGTACAACCAACAATAAGACCACCATATACTGACTCAAGGACTGGAGGAATTTCTCCAGAAGATCCTACTCTAAGACCTTCTTCAGAGCTGAGGATTTCAAAAGTTCAGGCTGGGGCAATTTCAAAACTGCCTTATTGGAAAGGAGTATGGTAAAAAGGAAAGAAAACAAACCTGTTTAAAACAAGGCAAACTGAACTCACCAACAAAAAATTACAAAGCATATTTTAAAAAATCATTATATTTCTCATAAAATAATTTTATCATAAAATCACTCTAAGGTGACAATATAAGGACACAAAATCACATTCATTTATAAGGGACAAAAAAGGTGGGGAGAGGGGCGCTGGGTGGCTCAGTCAGGTAAGTGTCCAACTCTTCATTTCAGCTTAGGTCAAGATCTCACAGTTTGTGAGAGATCAAGTCCCGAGTCAGGCTCCGTGCTTGACAGCTCAGAGCCCTCTTGGGATTCTCTCTCCTTCTCCCACTGCCCCACCCCTGCTCATTCTCACGCTCTTTCTTTCTCAAAATAAATAAACATCAAAAGGGGGGGGGAGTAGGAATTTAAAGGTAGTGGAACAGATGAACAGTGGCATTGATTAGAAAGACTGTAAAAAGCTAAAATCTAATTCTGAGAGTAGGGAAAGCCTAGGAAAAAACTAAATCACTCTAGAGAACTCAAAAGAAGTTGTAAACATGTTCTTCCATTTTATGTATTGTCTTTTTACTTTCTTGATAGTATCACTGGAAACACAAAAGTTTTAATGTTTGATGAATTCCAATTTATTTTTTCTTTTGTCACAGGTGCTTTTGGTATTCTATCTAAAAGACTATTGCTGAGTCCAGTCACAAAGATTTACTCCTGTGTTCTCCTCTAAGACTTCTATAGTTCTAGCTATTAATTTTAGGTCTGTGATCTATTTGGAGTTCATTTTTTTTTACATGGTGTGAGGTAGAGATCCAATTTCATTATTTTCTATGTGAATATCTAGTTGTTCCTGCACCCTGATGAATTTTTTTTTAAAGTAGTGTTGACACAACTGGATACAAACTTGGAAACAAACTTAGATTCAATATTCATACCTTATACACCAAGGTAGTTCTAAGTGGATCTGAGATTACTGATATTACATAGATACATTACTGATATTACAAGTTACTGATATAGTTAATATCCCTAATATGCATTAAAAACTTCTTAAAAATAGGGAAGAAAAAAGTAAACAATTCTACTGAAAAAGGTGGAAGGGGACACTACAAATGAGAATCAAACCCGGGGCGCCTGGGTAGCTCAGTTGGTTAAGCGTTCAACTCTTGATTTCAGCTCAGGTCATGATCTCAAGGTTCGTGAGTTCAAGTCCCCTGTCAAGCTCTGCACTGACAGAGTGGAGCCTGCTCGGGATTCTGTCTCCCTCTCTCTCTGTCCCTCCCCTGCTCACACACATGCGCAGGTATGCTATGCTCTCTTTCTCTCTCTCAAAAATAAACAGTGGCACCTGGGTGGCTTAGTCAGTTAAGCATCTGACTTTTGCTCAGGTGACAATCCTCACACACTGTGAGTTAGAGCCCTGTGCTGGGCTCTGTGCTGACAGCTCAGAGCCTGGAGCCTGCTTCGGATTTTGTGTCTCCCTCTCTCTCTCTCTGACCCTCCCCCACTCATGCTCTCTCTCTTTCAAACATAAACAAACATTAAAAAAATTGTTTTTCATAAACATTAAAGAGTCAATTCTCACAAAAAATGCAAATGACTCTTAAACATAAAAAATATGCTCATAAAAGGAATTTAAATGAAAACTACACAGAACATATCCATCATTAATATTGATTATGGTGTTGGTATCACAGGTGTATACATGTCAAAACTTATCAAACACTTTGAATAAATGTACTTTACTGTGTATCAAATGTACCTCAATAAAGCTGTAAGGAAAAAAAACACGTATACTTCATCTCCAATGAAGGGGAATCTGGCAACATCTAGAAAAATTAAGATGTATTTACTACTAAATGAATACCATAATTATATAGGAAAAAAAGGAACTAATCCAAGTAAATTTTAAATATAGTATTTTACTTATTCTCAGACTAAAGAGAACTGCGGATAAATACTGAAATTTACTTAGATTTGTTGTTGGTAGCGGTATGCATACAGCAATGTTGAAGCTATTGATATGTATCACACAAGTGGGCAAATATGGAATCAGTATACTGCTAGTAGTTAGGTTTCTCACTAGGGAAGAAGGGAGACAAAAATAAGGAACTGGGGAGGCAAAGAACCCAGATACAGACTAAAATTAGAGTATCACTATGAATTTGTGATTTAAACATACCTATTTTTTTCACTCTGTCCACTAAGTCTAGAAGCAATGACATTTACAGGAGCAGTGAACATAATCTAATGCCCAGATCTTGATTGCTAAATACCATTTTGACTAAAAGGATTCCAGGCTCTTAAAAAATGGCTGCCTTCAAGGCTAAGGCAAGGAAAGTACAAGATGAGTGTGGACCCTCTTATACCAAAAACTAAAAAAAGTTCTCAGAGGGGCGCCTGGGTGGCGCAGTCGGTGAAGCGTCCGACTTCAGCCAGGTCATGATCTCGCGGTCCGTGAGTTCGAGCCCCGCGTCAGGCTCTGGGCTGATGGCTCAGAGCCTGGAGCCTGCTTCCGATTCTGTGTCTCCCTCTCTCTCTGCCCCTCCCCCATTCATGCTCTGTCTCTCTCTGTCCCAAAAATAAATAAACGTTGGAAAAAAAAAAATTTAAAAAGTTCTCAGAAAGTGAAGGGGACATAGTAAGTGGTAAGGGACATAGTTTGACAGGTTTTCATTGGCCAGATTTGGGACAGGTTGACTATCAAAGGAATACCACGAACTATACAACACACTGAATGAAAGAATCCACAAATCCATGTATAAATAGATAAGAAAAAGTTCTTTTTGTAGAACACCAACTGACCAACTAACTAGTGTAGAGAATGATAGTTAGCAAATCACCATTTTGCAACAATAACTAATTTTCACCATTAGGTGGAAATTTGCTGGAAGAATATTTGCACAAAGTATTTGATAATTTTTTAACTACAAAAAAAATATGGTGGAAAAGTCTGATAAACAGTACCTAAACCAAGTAATCTGAAATCAACACTATCAGTAATGGACAAAGTAGCGTCAAGTACCCTCTGATGTAATTTGCTACAGATATATCACGTCTATATAGATACGTCACATTTTTATTGACGAAAGTGCATAAAATGAATTGAATCATGAAGAAACGATCAATTAAATCCCAAATAGGAACAGTCTGTGAAACAATGGATGCATACTATTTAAAAATACAAATGTGAAAGATAAAGACAGGCTGAAGAACTGCTGCAGATTAAGACACTCGAAACAAAATGTAAATGTGTGATTCTGAACTGTATCATAGAAGGCTCTATAAAACACAGGGTTAGGACAATCAGGAAACTTGACCGTGGACAGCATATATTTGGTAATAGTAGTATACTATGTTTGACTCCCTGAATGGATGTGGTAACTGCCTCGGAGACATGTAGAGAATGTTATTGCTCATCCCTCTCTTACTCAAAATCCACCTTGGAATAAAATCCACATTACTTTCGCTGGCATACCAGGCACTCCATTACTAGGTCTCTGCCTAGCACCCTCAGAACACTTATGGTAGAGCCTCTTCTTAATTAAGCTCCATCCACACTAGTTTTCTTTTCTACTCCTCAAAAATCAACTCAAAGGCCTCTGTGTTAGTTATGTCTGCCTGAGATACTCCTTCTTTGCATGACTGAGTCCTTACACCCACCACTCATCTCTCAACTTGGGCATCTCTTCAAAGGACTACCCCTCACCCTGAAGTCACTTACTGTGACATTACCTTATTTTCTTCACAGCATCTGTTACTATTTGAAATCATGGCATCTATTATCTGTATACTGATTATCAGTCTCTTATTACTAGAATATATATGTCGTGAGAGTAGGAACTTATGTCTTGGTCACTATTCCATTTCCAGAATGTAGAACCCAGTGCCTATACACAGTTGATACTTACCAACTAGTCACTAAATTACAGAATTACTAATTCTGATATGTACCCATTAGGGAGTCTACCATTTTAAGCATGATGAAAATCCTAATGAAACCTCATGTTAATTTAGGAGGTATTCAAAAAATACAACTTAAAATGCTTAGTATTGGGGAGGGAAAAAAAAAGCGCAGTAATTTTAGTGTAAAAACACTACCATCAGGTCAGGAGACCACGAAAACAATTTATTCCATTTATTCCCTCTAACTCTCAATACATTTCTTTTCAAAGTAAACAAAGTGGGGAGACAGGGGAAGAGAGGGAGAAAGAAGGAGTAGGGAGAAAGAAGGAGTAGGGAGAAAGGGGGAGGGGAGGAGCGAGAGAGTGCATGCAAGAGAGAGTAAGCACAGAATGTGCACAAGGAGAGGTATTAAAAGAACCATCCACTGTAGCAGATAGAAACCAGCAAGGGTTTCTATTCCAATCACTTTCTATCTCAAAACAAAGCCAAAAAAAAAAAAAAAAAAGATTTATTAATTCTCATCTTCCGATAAAGCTGTGGTTGACACAATCAAGTTATAAAGACTCTTTTTAAGCGTGAAAAGTCATTTCCTTGCTATCACACCCTTGCATTTTAGAACAGGCTGTGATGTATCTGAAGATTATTTGTGCCACATTCTTGTGTGCTGTTGCTATTGAAATTTTCATTAAGTAACATCAGATAAAATACCTCTCCTGAGAAGTCTGCAAAAGCTACTTCAGGATTTATCTATTTTCTAGTAATTTGTTACACATCAATAGAAAATGAAACACCAATAACTCTCAATAACTGCTTAAACAAACTTGATGCATCCACTCTTTTCTTCCCTAGGGAAGAATGTGTGCCATTTAAATGGAACATTCTTACTGTATCTTCATCCAAAAAGACTTATTTAACTTCCCCATTGAAACTTGCAAACAGATAAAGGATTACAATCTACAGGTAAGCAAGCCAAAGAAGAATTAAAAAAGCATAATTTCTAAAAGAATTCATCCCTGAGCACCCCATCTCATAAACATGTGAACTACAAGATGTAATTACTGTTTACTTAATCTTTTTTACTTTGTCTCTCTGAAACAGAGAAATAACTAATTATTCTGCTACAAGAGCTGTTCACAAACGGACTTAACTGTCACTGGGCCTTGTTTTCATTCTATACAATCTGCCTCACATAGGTAGGGACAAACATATAATGTGCCACAAAATTAAAATAAAGTGTTGTTCTATAAAAAAACTAAATAAAGATACGGCTCTAGAAAAAAGGGGCACAAATAAAAGGAGACAGAATTTGAGATGCTACAGATAAAGAAAGGATTACTATGTCCAATTTTGAACATGGGCAAAGAATGTGAATAGATATTTCTCCAAAAAGGATATGCAAATTGCCAATAAGCATATAAAAAATACCCAACATCATTAGCCCCCGAAAATGCAACTCAATGTCACAATGAGCTACACCCTCCAACCAAGATGACTATAATGAAAAAGGCAACAAAATTGCTGGTAGAAATGTAAAACGGTGCAGCTACTTTGGAAAACAATTTGGGCAGAGCTCCTCAAGATGTTAAATACAGTTAATATGACCCAGCATTTCCCCTCCTAGCTATATACCCAAAAGAACTGAAAACACATGTTCATTAAAAAACAAACAAAAAATCTGTTCCTGAATGTTGAGAGCAGTATGGACAATCACCAGAAAGTGTCCATCAACTGATGAATAAAAGACTATGTAGCATACAAGGGAATATACCAAACCATTGAAAGAAATCAAATACAAATGCTATAACATGGATAAAACTTTTTTTTTTTTTTTAAGTAAGCTCTACACTCAACATGGGGCTTGAACTCACAACCCTGAGATCAAGAGCTGCATGCTCTACCTACCAATACAGGTGGCCCCAACACAGATAAATCTTAAAAACACTGTGCTAAGCGAAATAAGTCAGACAAAAAAGTCACATGTTATATGATTCTATTTATGAGACATTTCCAGAACTAGCAAAATTTATGGAGACAGATTACTGTTTGCTAGGGCTTGGTGGGGAGGGGAAAATAGGCATTAAGCGCTAATGGGGAAGGGTTTCTTTGGGGGATAATGAAATGTCTGGAATTATAGTGGTGATAGTTGTACACCTTTGTGAGTATATTAAAAACCAATGGATTATATACCCAAAAAGTTTTTAAAAACGTAGTTAGACATTACATTTTTAATCTGTGGCTTTTGGCAATGTCCTAGCACACATCCATTTCTCAAGAATGTACAAAGAAATATATATGACATCTCTTCTATCCATCTTCTTTTTCATGGACACTTACCTGAAGCAGTCTGTCCTATTTCCCACCACATATGGGGCATTTTAATTTGTTTTAAGTTATTTATAGTAGGTGCTAACAAAAAAAAAAAAAAAGAAGAAGAAAAAAAAGAAAAGTCTCCCTTATACCTACTAAATTGCTTTGAAAATTCAGTTTATCTTTCCGGCTTCATTTTCTGTACACTTACAAATATATACATGGTTTGATTTTTATAAAAATGAAAACATACCTGAGACACTTCACTGGAGTTTGTTACTGAACAATGGATGACTGACACACTCAATAACCATGTACATGGAGACTTTTCCTCATTCTTTATCAATCACATAGTATGGATGTAGCATACTTTAGTTATCTAGTCTTCTACAATTGACAATCATTTTTCACACTGCCTCTTTAGAAAGTTACTCCTATGACACTCCTTTTGACTCTCCACAATCTAGCCCCACCAAGCTTTACAATGTATGGAGTCAGTGCAGTGGGTATCATTCTGGTCTCTAAGACCAAGCTGACTTTGAAGCCCAGCCTATCCATGTACTAGCAATGTAACTTTGGAGAAGTTATATCCTTATTGTGCCTTAACTTCTTCACTAGCCTAAATATCTTACAGAGTCCTATAAGAAATAAGGTACTCCTGTACCTCCAAACAATGAATGCCAGTCACAGATGTACTCAAATGTCAACTATCATTATCATACCTCCCCATGAATTCTGTACTCATACCCAAATGCCACTCATAATTCCTCAACTATTCCTTTTACTCTGCTGTTAAAATTTTCTTCTGCTATGGCTGTTAGTCTATGATGATTAATTCATCCTTGGATGCCTTGGTGACTCACGTCAGTTAAGTGTCCAACTTCGGAGATACAAGCACCCTTTGTAACGGCATTATTGATCCAAGATACACAAGCAGCCCAAATGTCCATCAATTGATGAATGGATAAAGAAGATGTGAGAGACACACACACACACACACACACACACACACACACACACACACAATGGAATATTACTCAGCCATAAAAAGAATGAAATCCTGCCATTTGCAACGACAGACAGTATAATGCTAAGCAAAATAAGTCAGAGAAAGACAAATACCATTTCACTCATGTAGAATTTAACAAACAAAACAAATAAGCAAAGGGGAAAAAGAGACGCAAACCAAGAAACGGACTCTTAACTACAGAGAACAAACTGATGGTTACCAGAGAGGAGCTGGGTGGGGAGATGGGTAAAATAGATGGGGATTAAAGAGTATATTTATAAAGATGAGCACCAGATGATGTGTATGGAAGTGCTGAAGCACTATACTGTACACCTGAAACTAATATAACATTGTATGTTGACTAACTGGAATTAAAATAAAAACTTAAAAAAAAAAAAGAAAGATAGATGGGAGCAGTGGAGACGGTGACAAGTAAGGGATTCTGTATCTATTCTGAAGAAAGAACAGACCTCACTGACTGATGAGTAGAAACAAAGCAGAGTCAAGAGAATTATTAGGGGCCCTGATATAAGCCAGTGATTCTCAAACTTTAGTATGCAAAAGAATCTCCAGGAGAGCATATTAAAATGGAATTGTCAGGTCTTATCTCTGGTCTCTGATTTAGTAGTTCTGGTGTGAAGCCTGAAACACACCGGCCCACCAACAGAAAAACCAGCATTGCCAATTAGTAAGCTAGGAAAAACAGCAGAGATAAGAAAAATTGAACGAGGAGTTCAATTTTGAACATATTAAATTTGAGATGTCCCAATATCACCTCTGTGGTATTTTCCCCCGGAACCCATAGACTCCCCACGTTGGGCTCTTTGCTGACAGCACAGGGCCTGGAGCCTGCTTCGGATTCTGTCTCTCTCTGCCCCTCCCCGACTCGTGATCTGTCTCTCTGTCAAAAATAAACAAACATTAAAAAAAAAATTTTTTTTTAATAAAAATGATGGCTAGTGAGGTAGATGACGAGAGAGAAGCTCTGTGAAGGAAGCATTTCATGAAGAAGGAAATGAGCAACTGTCATGAATGCTAACTTGACTGAAGATTAATTCAGGATGAGAAATGTGGTCATTGTGAACTAACAAAAGTTCTTCTGGTGGAGTGGTAGCAGAACACTACTAGCCCGTACAGAATCTTTATGTGGATTTAAACAATGTCCCTCCCAAAGACACTTTACTTGCATCTCTTACAAAACTGTCATAGAATATGCTTTTATTAGAACAAGAAATTTAGTGCCACCTGCTGGAAAACCACTGTCACAAATATGTGATCATTGTCCTCTCGAATGTGGCACCCTTGTTCAGGACACGACCTGCACAATCATACACAGCAGCTTAGTTGGCAAAGTCTGGTTAGAATGGGGTCAAAATAGAATGAGAAGGGGAAACCATATAGACATTTCTTTCATGGCAAGGAGTTTTGCTGTAAGTGAATCAAGGAAATACAGGAATAGCCAAAAGGGGAAGGTGGATTCAAGGGAGGATTTCTTTTTTTAATATTAGAGATCATACGGTGTTTCTGTGCTGAGGAGAATATTCCAGTAGAGAGGGGGAAATTGATGCTATAACACAAGAGAGCATTGCTGAAATGATGTTATTGAGTAGCTAAGAGTCAAGATCTAGAAGACAAGTGAAGAGGTAGGCCTTAAATAAGAGAATGGATAATTCACCTAGACGAACAGGAATAGCAGAGTATATATGACCAATTGGAAAGAAGTTAACTGATAAGGTGGCGGGAGTGTACAGATCTCTTCTGCTTGCTTATTTTCTCCAGAAAGTAGGAAGCAAGGTCATTAACTGACAGTGAGGAGTGAGAGCTGAGGAGGTGGTGGAAGTTTGAAAGAAGAGAAATTACTGCCAGCACAATGTGACAATGAATAGATTAAGAAAGAAAATGTGATAGGATTTCAGGCAGCATCTAAAGACCCATTTGAGCTCAGTAGCCAAAATTTAAAGAGAGACCATTCAACGATATTGCATTCCATATTCTCCATCTACATGTACAGTGGACAGAGCTGGATTTAGCCAGGATTGAACCAGATGTGCACAACAGGGGAAGATATCTGAGGGTACATACAAAAGAGTAACTATAAGTGACTGCATATGAGGAAGTGAGCAACAAGGAGGTGCTCTGGTAGGTACTCAACAAGTAACGAGGTGAACTTAAAATGGAGATATCAGTACAAGCCTCCTCAGTCTTCAACTTAAAAATTTGCAGTGATTGGCCCAGGGTTCCTTACCAAATTGAAACTCCTTCACACCAAGATTCAACACCTTTCCAAGACACAAGTACTTTTAACTGCTATCACTCCAGTTTATCTGTTAAGTTCCACTTAAAGTGATAAACTGGACATTCTACTCAAATCTCCACAAGTCTTTCTAAAGACTTCCAAACGTTTTGATGCTGGCGTTCCCAGAAAGAATTAATGTAAGTTGTTAAACATAGTTCATTCTTTCTTTAAAAAAAAACAAAACAATTCTTTTTTCTTTTTAATGTTTGTTTGAGAGAGAGAGAGAGAGAGAGAGAGAGAGAGAGAGAGCATAAGCAAGGAAGGGGCAGAGAGAGAGAGGGAGACACAGAATCTGAAGCAGGCTCCAGGCTCTGAGCTGTCAGCACAGAGCCCGACACAGGGCTCGAACTCACAAACCGTGAGATCATGACCTGAGCCGAAGTCAGACACTCAACCAACTGAGCCACCCAGGTGCCCCAAAACATAGTTCTTAATCTCCACCAAACTCCTAGAGAGTTTATAATTAAATAATCCCTGAAGCTAATTAGCTGGGCTACAAACATAGCTCTGTCATAGGAAATTCTTCTGAGTAATGGTACATATGTGGCATTGTACATCCTGGGATGTTTTCCATAATTTCTCTGGATAGTCTTCCAACCAGTTCCACAAGACAAGTCAGGCCATCAACTGTCTTCCTGTTATCATCTCTTACTTTTCATTTTCTTTTACTCCTCCCATTCCTAATAATTGAAAATATTTTTTCACTTAATATTAACAATAATCAGTCATTAGTCAATACACCAGACCTTTATTAAGGAATCTGCAACTTCCCACAAATCCTAACCATACACTAGTATAGCTCACTTCTTCTTTATTAAAATTACTCAAAAACAAAACAAAAGGGAATTCCTTCAAGAACAAAAAATAAGATCTGCAGCTGTTAAACCTGCTTTTAAGAGGAGGAGGTATAGGTTTATTACACCACCAAGGGAGTCTTCAGTCACACTCCTGGAGAATGTTGTTCTCCAAGTCAGATAGCTCTCCTCCATGCCAATATAAACAAAACGTTGGCCAGGTGTCAGGAACAAAATGTAAAAAGTTCACTTGAGCACCATCACCTAAAATGAAGGCCACAGCTTGCTGTTAGGAACACAAAAGCTTAGGTAATTATCTAATAATAAAAAATTGTGAGAACAATTCCTTCAGGAAAAACAGGAACACTTGCTTTTCTACTTCAGTATAAAAATAAAAAAATGTATCATTAAAAAAGCCACAGAAATTTTTTTTTCCTTTCACCAACTTCTTTTGAAATTTCTCCTCTTCACTAATTCTCTAAAAAGCCTAATATTACAGTACTCCCCACCAACCCAAAATGCTCAAAGCAGCTCAAATGTATTACACATTAGCGAGAATTAAAGAAGTGAAGTTATATAACACACAATCCAGTGAAAGTGACATGCTTCTTACCCTAGTATTTCTATCACCAAAGTTCATGTCCAGTGGGTGAAACAAAATTCTCACAATGGATTTCACATGACTAAAGTAAAAAGATAATTTATAAGAAAAGAGCATGAGAAAATTTTATGTTCTTCAAAAAAGGGAGCTGAGAAAAAATATTATGGGACTCATATTAACAAGAAAGGATTTGACAAATCACATTTTATACGGAGACAGAAGCCCACAAGAGAGACAACAGAAAGACAGAGGCACAGACAGAGGTTTCCCCACCCTAAAAGGATCTTCAAATTCTATCTCTAGCAAATTCTATCACATGCAAGCACTGACCATTCTGGAAGCCAGGTATAACTAATGATGTGGTACAATTTACATTAAAATATAGGAAGGAAGTAGGTGGTGGTAAAGAGACTAATACAAGAGGATTTTACTTTTGCAAATCCATGACAAGCCCTATATACCAAAGATATAAAATAAATGCAACTTGATAATATTTTCAGACCCAATATTTAAAGCCTAACACACAAAAAATAACAGCCTTTCAAGCAATGAACTATGGTTTCAAAATGAAGTGTATGCCCCAACCAAAACAGTTAAAGCGCTGTTTCAAATGATTACTGCTTTCACCATCAGAACGTGCTGCACTAATATGGAAAACCATCCCCCCACTTTGTCAGTTTACGTCTATGAATACATATGGAAATAAAGGGATCAAAGATGAGGATTAGTCTTCTTATTCCTGTAAAGCCTGTCATCACAATACTCCTCTTCCTCCTGAAACTCAAGACACCATAATCGTCCATTATTTCCACCACCCCCTTCATCTATTTTCCTGTTTTAGCAAGATGGAAAAATGAAATGCATGACATCAGGACACATAAAAGTGATAAAACAAGACTACTAATCAAAATAATCATTAGCATATCAACCAAATAAGTATGTAAAAATCTAGTGAAACAAACTACCATAATCAAGGTCCAGTTCGTTGTTTATCCCATGAAACAAGTCATCTGCGTGTCCTCCATTCAGAAGACATTTCAGCTTTTTATCTTGATGTTTACAAAGCATCTTTTATATCCTGGACAATTTTAACAATAAAGACTCACCCAAGTGTTATAAACAACATTTCCTGGGTCAGAACTTTAAACAAACTTAAAATCCACCTAAAAAGGATCTGAATTATACTGACATTACAGTATTAGAATGCTTGTATACTAGTTGCTTTTTAAAATATAGGCATATACACAGCAGGACAAATATTAAGTTTCTGTTTTTCTCTATATACCCATTTAAAAGTACAGTGTATCTGTGACTACCCTATCAAGGTCAGAAGGGTTAGACTATACTCAGAGACAGGTAAAAGCCTTTAAGAAACAATAATCACAAGATCTTCTATTTTCATGTGTGAAAGTATGAAGATCACTAGCTTTGCTGTGTTTCTGTAAGTTTCTGTTTATAAAAGTGCAGTTGAAACATAGCCAACCTAATTCAAGATGTTAAAACTATGTTAAATAAAATTAGCCCAAGCACTGAAGTTGAATCACATGGTCCCAGAGTTCTGTGTGGTTGGCTCCTTCTGATCAAAAGGATAGTGACCAACTAAGGTACTTCTAGAGCATATTAGTTCCCTAATCTAGAATGTATGATCACTAACCCTTAAGGCATAATAAAATGCAAAATATAAATAAATTGGTGACAATTTATTTAGAATGAATGACCTGTAAATTCTTCATAGCTATGGAAACGTGTATCTTGAAATTACCAGTAACACGAATTTTCACAATATTTGATATGAAATCCTGGATCATATAGAAACTTATAATAGACAAATTTAATTCTACTACCACCCAGTCTTAGTCCTTTACTTTCCCCACCCCCTCCCCTCCAATCCAGTTTCTATTATCCAGGACTTTATAAATGAACTATTATATTAGGTTTTCAAAGAAAATATAACCATGATGTGATTCTTCCATCACTTAAATGTAACATTACTGATTAACTCAAATTCTATAGAAATGACCACTTTCAATGCAAACTGAAGACCTTACTCTTCTATTATTACAATCCTTCCCCTAATTCCCAAAGTTAAGATTCTGCTAAGGTATATTTGAAGTACGAAAAGTCAAACCTTGGGATTTACTAAAAGACCTAAAAACCTTTATTATTATTATTTCTTTGGTTTCTATACACTCCTTTGGTTTCTATTATAGAAATAGGAAGTTCTTGGGGTGCCTGGGTGGCTCAGTCGGTTAAGCATTTGACTTCAGCTCAGGTCATGATCTCACACTTCATGAGTTCAAGCCCCGCATCAGGCTCTGTGCTGACAGCTCGGAGCCTGGAGCCTGCTTCAGATTGTGTCCCTCCCTCCCTCCCTCCCTCTCTCTCTCTCTCTGCCCTTCCTCCACTCATGCTCACTCATGCTCTCTCTCTCTCAAAAATAAACATTAAAAACAAATTAAAAAAAAAACTTTTAAAGAAATAGGAGGTTCTTAATCATAGTCACATCCATGAAATCTTCTCCTGAATGACACAAACCAAAGTTTTTGTGCATAAAATGTTATTTCAAATTCCCTGTTTTAAAGAAAAAAATCACCATCAACAATACCTAACAATTATAATCTGAGCCATGTAGTCTAAAACAACTATGAGGAACATACATTAGTGGTCATTTTTAAGCATGTTTTATGATGATAGAATTAGGGAGGGAGTTAGGCTATTTAAGATATGGATCTGTTCCTATTTACAGGTTTACAGGATGTGCTAAAGAATACGTTGAACTTCTGTCTCCTTAAAATGATTGTGATAAACTCACAAGCTGAAACTTGCTTTTATGAATCTCATTCCTAGGTCTTATTTAATTTTGCTTACTTATATTTCCTATTGACAAGTTGTATGCTATTTGCAACCAACAGTCCAATAATAACACCCTCTGAAACCTTTGTCTTTGTCTAGCAGAGAGAGATAAGACTGACGCTGGAGGTAAATGGATGGTATATGGGTTAGGTTGTTTATAATAAAGCTTCATTATCTTGAAGTATTATGAATTCTCAGACTATAAAATATCTTCAAACTATTATATACCTAGTTTTAAGGTTTGGAAATTGTTAAAATTTCTAAAAAACTATAGGAAGGCAAAAGAAATGCTTCTCTTACATCAATTTCCATTACATTAGAAATGTACTTTTTTTCATGTAACCTGCCTCCATGAATTAAATCAAAGAGCTTGGATAATTACATTCAGAGTTCATGAAGGACAAAAAATAGTAATATATCCAATCCATTTGAAAGTGGTATGGTTTTGGCCTTAGAATTTTATTTTAAGGCCAGATTATGAGGCTGCTGCAAACCTGGGAAATCTATCAGATGCCTAAGATGAAAATAGAAGAGAGAAATATGAAAAGACAAAAGTGGATACATTTTCCATTTTGTACAACCATTCAGCAGTAATGTAACAAGATTCAGTTAACCACTGGTTAACTAGTTAATCATACAAAAGTAAACATTCAGATTTCTCTCTCTCTACATGAATCACATCATTAATGTGACTTCTAGACATTTTGGTAAATTAAAATACTTGCGTTTGTTAAAAACTAAAAGTGCTTTTAATTATAAATTACATTAATTACAATTACAGAATCTTAGGCACTTAACTGAAATTAAGGCATGGGTCACTGTAGGTGTATTAAAAATGGTATAGAAAAGTAGTTTTATCAAAGTATCATCAAAGACTGAAACAGGGTGCCTGGATATGTTTCCTTCTCAGTGTACGATTACTTCGTCTGATTCTTTTAACTGCAATCTATTTGGATGGCTTGGGTAGGATGATAATAGACAGCTTTTACACAAACACAGCTTTTACAAAAACCTTCTCCTGAGACATCTTCTGAGTGATGTATTAACATGTTAAAATCATGAAAAATCTTTCCAAAATTACAATGATATACATACCCTTTCAACACAAAAGCATTTGTCATTATCACTGATGGCATACAGTTTAACATCATTTCCCTTTCACAGAA
Source organism: Herpailurus yagouaroundi (assembly GCF_014898765.1). Taxonomy (NCBI): domain Eukaryota; kingdom Metazoa; phylum Chordata; class Mammalia; order Carnivora; family Felidae; genus Herpailurus; species Herpailurus yagouaroundi. The sequence goes on from NW_024412395.1 coordinate 10,232,002, forward strand.
TTATTCAATTACAACCAACACTACGACTAGTGACTCAATATAATTTCTCCCAAATTCTCCTAACGTGACCAATCCTCTATGTATAAAAAATGTATACCATCAATTTGCATGACAAAGAGTTCCAGTATCTAACAGGCTTAACACTCATATCTCAGTCATGGCTGCCTGGCCAGGAAAATGAACATCATGATGGACTCCTGCATTCTTCACATTGTGCTCATGGACAAAGTCAGTGTAGTTTCTATGTGCAGGCTGGGGTGGGGACAAGGCCCTTGTGTTCCACTGGTTTCCACCACGTTGACAGCAGTCACTGGCAGCAGAGAGCCTGGATGGTTGGGGAGTGGGAGGGGAGCACAGTTAGTCTACAGGAATAGGAGAAAATGAATGTGTAAGAGGTAACAAAGGAGAAAGGCAGTGTGACCAGCATGCAACACTGTTATGAGTAGTTATTGACATCTACTCCATGCAATGACATTCAAGAATAAAGGGAGGGGGGAGGACAGAATCAACAGTTATATGTAGTAGAAAAGCTCAATATGGAAATATGAATAAGTAATCAGAGTCAGTTAAGTGAATTAAATAGAGGAAATTTCACCGAGAGCAAAACACTCTATCTGTCCCTGATGCTGGTATCAAAATCAAAGGTAGAAATGTTGTTTGAAGTTCTAATGAAAAGGAAAAAAATATTTATAACTGACTTCACTCAGATATTTAAAAGGACAATTTGGGGTGCCTGGGTGGGTCAGTTAAGCGTCCAACCCTTGATTTCGGCTCAGGTCATGATCTCACAGTTCATGAGATGGAGTCCCGTGTTTTGCTCCGCACTGACAACGAGGAGCCTGCTTGGGACTCTGTCTCCCTTTCTCTCTGCCCCTTCCCTGGCTCATGCTCACACACTCTCCCCGCCCCCCCCCCCCGCCAAATAAATACATAAACATTTTAAAAAATAATAAAATACAAGGCCAGTTCTAAATTACGGATAAAGGCACACATAGAAAAGGGCAACTGTGAGAATTATTCCCCAAATTAAGGGACTTCACAAAACTGAAACTCAGGAAACAAAATTCCACAACTACGTTCAGAGGCCATGTAATTGTACATCAATGTTTCCAATTACAATGGAGAATTACTATTCCTTCTAAGATCAAAGTCCACAGGACCTCAGGATAAAATTCAACAGGTACAGATAACGTGATGAGACTATAAAGCCCCTCCAAGGAACAGTTTGGTAAGTATATTAAGAAACCTTTTATCACACAGTGCTATAGAATAGACCTGCAGAACTATGAGAATGAAGCATGCATACAAGCAGTTCCTGGTTAGAAATAACCAGAGTCCTCCAGTAGAAAGAAAACATTTGTCACGGTTCAGAAGATCAAGGTTTTTCAACACAGCAATAAGGGCAGCACATATTTAAGACAATTACAAAGAAAAAAAAAATCATCCCAATTATAAAAGAGGTCTAAAACTAGACTTTTAAATACAACACTTTTCTAACTCAACTGAAACATGAATCTTCACCTTTCTTAGGGAAATTGAAAAGAAATTAGCTAAAAGGATTTTAGAATAAATTTGAATTTTTTTTTACAATAAAATCATCTTTTCTTCAACTGGTATACAATTTGTTCATCAAATCTATCCCATAAAATTCATGACCCTCAACACACAGACTCTGAAAACTTAGAACATTAAATTAGGTTTATGTTCTCCCCAATATATGCAAGATTTCGCAAATATTATTCGATTTTGTTTTTGTTGTTTATAAATGGTTTAATGGGTTTAAAATACATAAACGGTTTCTCAAAAGGTGATACTCTAAATAATCAAGACTCTAAATATCTACATTACTGATTATCAAATCATTTACTGAAATAATGGTGCCATTTAGAACATACTAGCAAGAGACAGCTAAAGAACTGAATGTGAAGTAGGTTTAGATTAAAATGGTTAAAATTTACCTGATTATAGTCTATTATTCTGCCCAATTGTTCAAATCTAGGGAGCATTTCCAAATTTTATTAACTTATCACTTTCTAAAGGAGGACTGTTTTATATTCACTTAAAAGCATTAATAACAAGCAAAGCATGCAGAAACAAAAAGTGAAATAGAAAATGCATTTTAAATTCAGGCTGGGGAATCCATTAGCTCCAAAACAGATCAGTTGTGTATTCAGTTCCACACCACTGCTGACATACACTGAGACTCATTAGGTTTTCAGGATCATCATTTTACTCCATTTCAGCAAAGGAGGTCTCAGCACAAGTAAATGAAGGAAGGACACATAGCTCCAAATTTTTCATTTCCCTTGAAATTCAATACTCTCAGATTCAGTATTGTCTATTTCTAAAGGTTGTATCAAAGGAACTTAGGGCCTAATGAATCAAATTAAACAGATTTAAATATGTGCCCATGAAAATCAGAAAACTCAATAAAGATTTAGTGTCATAATATAGTATGAAAAAAAAAAACACCAGAAAACAAAAAAACCAGACTCTCATTCCATATTAGTATAAAAGGTAAGCATGTATTAAGGCAGTTCTTTTATAGTTTGAAGTCTCAGTACTGGTTTCCTTGCCAACAGACTTGGTGTTAATATCAAGGCAATAAAACATAGCTGCTTACTGGAGCTGTGTGTTCAGCAAGAAACTGAAGAACTGTTTCTAATGGCTTAAAAAAATAAAGACTAAAATCTGATATTTAGAAGCCTCACTGTTTATACTTGAAGTGTGTGTCCACATGCACACACTTACACAAAGTTCTCCTACCACACTCTCAGGTAAAAGGAAAAGGGGGGAAAAGGGGGGGGGGAATTCCCTCAATCTCAGAAAGTAATCAAATCATTTGGAACTGAGGTAAAAATATGCCCAACCATGAAGAGCAAAGCACCTTGCAAGTTAGTTAAGCCAAAATAACAGTGAAAAACAATTACATAGCAAAGACTGAAAATAATCACCAACCACTGTTGACCCACCACCATGAAGGAAGAACTGGTTGCACAGAAAGCTGACCAAAACCTTGAGATCACCACAGAAACTCATTAGATTTCAGGTATAAATAAACTAAGAGCAAGAGAAAAAAAGAGAAAAATCCTATAAATTATCAAGGTTCATTTCACAGACATACAACTTGAACAGATGATGCAACCAACATGACCACTTAATCAAATAATTCCCTACGAACCCTCCAAGCCACATATATTTATTTGGGAAACAACAAACCCTACTGATTACAGTCCAATAAGCCACAAAGTATTCATATTTGTGTATGAATCTAAAAAAAGACCCTAGAAATCTAAGCAAATGAAAGATCTTCTCTGTCATCAGATTCTCTCTCCAATCCCCAAAATGGAGTATTTCATGCTTTATTAGATTAGAATCATGTTTCCCTTTTGGCTTTATCTTCAGTCTCTAATGAAAAAGCTCATCCAAAACAGTAGCGTTATGTTGTGTGGAATAACATATAGCAAACACATTTTCTTTATGGATCCGGAAAAGGTTCTACTGGACTAGCACTGAAGTCGTTTCAAACAGAGAACCAGCCATCAGTCTCCCAATCATACTAACCAAAATAAGGAGAGCTGACCAATGTTTTTCAATTAAATAACTGCATTCCATTCTTCACTTATATCCCTTGTTTTCCCAATTCCATTCTGACTGTTCAATAATATGTTTCTGTTCAGCTTACAAATATGAATAATTTGCTTTCAATCATTTAACGTGTTCTAAGATTATGGGTTGGGAATTTAGAATACATTAAGCAAGTAACATTTTATTCTGGTTTAAGGAGTTAACAAACCATTTCCTGTCATGCTGGTCTGTTCCAGGATTCCTTGGAAGATTCTCTATCTCTGCCAGCACAGGACCAGAGGGAACAGAAGGAACCACAGGTAGAGTAGATTTCACAGCCCAAGCCTTTGGACAGAAATTATAAAAATCATCTATTTTACTTACATAAAAGACTTTGTCACCTATAAACAGAACATTAAAATGGAATACTATCTACATATTGAACAAATAAAGTGTAAACAAATGCTTGAATGTTATAGACTACCTTAGAGATAACAATAATCTACCTAAAAGATCTATGTCTAAAAGAGATAAACAATAATCTATCAGTGTCTTATTCATTTTATGGGATTTACAGGAACAGAAAATGTTCTATAGGATACCTGTCCCATTTATAACATCATAGATAATAAAATAACAGAGGGTTTCATTTTTGAGCCACTTTACAGATAAGAAAAACACACAAAACTTTCCTGAAGTTATACCACTATGAAAATTCAATTAATAATACCACTATATGTCATAATTAACTACAGTGTTCTAGTGCTTTAGAAGCTTAAGATGATCTTACCTGTTGGGAGCCATTACTCTGAGCGGAAACATTATTGTGAACACTGTAATGGGGAAAAACATCTATTAAAAAACCATATATAAATTTCTAGGGCTTCACACTGTAAGATAACACATATACTAATGAAAGTAGCTTTATTTTTAAAGACATTGATTGTTTTGTTGCAAATAAAGAAAAAATTACTGTTGGTTCCAAAACTAAGAATGTAAGATGCTCAGAAAACATTTGCTTTCGTAGACAAACACTTGTTTTTCTATGATCTGCTCATTTGAGATTTGTATATACCTGTATGTTAACTGTGCTTTAAATATGTAGTTCACTACTAATCTTATTCATTGGACAGGATCTGTCAAAGATAGCAAAATGAAGAGCAGCACAAATGATTCCTTAAATTCAAGGCATTAAGCACAAATATCCACATGAACTTATCTGTGCCACTTCTTTTGTATATTCACACCCTCTCACAAGATCTTCCAGTGTCATCAACAGCTCAGCATTTTATAACCCAAAAGACCTTAGTACAAACTTAAAATTAGAAACCTTTCTGTATACTTTCTGCTCCAAATAACTTATAAATGTGTCTTTAAATTTTTAGCTTAGGCTGTACTCATTTTCCCTGTTCCATCCCTTCCCCCCCAAAAGCACTTAAAAACCCCAATCTTGGGGTGCCTGGGTGGCTCAGCTGGTTAAGTGAACAACTTTGGCTCAGGTCATGATCTCACAGTTCATGAGATCAAGCCCTGCATCAGGCTCTGTGCTGACAGCTCAGAGCCTGGAGCCTGCTTTAGATTCTGTGTCTCCATCTCTCTCTGCCCCTCCCCTGCTTGCCTGTCTCAAAAATAAATAAACATTAAAAAAAATAGTAATAAAAAAATAAAAACTCCAATCTATAACAAAATAAAAACAAACCTCAGAGCAACTTAAAAAAAATTCAATAAAATAACTCAAAAATGACATATTATCACAACAAAATGAGGGAAAAAAAAGAGTTTACTAACTTCACAATTTCCAACATCTAACATAAGCATACTTGCATGTATGAGGTAAAGAATTCAACTAAGGCAACTGAAAAATATATTCAAAATAATGTACGTATGTATGTATGTGTAAACATATATATACACACACATATATATGGATATATGCGTGTGTATATATATTTACATACATACATGTGAGTATGTGTATATGTTTACATACAAATATATGCATAAAATTCCTTGAAAGTGAGAAAATAATCTACAGATTTAACAAGAGCACTATGTCCCAGGAAAATGAGATAGAGTTAAATGCATTCAACCCATTATTATTAAAATACTGATTTTCAAGGATAAGGAAAGAATACTTAAGGTACCCCAAGAAAATTAAAAGGAAATCACTGCCAGTATCTGGCTGGCATAGACTTCTCCATAGCAATACTCAGTATCATACCAAGCCACAATGTCATTCTAGTAAAAGGAAACACGCAAAGCTTCTCAAACCAAACTCTTAATACAATATCTAAGAGCCTTTCTTAAAGGGGTGAGAAGAAAACAAACACTATCTGATGAAAGGCAACAAATTAAGAAAAGATCTCAAGAATGAAGAGCCCTTGCTAAAAGACTAGATAATGAAAAGTGAACCCATTTTATAGCTTATCATTTTGTTACCTACATCTCCATTACAAGTTGAGTCACCAGAACTTGCACTAGCATTGACTGGGTTCAAATTCAAGCCGCGCCACTACCAGTAGCTAGTTCTGCTCTCTAAACTTAAGGTACTTCATCTGCGTGAAACTGTTACAGGAGGATTAAATGCATTAATATTAGCAAAACACAAATAAAACTGATGAAAAAAAGCTTTAAAAAAATACTAGTTAGTGTGTAACTTTTGTCAAGACAATCGTAAAGTATATACTTGTCAGGTACGATTTCTTTTGACTAATGCTACTGTTCCCAGAACATATTATGCTGGTTTAAGTAACCATAATCCCAAATATTATGAAATCTCATCCAACCTGCTTGGCTGGATGATCCCCTTGGTTACTCTTTGAAGCTTTTTCTTTAAGTGAGAATAACTCCAGCAGATGATGAATAAAGATGAATAATAACATTAAAAAAAGTACTTATAATAAGTGATCTTAACTGGATCATAGTTCCTGGTTTCTAAACATTTGAAACGTAGAAAGCACTATTTTCTCATAATTACATTCTTTCACTTCCACTAATATAAAAGTGAAACACTTCTCATTACTGACCTTATCCCAGTTTCCCCTTTCAAAGGAACACCTACAATACCTGACCCCTTTTGCTCCTATACTCTGTATTCATCATTTCCTCCACCATTTTTTTTCTTTTCTTTTCCACCTTCAAGATTCTGTCTGCTAAACCTGTACAAAAAGTACCAATCACTGCAATGTGGACTATCCTTTAAAATGTCACCTCTTCTTAGGATACTCTATATTAGTCAAGGCTCATGGGAATAGTTAGGAGATAAAATAGTACAAGGAAAACGACTGACATCAGCCAATTTAAAAACCTGTTACTCAAATAGGCACAGTACAAGGTCAAGAAGCTTTTTAGGTCAAATAGCTGTGCTTTTTCAAACAGTCCTGTTTTCCATGGTTCACTGGAGCAAAACTGTTCATGCAAACAGAACTACAAGGGCAAGAATGAAAGGGTATTCATGCCAGTCCAAACTCAGGTCCTCTCAAGCAGTGTTATGTAGACTGGTAAATAACCTTCAGGAGAGCAGGGTCCCCCTCTACATTTAATTTCTAAAAGCTTATTACAAAAAATAATAACAATAAAATATCATTATTTAAGTATCCCATTTCTGGTGCAGTTTCCAGAGCCAAAAGCATTATTCAAGGAAAGAAAAGAAAATTTTGTCATTACATTAATCTAAATTCTAGGAAAGAGATTATAAAGCTATACTCAAGTTTTGGGTCAGAAACGTGTATTTCAAAAAAATTTTAAAGAAGGATAAATTCTTGCAAATAAAAACCTTAATTTCAACTATATATTATTGCTTGAATGCTTTTACATTTCTGCTAAATTCACTAGGTTGTCATCTTTATTTTAAGCTCTAATATGCTGTACTAGCCTCTTTTTCAGGTTAAGTAAGACATGATTCATTAAACAAAAAACAAATAAAATAGTTTAAAAAGTATAGAATGCCTCTAACATTGCTCCATCATCTTTCTTAAAAGCATAGCTTATAAATAACTACAATGAAAATAAAAGTACAACTCACAAAAAGCAGAAAATTGTTTTTTACCTAATTAAAAATTCACAATAGAGAAAATCACTTACTTCCTCCTTACTCTGTTCATTTATTTATATTTAATAACCTACTGACAGCTAAAGAAACATCAGAAGAATCCTTATTCAAGAAGCAGAGTATTTTTATGGTGAATCACTAATCAGCCTGACTCTAATGGCTTTCTAAGTGTGGAAGGAAGGGGAAAAACTGAATAGGACATCTCAAGGAGAGGCTGGCCATACTCAGCACCCCACAACAAATAATTTCTACTTCTGAAGAAGCTCTAGTCACACATCTGCCATATAAGAGTAGACAAGTTCAAAAGAGTTAATTAGATTTACAAGTATGTCCTGAATCTGAGACACTCCAAGAGACTGGCACATAATAGTTGAAAAGCATTAAATGAAACTATACACTGTAATATACACTATTAAAATTGAGTCATCAAAAGTAGGACTTCTAGAATGGTGGTTTGAGGACCCTTCCTGCCTGTGAAACAAACATTTTAGCTGGTGAAAATTATTAAAAAAACAATCATTAAGAAGCATACATCAGTGAATAAACCATTTATTCAAGGAAATCTACTGAATCTCAGAGCTGAGTCTGGCATTTGAGCCACAATTTGCTCCCCTTCCCCATTCCCCCAAGTTCAATGTGGTGGAAGCTTTACTTCACGTGAGTGCAGCCAAGAAGACAGAGCTCTCTTCAGGCAATCCAGACTTTAAACCAGCTATTTTAAAGATGTTCAAGAACGAAAAAACCAAATCTAAAGAAGTAAGTTGGAAACACTGTCTCCATAAAAAGAAAATATCTCTTGGGGCATCTGAGTGGCTCAGTCAGTTAAGTGTCTGACTTTGGCTCAGGTTATGTTCTCATGGTTCATGAGTTCGAGCCCATATTGGGCTGCTGTCAGCACAGAGCCTGCTACAGATCCTCTGTCCTTCTCTCTCTGGCCCTACCCCACTCACATGTGCATGCTGTCTCTCTCTCAAAAATAAATACACCTTAAAAAAAAATGAAAGTATTTCAAAGTGTATAAAAAAAGATAATACCATTAAACAGAGAATTTACACAAAAGAATCAAACAGAAATTCTTGAGTTAAATGTACAAGAACTGAAATTTAAAAATTCACTGAAAGAACACAACACCAGGTTTGAGCAGGTTGAAGAATCAATGACTTGAAGACAGGTCAACTGAAATGATCTATTTCTGAGTAACAGAAAGAAAAAGAATGAAGAAAAATGAACAGAGACTCCAGTACCTGTGGGACACCATCAAATGTAGCAACATGCATGTAATGGGAGTCCCAGAAGAAGAGGAAAGGAAGGAACAAAAAGATAATCTGAAGACATAATCGCTGAGAACTTCCCAAATTTGATAAAAATAATATACCAGGGAAAAGCAACCAGAAGAGGGGTCCCTGGGTGGCTCAGTTGGTTGAGCTTCCAATTCTTGATTTTGGCTCAGGTCATGATCTCATGATCATAGTACTGAGCCCCACAACAGGCTCCACGCTGGTTGTGAAGCCTGTTTAAGAGTCTCTCTCCCTAACCCTCTGACCCTCTCCCACTCATTCACACATGCACTCTCTCTCTCCCTCAAAAAATAATAAAAAATAAAGTCAGACATTTAAAAAACAAAAATAAAAAAAGAGAGAGAAAAGCAACCAGAAGAGAACTGGACTGTCAATACTTGTATCAAACTTCAAAACAAAAAAATTACTAAAGGGCACATCCAGCGTGGCATGCTTTTGTGGGCCTTCAGTCGAGCAGACCCAGTGCGGTTGCTGAGCTGCCTCCGATCACCTGCTGTAGACTTGGCTGCACCATGGAGCACCTTGACAAAGCAGCGCTAAATGCACTACAGCCGCCCAACTTCAGAAATTAAAGTTCAGGGGTGCCTGGGTGGCGCAGCTGGTTAAGTGACTGACTTCAGCTCAGGTCATGATCTCATGGTCCGTGAATTTGAGCCCCACGTCAGGCTCTGTGCTGACAGCTCAGAGTCTGGAGCCTGCTTCAGATTCTGTGTCTCCCTCTCTCTCTCTCTCTGTTCCTCCCCTGCTTGTGCTCTGTTTCTCAAAAATAAATAAATGTTAAAAAAAGAAAAAAAGAAAAAAGAAAAAAATGAAAGTTCATTAGCATCTACCCTGAAGACGCTCCTGTTCTTCACAGCTTTAATGATCACTGTACCTCGTGGGTTGTATTTCACGACTAAATCTTATGCTTTTGAAGGCGCCTTTGGGATGTCCAATAAGGACAGCTATTTTTATGCTGCTATTGTTGCGGTGGTCATCATCCATGTGGTGTTGGTCCTTTTGTTTATGTGGCCTGGAATGAAGGCTCACGACAGTGGCGTGAAGACAAACAGGATTAAATCGAACATCACCTTTTGATAGCATTAAATTGATTTTTTAAAATGGTAAATGCGCCTGGGATATTGATGATTTCAATAAACTTGAGGCCATGTTAAAATCAATAATAATAATTTTAAAAAATAAAACAAAAAAATTACTAGAGAAAAAGAGTGACATTTTATCATAAGAGAGTCAAACAATTATAAATATATATGCACTTAACAAAAGCCTCAAACTGAAAGAATTGGAAGAGAGAAATACACAACTAAGCAACAGTAACTGGAGGTTTCACAACCTTACTCTTAATAATGGATAGAATTAGCAAAAAGGTTAACAATGAAATAGAAGTCCTGAGCAGTATTACACCAAGTAGACCTAACAGACATTTACAGAACATAACATTCAATAACGGCAGAATATCCATTCTTCTCAAGTGCATATAGACCATTTTCTGGAATAAGCCATAGGCTAAACCATAAAACAAGTTTCTTTATAAGGATCAACATCATACAAAGTATGTTCTCTAACCATGTGGAATAAAAGCATACACACAAAAAAAAAAATAAGAGAGGAATAGTTAAGATATTCACAAATATGTGGAAATCAAGGAACACATTCCCAAGTAACCAACGGGTCAAAGAAGAAATCAAGAGAAACAGGAAAATAATTTGGGATAAATGAAAATACAACATACCAAACTTACAGAATGTGATTAAAGCAGCGCTTGGAAGAAAATCTATAGCAATGAATGTTACGTTAAAAAAGAATAAAGACCTCAAATAACCTAATTTCCCACCTTAAGACACTAGAAAAAGAAAAGCAAACTAAACCTAAAGCAAGCATAAGAAATGAAATAATATAGCAGAGAGAAAATCAATAAACTTGAAAAATGAGTAAGAATCAATGAAACCAAAAGCTGGTTCTTTGAAACAGCCTACAAAATGGACAAACTTTTACCTAAACTAACCAAGGTGGGGGGTATGGGGAGGGGACCCTCAAATTACTAAAATTAGAAATGAATGAGGAGGGGTGCCTGGGTGGCTCAGTCAGTTGAGAGTCTGACTCTTAATTTTGGCTCAGGTCATGATCTCGTGGTTCGTGGGTTCAAGCCCCGCATTGGGCTCTGCACTGATGGCATAATGTTAGTGAGCCAAATCCAGCAACATGTAATATAAAGAATTATACACCATGACAAAGTGGGGGTTATACCAGGAATAAAATTAATTGCTTATCTGCAAATAAAACTTTGTTCTTTGAGCTCCCTGTGTGCAAGAATCCTAATTTATTCATCTTTATATCCTCAGTCACAGGCCAATAACAAATGTAGGTCATTCTCATTATAAATAGTATATCCACCCCCCAACCCAGTCTTTATTTCTAAACTGCTTTGTCAATTTTATCTGGCATTACATCTGTTCCCTGCTATATTCCCAATGCTAAGGAACAACTTAATACGTTGACAGGTCTTCAACAAGTATTTGTTTAATTAATGACAGCAACTACATGAATTCTAAAACATGTTCCTAAGTTGTAAGACACTACTCACCTGAATTCTTCAGGTTTTGCTGTACTTGCTGACATGGGGAAAAAAAGAAAAAGAAAAGAAAACATCCCATTAGTTTCCTCTTATATGGTAAGCTGCTTCACTATTCATAAAAGTAAATCTGGACTGGTTGTTTCAGGTTTGTTTATTTATTTTGAGAGAGAGAGAGGGAGTAAGCAGGAGCGGAGCAGAAAGAGAGTGAGAAAGAGAATCCCTAGCAGGCTCCCCACCATCAGTGAGGAGCCCAACTCAGGGCCTGAACCCATGAACTGTGAGATCATGACCCGAGCTGAAACCAAGAGTCAGATGCTTAATCACACAGGCACCCAGGACTGTTTTTTCAAGCCATGTTTCCCAACTATAGATTTAAAAACCTTCCTTTGATAAAATGTTCTAGGATTCACATCACTAAAATCAATAGTGACAATTATTTCCATTTTAAAAATAAAGCAATAAAATAAATACCATCTTCTTTTAAATTTTTTTTTTCAACGTTTATTTATTTTTGCGACAGAGAGAGAATACCATCTTCTTTTAAAACAGAACCACCTGCAAGCCTCCTAGAGTGAGTTATGTGACAACAAAATAGAACATGAGAGGTGACTCAGGGTTTTAAACCATCACAAACTAAAATGGTCTCATTAATAGCTATATATTATTTGATTTATAGCCACAAAACTTATGAATATAAATCAGTTTTTTAAGTCAAACATCAGATCATGTTACTGGACAACTGGGATGACCCTAACATCAGATATACTTAAAATTCAATCTGTATTTTGATATAAACTCAGATTCAAAACCAAACACAAGTTTTAGTTTAAAATCAAGCTTTTTATTACATAAATTAAATGTACAATAAATTTAAACACTTTTTAACAAAATCTTATTATAATGTTATATGAAATAACATTTTTTAAGTTTATTTTGAGAGCGAGAGAGAGGGAGCACATGCACGTGCATGTGCACAAGTGGGGGAGGGGCTGAGAGAAAAGAAGAGAGAATCTCAAGCAGGTTCTGCACTGCCGGTCCAGAGCTGGACTTGGGGATCAAACCCACAAACATGAGATCATGACCTGAGCTGAAATCAAAGAGTTGGACGCTCAATCAACTGAGCCACCCAGATGCCCCTTGGCATAATTTTTACTTAAAATGTATTCATCGTAAACCAGTGGTTTTTTTTTTAAAGTTCCTAAAGACATTTGAGAGTTTTTTTTTTTTTGTTTTTTTTTTTTTTTTTTTAAGTAAACTCCACACCCAGCATCGAGCCCAACTCAGGCTTGAACACAAGACTCAGATCAAGACCTGAACTGAGACCAAGAGTCGGATGCTTGGGGTGCCTGGTTATCTCAGTCAGTTAAGCATCTGACTCTTGATTTATGCTCAGGTCATGATCTCAGGGTTTGTGAGATCGAGCCCAGCATTGAGCCCAGCATCAGGCTGTGAGCTGACAGCACAGAGCTGGCCTGGGATTCTCACCCCCTCCCTCTGTCCTTCCCTTGTATGCGTGCTCTCTCTCAAAATAAATAAACAGCAAAAAAAAAAAAAAGATGCTTAACTGACTGAGCCACCAGGCGCCCTGAGAGATTATTACGAATGCAAAAATCAGGAAGTCAAAAAGGGAAGGGAAGGTGTTAATCTACAGAACTAAAATAGCACAAACAAAAACTGAACACAAATTCAAAATAGTGTCTGAACTGGGATTAACACAAAGTTTAATCTCAGCAACAACATAAGCAATTTTTCCATTTTCTTCTATTGATTCTGTCATAACCAAAGTTAATGAACAAGGGAACTTTAGTTGACTGGAATAAGCTTAAGGTTCAGATAACTTCCTTTCAAGTAAACAATACCAGCACACAACAGACTGTCAAGGAAGAACTGTCCTTTGAAACAGGACTGCATCTCACCTTTCATTTGTAGAGTTCGTCGAGAATATCGTTTGCTGGGTCTTCTTTCAAAGGATGTTGATCTTCTTGCTTTATTGGTTTTTGTGGTCTGATACTCAGTTTTCCCACTAAAATAAATGAGGCATATTAACAAGAATAAGAGAATTTGAGGCCTACAGTAATCAGATACACATGAGAAAAAGTCTATATTAAGACTGTCCTTAAAAGAACCCCCCTGAGCTTCATCCTGAAGGAACTACGACGAACAGGCTTGATGTCTGTCTTTACCACATCATTCTTCTACTCTTTAGGCTTGTGCGAAATACGCAACGTACAAATTATATTGTTTTTTTCCTTAAACATGCATATAACTAAGAATATACTGAGTAAGTTTGGAATATCTGTACTCTTTTTTTTTTTTTTTTTAATTTTTTTTTTTCAACGTTTATTTATTTTTGGGACAGAGAGAGACAGAGCATGAACGGGGAAGGGGCAGAGAGAGAGGGAGACACAGAATCGGAAACAGGCTCCAGGCTCTGAGCCATCAGCCCAGAGCCTGACGCGGGGCTCGAACTCCCGGACCGCGAGATCGTGACCTGGCTGAAGTCGGACGCTTAACCGACTGCGCCACCCAGGCGCCCCGAAATATCTGTACTCTTATGCAACTCTTTTCCCATCCTTATTCATTTACCTCGTGCAAAATATGCAATTAACTCAAGATTTTGTTATTTAGTCTAATTGTGATACATTTTTCAGATAATTTTCCAGAAATATTTACAACTATTTTCCCATTCTCTTTGATTTGCATTTAAATTCTGTTAAGAAAATGCCTCCTCACTTTTTTTTTTTTTTTTTTTAATTTATTTTTGGGACAGAGAGAGACAGAGCATGAACGGGCGAGGGGCAGAGAGAGAGGGAGACACAGAATCTGGGCCATCAGCCCAGAGCCTGACGCGGGGCTCGAACTCATGGACCGCGAGATCGTGACCTGGCTGAAGTTGGACGCTTAACCGACTGCGCCACCCAGGCGCCCCGCCTCCTCACTTTTAATATAGGTAGAATAGAGCTCTACTTACATGAATCCCACCCACACAATCAACTATCAACAATATGGAATAGTATCCATTCCTACATTAAATCACAGTGACTCTCATGACATGCTGAAAACTCCTAATGATCTACTCTCAGGTAAACCAAAACATTTCTAATTTATGACCAACACACAAGAAGTCTATAAAAATAACTTCATTTTTATAAAGGACCAGAAATGTTACTCAGATGCATTTCCCACTCAGCGCACAATACCTTTTTCTATATGGTATTCAGCTAATGGATGGAGACTCTTTAAAAACTCTTATTGTATGAATTTAAATGGACGATTAATATATAAAGTAAATGTCAAGAGGGATACAGAATCCATTATATCATTACAATGTTTTATTGGCTATTCAAGAAACTACAACCACGCTGTCAGCATGGAGCCTGCTTAGGATTCTATCTCTCCCCCTCTCTGTCCCTCCCCTGTTTGCTCTCTGTAGCTCTCAAAATAAATAAAAATAAACTTTAAGAAAAATGAAATTACAACCCATAACAATACTACTTTGTCTTTTAATCTGGCCAGTGGAAAACATTGGAAACCACTTTGTTTCTATGCCTTGGTTTCTACATCTGTAAAATGAGAGGTCAGCCTAAACTTTTTGCTTTATGAAAGAACAGATATTCTTTCATATGAAAATTATGAAAGCAGATATTGACATTCACCTATATCTAAATCGTGATCCTAGTCGAATAAATCCCGATCGATGAGAACTCTTTTGGACTGGGCCTCGGAGGCGAAAGAAGGCATGATGTTCCACAGCACATTTCCATAAATGTTTGCACGCTTTTGGATGATCCAATCTAAAGACAAATGTATGCTCCTGCTCTTTGCCCTGGAAAAAAAAAAAAAAAAAAAGGATGTAAAGAGAGGTAATTATTAGGTTAAACAGTCCTTTCTGTCCCTTGTTACTCAGCTATAAATACAATCACAGCAATACCAAGAACAGAGTAATAAAGCATCTAGTTTGCTCCCGGAAACTAAGACATTCTCTATAGCTATCTACATAAAAAGGCAGAGTTGAAATCAAGCTGTCCACTTTCACAGCCAATATAAAATTATTCCTAAGAGGGTCATCTCTACTTACATGATCTCATTTCTTAGAGAAAAATAAAAATGAGGCTTTATTTGCCATACTTTGGGATAAATATATAATTATCATGTAAAGGATCATACAAGATGTGGCAATATATATCAACAGACTTAAAAAGGTGCATATTCTTGGGGCAACTGGGTGGCTCAGTCAGTTAGGCATTCGACTTCGGCTCAGGTCATGATCTGACAGTTGGTGGGTTCAAGCCTTGTGTCGGGCTCTGTGCTGACAACTCAGAGCCTGGAGCCTGCTTCAGATTCTGTGTCTCCCTCTCTCTCTACCCCTCCCCCACTCTTGCTTCTGTTTCTGTCTCTCAAAAATAAATAAAAATGTTAAAAAAAAAAAAAAAGAAAAAAACGGTGCACATTCTTTGTCACAGTAACCATATTCCTGGGAATCCAAGTAATAATTAACATTCATAGGCACTTTTTAAGGATTTCACATGGATTAATTCAATGAACAGATATTATCATTAGCTTCATTTCATAGATAGGGAATTGAAGCTCAAGAAATAAAGCCCAAGGTCACAAAGAAGAAATCAGAACCTAACTATTTGTGCTCCAGGACCTGGTTGTAACAATTAAGCTTCACCATCTGTTTAGGGAGAAAGATTTTCTTAACACCAAAATGTATATCCAAAGATTTTCTTCACAATCTCATTTATAATAGTAAGTATTGCAATAAAACACTAAATGTCCAAAACAAATTATCAGTAAATAACATTAAAAATGATACAAAAAGATAAATGAGGGGTGCCTGGGTGGCTCAGATGGTTAAGTGTCCAACTTTGGCTCAGGTCATGATCTCAAGGTCTGTGAGTTCGAGCCCCACGTTGGGCTCTGTGCTGACAGCTCAGAGCCTGGAGCCTGCTTCAGATTCTGTGTCTCATTCTCTCTCTGCCCCTCTCCTGCTCACACTCTGTCTTCTTCTCTCTCAAAATAATAAACATTAAAAAAATTTTTTTAATAAATTAAAAAAAGATAAATGAATAAAAGATGAATGAATAAATGCACAATTGTTTATTCACATTATAAAATACCATATATAGGTTAAAATGAATGAACTGATATCTACATGGCTACACCTATTTAGGTAAACTAAGGAAACTGCCAAAAAAAAAAAATATAATGATTTCTGTAAATTTCAAAAACAATTCCACCATGTATTATGATGTATTTATATTTGGAAAAAGGAAGTATGAGAATGACACCCTCAAGAATGATGGCTAGCTAGAGGATTATACCTCACTGTACTGAACAGTTATTTTTTTTTTAAGTTTATTTATTTTTAGAAAGAGCACAAGTGGGGGAGGGGCAGAGAGAAAGAGAGAGAGAGAGAGAGAGAGAGAGTGCGCACGCAGGGGAGGGGCAGAGAGAGAGAGGGAGAGAAAGAACCCTGATGCGGGCTCAAACTAACAAACCATGAAATCATGACCTGAGCTGAAATGAAGAGTCAGACGCTTAACCGAATGAGCCACCCAGATATCTCTGAATACACGGTTATGGTTATGCCAAAAATGTTACTCTAGATGAGTAAAATGGGTATCAGGTTTTCTGATACAACTCTGCAGTACACTTCGAATATTTTACAAATTAAACTATATTTTAAAATGACAATCTATATGTAGTTATTTCATGACCTTGATATAGGCAAAGATTCCTAAATTTGAAGACACAGAAAGTACTGACCACAAAGGAAAATAGTTATAAACTCTATTACATTAAAATTGAAACACTCTACCCAAAACATACTATTAAAGGAGTCAAGGCAAGCCAAGAAGATACTTACAACACACAGATCTGCAAAGAACTGATGTCCACAATACATAAGAACTTCAATGAGGAAAAAGAGCACATGACCCAAGAGAAAAATAAGCAAAAGACTTGAACAACCACTTCATAAAAAAGAATACTTAAATATTAAATATATAAATAAGCACTAAACAAATAGTGATCAGGGGAATGCAAGTGAAAACCACAAAACCATTCTATGAACAGAATGGCTACAAGGAAAAATACCAAACATTAGCCAAAAAAGAACAAATGGAACTCTCTTACATTGTAGGTGGGAATGCAAATGTGTATCAACACTTTTGAAAACAGTTTGGCAGTATCCACTAAAACCAAACACATGCATACCCTAGTCTTCAGACCAGCACTTTTAATAGTGAAAACTAAAACAACTCAACAGTCCATCAACAACAGGATGGATAAATAAGTGCAGTCTATACGTAAAAAGGAATATTACTGGGGTGCCTGGGTGGCTCAGTCGGTTGGGCGTCCGACTTTGGCTCAGCTCATGGTCTCACGGTTTGTGGGTTTGAGCCCCACTGGGCTCTGTTTTGACAGCTCAGAGCCTGGAACCTGCTTCAGATTCTGCGTCTCCTCCTCTCTCTGCCCCTCCCATGCTCATGCTCTATCTCTCCCTGTCTCTCAATAATAAACGTTTAAAAAAAAAAAAAAAAAAGGAATACTATGTAACAGTAAGAACGAGCCTACTATAGCAACCAGCTGCAAGAGGGCGAGGCTCACAAATATAAATAAAAAGAAGTCAGACACAAAGAGAACAGTCAGGTTTCGTTCAGATTGAGTTTAAGATATAAACAAAAACCAGTGTATGGTGGTAAAGTCAGAAGAACAAGAAAATACCTTTGGAGGACTATACCTGGTGGGAGGCACAAGAGTGTATAATTCTAGTAGTATTCTATGTCCCCAACTAGGTGCTGGTCATACAGGTGTTGGTGAAAATCCAACAAGCTGCCCACTTGTTTTTGCACTTATCTGAATGTATATTATACTTCAGCGAAATTGACGAACAAAAAATACACATAGAAAAAACCATGGAGAAACATATAACCTCAAAGGAGGAAAAACCCTTCCATAATCCATGAAAGATGATAAATTTGCCTATTTAAATTTTTTTAAAGCATGTGGCAAAATCACAATAAATAACATTAAAAGATGAACAACTATTAGATACAGTATTTACAATTTCTATGAAAAAGGGCAAAACAAACCAGTAAGAAAAAAGGCCCAATGACAAAATGGGCAAAGGGTATGAATAGAGAGTTTGGAGAAAAGGAAATATAAATAACAAAATATATGAAAAGATGTTCAATATTACCCATAAAAACACAAATACAAATTAAACCTACAGTGAAATTCCATTTTTTACCTTTCAGATAAAAATGTGACAACTCCCTCTGAAGAAACAGGTTTGATCCTTCATAGGATCTCTGTTATCTAGGACAAGTGCACATAACCATTTGAACCAGCAAATCCACCTCCAGGAAACTATCTTACAGATATTTGCCGATGTACAAATTCATGCATATATAGTGAATAAATGTTGAGAATATATTAAATAATTTAGGGTACACCCACACAGAATACTATGCAGTTAGTTTGCTTTTTAATTTAAGAACAAAGAAGCATTCTACATACAGATATGGAAAATATTCCAAAAGTTATAATGTAAAGTTTACAAAGGGTTAGTACACAGTCTAAAGGCATGGCAACTTCTGTATAAAAAAGAACAGATACACATATTTGCACATGTGTGTGTGTAAAATACCTTCAAAAAGATATCCAAGAAGGTAATACTATATAAGATCTAATTTAAAATGCCATCAATTGTAAAATGTGCATTTTATGGCTCAAATAAGAACAAGTGTCACCAATTAAATTATGACCATATTTCCTTATCACAAAGAATTGTATTTTATTCTTCCTGAAAAAATGCCTTTGGATTTCGATACAAATATCATGCAATCTCATATGTGCTTACATAAAAAGGAAAATCGTAAAATAAGTTTTTACACATGAAATCTGCAGCTTCTGACTCATTGTTAACTAATTTGTTGATGATACAATGATCATCCTCCGTGCCATCAGATTTAATTTTTTTTAATGTTTATTTTCGAGAGAGAGAGAGACAACAGAGTGCAAGTGGGGGAGGGGCAGAGAGAGAGAGAGATACAGAATCCGAAGCAGCCTCCAGGTTCTGAGCTGTCGGCACAGAGCTCGACGCAGGGCTTGAACTCACAAACCATGAGGTCGTGACCTGAGCTAAAGTCAGACACTTAACCAATGCACCCAGGCACCCCAATAGATTTCTTTTTTTTTTTTTTTTTAATTTTTTGTTTAATGTTTATTTTTGAGAGAGAGAGAAAGACAAAGCATGAGCAGGGGAGAGGCAGAGAGAGGGGGAGAATCCAAAGCAGGCTCGAGGTACAGAGCCCAACCTGGGGCTCAAACTCATGAGCTATGAGATCATGATCTGAGCCAAAGTCAGATGCTTAACTGACTGAACCACCCAGATGCCCCCTCAATAGATTTCTTTTTAAAATGCTCTGTTGCCTCTATAATTTCCTTCTAAGCTGGGTGAAAGGGCAATCCTTTGCATTGTCTTAGTAATAAAACTTAGTAATATCACTGTTTCGTCTAATTTTCCAAATCTTCTTTTAGGTTTTGCTAAGTAGTCCTTCTCACACATCATTGTGCATACAATTGCTGAACTTGCTTTTATCTATATCCATCTATATGTATATATGTTTTTCAATTTATTTCTTTGCAAGGAATAAAGTTATTATTTTTTTTTAGTTCATTCATGATTCTGTGAGTTATGACAAATGGCATGGAGTCTAGGAACTACCACCAAAATCTGGTTATAGAAAAGTTATCTCATTCCCCTAAATTCCCTTTGCTGTTTCTTTGTAGTCAAGCCTCCTCATTCTCCCTAATCCCAAACAGTGATCTGTTCCATTATTATAGGATTGCCCTCCCCAGATCATCATATAAATGAAATCATACAAGTCATAATTTTCTGAGTCTGGCTTTTTTCACCTAGCATAATGCATCTGAGACACATTCCTGTTGTGTTTATCAAGCGGAAACTAGAGTTAACCAGAAAAAAAAAAAAAAAGTAAGCCTTAATTGAGAAGATTTTATTAAAGAATAGGAGTTTGGAAACCCTTATAAAAGAGTAATAGGAGTGCCTGGGCGGCTCAGTCAGTTAAGTGTCCAACTCTTGATTTCGGCTCAGGCCATGACCTCACGGTTGTGAGATCAAGCCTGGCATTGGGCTCTGTGCTGGGCACGGAGCCTGCCTGGGACACTCTCTCTCTATCCCTCTCTCTCTCTGCCCCTCTCCAGCTTGCATGCACATTCTCCCTCTCTCTCAAGAAAAGAAAAGAAAAGAAAAGAAAAGAAAAGAAAAGAAAAGAAAAGAAAAGAAAAGAAAAGAAAGAAAAGAAAAGAAAAGAAAAGAAAAAAAAAAAAAGAAAAATTAGACTTGAGTTACCACATAACATAGTCATTGTTAAATAAATAATGCAATACAATTCGTACCTGATCATCATCTTCTACAACCACCAGGGTTAATTTATTCTTCTTAAAATCCAACCTGGTTATCTTGGGCCTATAACAATATTAGAACAAAAGCCAGATTTCAAATAAATGTCCTCTAAATTAAAAGAAAATTTTTGCTGTTATTTCCAGTATATCAATCATCTAACAGCTGAACTGTAAATTGATTAAGAGGGTGTTTACCCTCTTTACCTGTACTGCCCACCAACAAAGCCTCTAATCTAAAAAAATAATTAGGATAACAGAAAAAAAACATTTCAAAAGCAGGATCTCTAACAAAACTGATGGGGCACAAATATCAGACAGTAAAAATGTTACAAAAAAAAGAAAATGAAGAAATCCATTTAGTACTTTATAGGTTCCCAGCTATGGTACAAGAGATTCCCCAGGCCTAGTGTAGAGCAGCAGCATAGGAACTGGATACAGAAAGACTATAAAGGTTTTCTAAAAGGCATACATGAAAACAAATTTTTGATTAAGACCTGCAACTTTATTTTCTGTATCAATTTGTTTGAGGAAGTACATCTTTAAAAAAAAGAAAAGAAAAAAGGTTTTTTTAAACCTCACTTTATGGCCCCTTTTCCAACTCTATCACCCACCTGTACTGAAATCCTCAACAACCTACCACATGTGAACTTTGCACTTCTGCAAACTGTGAATGTCAAAACAATGAAACTCTCATTCTCGCTAGTTTTTAAATATAACTTATACAAAATACAATTGTAAAACATAACGTTTTTACAAGAGTTGTACTAAAATAGTAAGTAACTAAGCACAATAGGTGGAGCAGGAGGGGAAGAACTAGCACTTAAGTGTAACAAATACTTACATAAGGCCTATCAAGTGTCAGGTAACCTTCTAGGTGTACTACACGTATTAATTCAACAGATCCTCACAACAACCTTAAGAAGTGGTACAAAAGATGCTTTCTTCAACTCTCCAGCTACAGGATTCTCTGGCCATGAAGTATGTTCCATCTGCCCACAGGGCAAGCTGGAAGTGTCAGAGAATTAACACTCAAAGACTGGATAAATAAATACCCCAAAGCTCCTTCACCTATCAAGGGACAACTGTGAAGGTATTCCACTCAAGTCTCTCAGAAAGTCCCTAGCATGGATACCTGAATTCCAAAATAAATGAAATCTATCTTCAACTTTTTGAGGGAAAATAATGTTCAAACCTAAAATTCTATTCTCAGCCCAACTACCAAGAAAGCATAAGAGAAGAATAAACCATTTTAAGGCATCCAAGGATTCAAACAATTTAGCTCCTACACCCTGCTTTTCTTAGGCAGTTAGTTACCTGAGGATACAGATCAGAAAAAACAAAAGAAAGGAAAATATGGGACGAAGACACAGGATCCTAGCTGAAAAAACAGATGAAAGCTGTAGAGCAGCCTGGAGAGCAGACAATTTCAACAGGAACAGAAAAATCATTTAATGCAACCCTGAGGATCTGAAAGAACGTAAGGATAAGACAAAGGCAGGTAATTTAAAGCACGGCGTGGGGTGTAAGAAACTGAGGGGGAAGCCAAAAACTCCAGGAAAAACAAAAACCTATACAGAAAGAAAATGTAATTCCAGTTGTGAGTTCAAGTATTTCCAGACTGATCAGAAAGAAAGGATCATGACCTAGCTCTATTGTACAACAAACTTTACTGACAGGTAAACACCTGTTTGGACAGGTTGCATGAAAAGGAAGCCCTTGACAACAGGAGATCCTCCAGAGGTGACTGCACAAAGCTACCCCCAAAGCAGGGGAGACAGCAAGGGAACTTGTAGGAGAGAAGGGAATCAGAGAGGGGGCTTGGGTTTCTATGCAATGGCATTCAGCAGCAAGCGGGAAGTCTCTAGGTCAGAGAGTTCCGAAGGGCAGTAGCAGTTTGGTGTCTTTTATAGCTACAGGATTTATCACATCTATGACCAGCTGATGGCAGATATAGTTTATAGGGGGACATGCAAAGCAGGAAGGCTCTAAATGATTAAAAATAAAGTTATTGGGCTATATTTAAAGTAACTGGATATATAAGAAATTGAGTTTCGTGCTGGTGGGCTTTGAGCTAACCATCCTGGCATGCTGTGAAGAAGTAAACAACATAGAGGCCCTTTAACTCATGTATATAACACCAGTACAGTGTGAAGTTCTCCACCATTTCAGATACAGGGATAACAATATGAACACTATTTCCTGATTTTCCACTTTTAGAACAAACCAGGCAAGATGTGAAGAACTTTACTATGGCTATGAAATCCAAGTAAAATCTATTCCTTGATAGGAAATGCAAATACAATTTTCAACTATGAGTTAGGTTGGGACTAAAAAGAGAAGCACAACTTAAAAGGAGGGGTAAATATTTTCCTCTTACACACCAGGGAATATGGGGTAATATGACTGTGGAACAAGAAGTTCTAAAAGTAGTGATGTAATAACTATACGACATGAGAGTGTCCATGTGAACATTTAGTACATGTAGAAATAAAAAATATGTATCAAGAGATGTATATTGACATACTTTGAAACTAATGGAAAAATGGATGGAAGAGTTTTAAAAATTACCCCTGGGGGATGGGTAAGGAGTATGACAGGAGACAGGTGATTTTTATTATCTTTTCAGAATTATTTGATCTCCAAACTCTATTATATGTATTAACTTGAAAGAAA
The DNA here is from genome assembly GCF_014898765.1 of Herpailurus yagouaroundi. NCBI lineage: Eukaryota > Metazoa > Chordata > Mammalia > Carnivora > Felidae > Herpailurus > Herpailurus yagouaroundi. Next base: position 10,255,604 of record NW_024412395.1, read on the forward strand.
TGTTTTTACTCATTAAAAAAAAAAAAAAAAAACAACAACAATAAAAACCTGTAAGTATCTGTAATATTAACTCTGCTTACCAAAAAAATAGGCCAATTTTGGTCTCTCCTTCAAAAACAAGGACTCCTGTTGGGGTCAGTCCCAAGCTATAGTCATTTCCATCTCTAGCCTAATTTAAGGAAAGCAAAACATGTTAACTTTATTTGCATAAGACAGATATCACATTTTCACACAAAAGTTTATTTTCACATCGAATTATATTAACTATATACAGGCTACTATTAATATGTAAAATGTTTTCAGCAAATAGAAATATCCAAAGTAACATTCTCAGGAAAATTCATGCATACATTTAGTTCACCGTTAACACTATAGTCTTTTTTTTTCTTCAATATATGAAATTTATTGTGAAATTGGTTTCCATACAACACCCAGTGCTCATCCCAAAAGGTGTCCTCCTCAATACCCATCACCCACCCTCCCCTCCCTCCCACCCCCATCAACCCTCAGTTTGTTCTCAGTTTTTAAGAGTCTCTTATGCTTTGGCTAACACCATAGTCTTAAGGTAGGTCATCACTGAAAATACACAGGTGTACTTCCACGACAAAGAAAGCTCTTTGCAGATTCTGCCTATAGTCTATTCACCACTTAAATCACCATTTTTAAAAAGACTACCTTTCTAGGGGCGCCTGGGTGGCTCAGTGAGTTGAACGTCTGACTCTTGACTTTGGCTCAGGTCATGATCTCATGGTTTAGGAGATCAAGCCCCGTGTTTGGTTCTGCGCTGACAGCACAGAGCCTGTTTGAGATTCTCTCTCCCTCTCTTGCTGCCCCTCCCCACACGCATGTGCACTCACACACACTAGCTCTCTCTCAAAATAAATAAATAAACAAACTTTAAAAAAACTGTCTTTCTGGAAAATTTTAACTTTTTAAACTAGAAATAAGTTAAATCATTATACAAGCTGTATTACAGCTTATCAAAGTCTTCTCAAGCTATAAATTTTCAACTTTGCTTCCTGAATTATTTTAATTTTTAAATAGCCTACTCAGCTTATGTGATGCCAGATGACATGAATGTTACATGAATATTACACTTAATAAGAATAAAAAGTGGTTTAAAAATCTAAAAAACATAGTAACACCTTAAAAACACAGATACAGTTTTTTGGAGATTTTGGTTGTTTCTCTTTCTTATACTGTAACTTTATGTGAGATTTTCATATTTAATCTCAACCTTTATAACACATCCAAAGTACCCAGTGCTATACTATACCATCTCCATGCCCTCCTTCATTTTGAAAAAAGTCAGTTACCTTCAATCTTGAAGGAATAAACTTTTTAAAAATCATCACAACACAGTTCTTACCTTGACCACATGCATATCAACCCCATACATTTCTAACCATTTGGCTTTATTCAGATAATTGGTTTCAGCTTGTGCTGGTGTCTGACCTCTGAAATTTAAAAAATAGTAATTTTTAATAATAATAAATGTAAATTCTATACCAAGGACGGTCATAGAAGAAAACATACAAAATCACTGCAGTGATGTTAAAGAAAAGTGTGGGCAAAGCCAAGTACCTGTATTCCTTCCATTTCTCAAAAATAGCCAGCTCCATCTCTTCAGTCTGAATGGGCACGAACCTGAACTCAGACACAAGTTCAGGACTATGCTCAGCAAGATCATAGTCACCAAGTTCAGCTACAAACATAAGTTGCACAAAGTTATATTTTGTTAATTAAGTTTATATCCTGCTGAATCTTTCTTCAGAATTCATTAATAAAATCTGCTAAGATTAGAAACGTTCTTTCTTAAACTATAGTAATTCATAACACCCAGATCATTCCCCAAAATAAATCTAGCTTAGACTTACAACGTGTCAACCAACATCTATACACACAATGATATACTTGTGGTTGGTGGTATATTTTCAAATATATGTGTTTCTGTTCATTTATTTCATATAATGTTTAGCTTTTGAAAACCTCTTTGTAGACTTCCTTAGAGAAACACCTTTTGACCTTATAATGAATAAACAAAAATATTTAGCAACCTTTAAAAAAAACATTTAGCCAGCATCTATTAAGAATCCAATATGCAGAGGGGCACCTGGATGACTCAGTCGGTTAAGCATCTGACTTCGGCTCAGGTCACGATCTCATGATTTGTGGGTTTGAGCCCCACGTGAGGCTCTATGCTGACAGCTCGGAGACCGGAGCCTGCTTCAGATTCTGTGTCTCCCTCTCTCTTTGCCCCTCCCCAGCTTGCACTCTTTCTCTCAAAAATAAATATTAGAAAAAAAAAAAAACTAATATGCAGAGAACATGACATCATACACCACTACAAGATACAGGCTCCGTCCTCCTGGAATTGTAAATAGATAATCCTAAAGAAATAACTGAAAAAAATATTAGTAAAAAGTATCTGGGGAAGGGAAGCAGTAGGAAAACACTTGGGCGGGGCACAAATAATCATGTGCCCATCTATGGTTAGCTCTGAAATATAGGTTTGGGGAAGAAGGGAAAATGATTCTAATATTTTCTTTACTTTAGACATTTCCCTTTTAAAGAACATCTTACTCATTTAAAAATTAAAATAGTTCCATTTATATTAAAAAAATCCACTTGTATACAGAAAAAAATACAGAGATCTTGAGATACTAATAAAAATGGGAACAGGGGCGCCTGGGTGGCGCAGTCGGTTAAGCGTCCGACTTCAGCCAGGTCACGATCTCGCGGTCCGCGAGTTCGAGCCCCGCGTCAGGCTCTGGGCTGATGGCTCAGAGCCTGGAGCCTGTTTCCCATTCTGTGTCTCCCTCTCTCTCTGCCCCTTCCCCATTCATGCTCTGTCTCTCTCTATCCCAAAAATAAATAAACGTTGAAAAAAAAAAATTAAAAAAAAAGAAAAATGGGAACAACTCATTATTTATTGAATACAGACTCTACACACTTGACATATTACAGATATATTGTCATCTATTTTCTCAACAACCTTGGAAAATATTATCATGCCCAATTTGTTGCTGAAGAAATTACTCTTTTGTCTGGATAATGGGTATTTTTTTTTCTGTTTTAGGTCACATTTTTAAGAAGCACCAAACCAAATCTTCTACCTAGTGTTGTTCAGGATATATATTAAAATGTCAAGGAAAAACTGAATTGAGAGTATGAAAAAAGCTAGTAACAAAAATTATTCTGATAAAATATAAAATCATAAACAAGAAACAAAGAGCTCATTTTATGAAGATGGACTGTACTTCAGCAAATTTATTCTAAGGACCTTAAGACTTCGGATTTGGCAAAATATTAGACACGGGACACAGAGATGCACACCATGACAAGAAGTGTGGCGGAATCATGCAAATAATGGTGCTGTGGATGAAGAAGAAAGTAGGAAAGAACTTTTACTTAGGAAAAAAAAATGTGATAAGGAGGGTTAAGAGATAACAAAATAGAGCCACAATGCATGAATCAAACAATAAACATTTAGGGGTGCCTGGGTGGCTCAGATGGTTAAGCGTCCAAGATACAGTCAGATGGTTAAGCATCTAGATACTCCAATAGAACAGATTTCTTTCCATTTTGTGAATGAGGACTGAAATTACAGTTTTCTTAAAATGTCAATTTTTCAGAAAAAAAATACCTAAACTTAACAGTATTTCGTCAGTACAATAAGGTACAAAATTATAAGTTTTTTCATTAATTTCATTTATTGGAAAATACTTTAACCATCAGGAACTTTTAAATATGCTCTAAGTATTTCTTTCATGGATTCATTTTTAAGAATAAAACTAAAGAGGAGTGCCTGGGTGGCTCAGTCGGTTAAGCATCCGACTCTTGATTTTTAGCTCATGTAATGATCTCCTACTTCTTGACATCAAGCCTGAGTTGGGCTGTGCACTGACAGTGAGGAGCCTGCTTGAGTTTCTCTCTTTCTCCCTCTCTTTGTCCCTCCCTCACTCACTCTCATGCTCTCTCTCTCCCCCTCAAAATAAACAAGACTTAAAAAAAAAAAGAAAGAATCAAACTAAAGAAAGCAAAAATACAACTGCAAAAATCTCTTATATCCCTGCATTCTTTTCAAGTTAAAAAAAAAAAAAAAAGCTGAGAGTCCCCTTATGATATTTATTGAATTATCAAGTCAACAGCAATTTTGCTTGAAAAGAAGTTACAGATAGAAAGGGAGCAAATGAAGTGAAAGGGAAGAAAAAGAAGGCCATGTTCTTTAAACAAAGTAAAGTAATAAGGTTGGATATTGATACAAGTTAACAGTGGTGTTACTTTTCTTACCCATCATTTTGAATCTTTTGAAATTCTTAACTAAAAACACACAGAAAAGAATTATGCTTTATTCTTAACAGTCAACATAAGAATTGCTTACCTTGCAGATTATAAGCTGCCAGCTGAACTGCTGTATCAAAGGGACACTCTAATCTGAGACCGAAACACAAATTTGTTAGACAAGTCAACTTCCCAAGGTTCATTTTAAGATAAATGCAAATAATACCTACTTTATGTTGACCATTCTTTTTTCATAATTATGAACTTATTTTTCAAAATCATTTTCAACTACTTAATAAAATGTGGTTTACCTTAAATAATACTCACTTTCCACTGAGAATATCTTGTTTTAACTGAAGAACAAATAAATACCTAAGAAAAATAAAAGGCACAAATTTAACTAAACAGAATAATCTACTATGAAAAATAATCCTACCCTTCTAATGTGAGAAGAAACATTTTTAATTACAGAATTTTACCTGCAATAGAATCTATAAAAGAAAAAAAATATGAAAAAAAATTGGGGCCAATAAGCCATCAGGAGGATGGCAGCATGTCCATAAGATAACTGAGTACAGTACAACCACCTTAAGATTAAAGGTTTTAAGCAAATTATGGAGAATGAGCTCTGTGATCTAAGTTTACATTACTCTCACAACACAAACCACTTGGATGTGAAAGGACACAGGCATATATGTAACTATGGAGATTAGCTATAATCTCGCTGGTAGAGGGTGCAAGACAAGAAAACCCTTCTAAAGGGACTCAGCAATTTAATTTTTACTTAATAAATAGTATGTGTGAATGAATCATGCATTTACCATGTATAATCAATCAATAAATATGAAGGAGGCAGGACAAAATACAAATAATTGTATATAACCTGCTTAAAGTTTGTTTAAAACTATTCAAACCAGGGGCGCCTGGGTGGCGCAGTCGGTTAAGCGTCCGAATTCAGCCAGGTCACGATCTCGCAGTCCGTGAGTTCGAGCCCCGCGTCGGGCTCTGGGCTGATGGCTCAGAGCCTGGAGCCTGTTTCCGATTCTGTGTCTCCCTCTCTCTCTGCCCCTCCCCCATTCATGCTCTGTCTCTCTCTGTCCCAAAAATAAATAAACGTTGAAAAAAAATTTTTTTTTAAAAAAAACTATTCAAACCAAATCAGGATTTATTATTTTTCATCAGTCAGCGAGCGGTATTTCAATAGGTAAAGAATATTAGGAGCCAACATGAATAAACTCCCAGTGGCCGAAGAGAGATCATTTTGAACACCAACAAACATAACATGAATAAATATAATATGGCAACATATTCAAACACAGCAATCTTGTTTAAAATCCATGAGTTGAGGGGCACCTGTGTGGCTCTGTCAGCCAAGCTTCTGACTTCAGCTCAGGTCATGATTAGTGAATTCAAGACTCGCATCGGGCTCACTGCTGTCGGCATGGAGCCTGCTTCAAATCCTCTGTCCCTCTCTCTTTGCCCTTCCCCTGCTCACACTCACTCCCCAAACTAAACATACATACATACATAAATAAGTAAAATCCGTGAGTTGATGATAATTTAAAAAAGGAACTCAGTAGTTACCTTAAAGAATGCGAGGGAACCAACTCTTTATTTTGAAAACTGATAAAGGGAAAAATTCTACACTTAAAAACACTGTCCCAAAATGAAATTCTATTGTCTAACAGGTCTTATTACCAGGGATAAGAGATCCATTTCATTAGTGGTCTATAAACTGTAAAGAATTATAAAGACAATCTTCCAACACCTTTAGCTAGCTGACCAAAACTACTTTACCCCTGTACAACTCTAGAGAGTAGTCTTACCGGGTTAGCTCTTCACGAAGATTATTTGGTTCTGAGGAATAAAACTTAACTCGAAGATGCAGACAATAGGGTGAACCAACTGTTAAAAAAAAAAAACAAAAAAACACTTTAATTTTTTTTTAATATAACTATTCAAACTGTAGGAATTTTCCAGTCAGTAAATTTGTCAAAAATGATCTACTTGAAGTAGGGAGAAAAGGTAACAGGCTTTGTGGTAATATTTCACACATCGAAATACTGTATGGCTTCATTAAAGCCTTTAAATTAAAGGTTTTAAGTACACCTAACACAAAAAGATCAATCAGTAGGTTTTTTAAAATGTACCAACCATCATATAGTACCACTACAATTAGCTGTCCTCCCAAAAATAGATAGCTCTAGATTGATTCTAACAGTTTAGGGACAAATGCATCAAATAAAAGTCTTGACTGTGCAATCTAACAGCCCTAAAAAACCTGCCACACTGTATTTCTTAAAAGACTAAGGAATGCCTGGGTTATTAACCGCTCACTGCAAATTCCCCCCACACTTTCAATTCACTTCACCTAATTCACTAACTTATACATTCTCAGAGGTCCCATTATTTTGTAAAGACAAAAAAGTTGAGGCGCTCTGAAATCTCTACTACCACAAAGAACAAGCTGGATTACGAGTGAACACTGGTATTTTTCCCTATTACTAGGAATAAAACTGACACTTTATGTCAATTGTTTCATTTCATTATTTTTAAATTTTAAAAGTTACAGCTTTAAAGTCTCAAAACATTTTACAGAGCAGGACAGATGCCAAGCAGGAAAATTCCAACACAATTACTAAATAAGAGTTAAGCATCGCATGAGAACTCAATCTCCTTGCAAGATGCAAGCCTTTCTCCAGGAAATAAACTATAAAGCACTTGAATCTAGATTACTATTAACCCTCTAGAACTAAGGGGGTAGGTCAGTATATCAAATTGAAATTATCTTTAAAGTAGAGATGCTAAGAAATTCATCTGAAACATGATTTATTAGGAATCAGAGCTTCTAATATATAATTTACTTTTTGTTCACAATTTTTTCAACACTTACTTTTTACTTGCTTTTTGATGCTCTTTGTACCATCTAACCAGTGCTGAAAATAAAAAACAAAAATCAGATGTTATGCAGATGATAGAACTCAACATTTTCATTATTAAAAGTTAATTTTCATCATGTTTTTGTTGATAACCAGAAAGAAATATGAAAAACAAAAGTGAGGATGAAAATGGGGGGAGGATTATCTGTCCCAACATCTACAGCAAGCTTATGACACACAAGCAAAAAAAGACCTAAGACCAGATATGCTACTTCTTAAAACATTTCCTCTCCTCTCTCACAGTAACAAGGATGATATTTTAAATTCTGCCCTTAGTTTTCCTGTTTCCAAAAAAAATGACTCTTTCAAAATTGTTAAAATGAGAAGAAAAGTATCCTCATACTCCAGTGTCTGGTTCATTCTTGTAATAAAAACGTAATATTTATTAACAGATCACAACCAAAAGTGGGAGGAAATAACAGTGTCATTTAAATTTTACGAAACAGATACTACTCAGAAGTAGTACTCTTTGAAAGAGCCTGCAAAATAAAATTAGATCTTTCTCATAACTAACCCCACCTATTAAATGAAGTAGTCTTTTTTGTTCCTTTGCTTTATAAATAAAAAATGTTAAAACTGTGACTAGCAGACTTCTGGTTTCAAAAGTAATAGGCTTTTGATTTCTGTAACCTCCCCACTCTGAAATGCCCGTAACACAAACAGACTTAAGAAGCAATTCCAGAGGCTTCCACACATAAACCAGTCCCAGCTCACTTCTCACTATTAATCCCTTTACACCACCATGTCCTAACAGTGACGGGATGCACTCATCCAACTAAGATATACAAGCCTGTGTTCTCTCCAACATGCTTACAATTCCAAGCACCCAAAAAACGAAAGGAGTGCTCTTGTACTAACTAGTTCACAGAGCTAAGGAATCCAGTTTCAGAAACCCAGACAGGCAAAGTGGGTAAACAAGGCTGCATTGTTAACAGCCTTGTAACCGTTTGCTTTTCTTGCCAATTATTTGCCTAGCCTCTTCTCTCCATTCTCCCCCAAGATCCAAAAGTGAAATTCACAAAGCTACCAGTGGGTGAGCAAAGTACCTCTGCACATTGAAATAAGATGTTCAGTAAACAGTTCAAAAGGCAATTAAGTCCTGTGCAATATTTTCTCTAGATTCCAAGTGTGTATGCTACTTAGACAGCCATCTCTCATCCTTCCTTTAAGATTTTATTTTTTAAGTACTCTCTACACCCAATGTGGTGCTCGAACTCACAACCTGGAGCCGAGATCAAGAGTTGCATGTTCTACCTATTGAGCCAGCCAAGTACCCAGCCATCTTTCATCTTTTACTGAATTCAGGTGGATATTCATTTTAAGCATATTTCAATGTAGCAACTCTTCAGTTTTATACATCCCTCCAAGTGAATCCTAGGCCGGCCAGTAGACAGAACACAATTCAATCTTTCAGCAGAAAAGACTTCAACCTAGGGGCGCCTGGGTGGCGCAGTCGGTTGAGCGTCCGACTTCAGCCAGGTCACGATCTCACGGTCCGTGAGTTCGAGCCCCGCGTCAGGCTCTGGGCTGATGGCTCGGAGCCTGGAGCCTGTTTCCGATTCTGTGTCTCCCTCTCTCTCTGCCCCTTCCCCGTTCATGCTCTGTCTCTCTCTGTCCCATAAATAAATAAAAACGTTGAAAAAAAAAATTAAAAAAAAAAAAAAAGAAAAGACTTCAACCTAGTATAGCAAAAAAGTCCATCCATCATGGCCAATGTCAGCAACTCAATATCCAGTAATCTGAAACTTAATTATGCTAATACCTACTAGAGCCTGATGCCAATGACATACTGGGTAAAAGATAAAATTAGTTTTTATACCCCAGACTGTCTTCTTCCCACAACATGAATCTGGGAGTTGCCTTATCTTCAGGTTTTATCTACTCTACTGCAATGAATTAACAGGTAGTCTGGCTGGTCACCTGGGTTGTCTTATGTGCCTATGGTTAGGGAGACTCCTACACCGTGAGCGTAAATAAGCACAACTCTTCCAGGAGGCAATTTAACAATGCTTTAAAAATAATTGTCTTTGGGGGCGCCTGGGTGGCGCAGTCGGTTAAGCGTCCGACTTCAGCCAGGTCACGATCTCGCGGTCCGCGAGTTCAAGCCCAGCGTCAGGCTCTGGGCTGATGGCTCAGAGCCTGGAGCCTGTTTCCGATTCTGTGTCTCCCTCTCTCTCTGCCCCTCCCCCATTCATGCTCTGTCTCTCTCTGTCCCCTCTCTGCCCCTCCCCCATTCATGCTCTGTCTCTCTCTGTCCCAAAAATAAATAAACGTTGAAAAAAAAATTAAAAAAAATAATAATAATTGTCTTTGACCCAACAATTCCATACCTAGAAATAATGATGGATGTGTGCAGATTTATTTATAAGCAATTATATGAGAAAGTTAAGACAATATATATATTCAACAACAGTGAACTGGTTAAAGTATTTCAGTATGATACAACATGATGCAGCCATTAAAAACAAGGAAAGCAGGGGCGCCTGGGTGGCTTGGTCGGTTAAGCATCCGACTTCGGCTCAGGTCATGATCTCACGGTCCATGAGTTTGAGCCCCGGTCGGGCTCTATGCTGACGGCTCAGAGCCTGGAGTCTGTTTCAGATTCTGTGTCTCCCTCTCTCTCTGCCCCTCCCCTGTTCATGCTGTCTCAAAAATAAATGTTAAAAAAAATTTTTTTTTAAAAAAAAGGAAAGCAAATACTTAAGGATCTGGAAAATTACTTACAATATACTGCTGAGTTTTAAAAGGTAGGTTACACCTTTTAAAGGTGTAGGATAGACACAAGTGTTTTATCAAAATGTACAAGTTTGTATATAAAAACATGCACTTTTCTTTTGGACTGAGATAATCTAAAACAAAACAGTAAAAATGTTATCTCTAAGTGACAGATACTGCTGGTGATAGTTTTTCTTTTTTATGCTTTCCTCTATTTTAAACTTATTCTACAATGAGCACATACTACTTAAAACTCTCATGGACCCCTTATTTTAATATTTTATATAAGTAATATATTTATTTATATGGCTTAATTTTGGGGTAGTATTAATAGGCATATGGTCCATAGTCCCTCCACCTCCTACAATAGCCCATCAGCCCATATACCCAATTTCTATCACCACATACACTGCCCCTGCCCACAACAAGATGTTATTGGTTTCTGACCCCATCCAGAGTTTCTTCAAAGAGGGAAGGAGGGGGAAAAGGGGGAAAAACAAAAAAAAAAACAAAAAAAAAAACTGTTTATGTGTGTTGGTTAAAAAAAAAAAAAAGACAGAACATTAACAATGGACTGAAAACCAACAGACTATCAATTTTGACAGGATGAACTTTGAAAAGTAAAAGAAAGAAACACTAATGTAAGATAGACCATGTGGTATTTCAAGATCAATCTACAGTCTTTCTTTCTTAGATCATTATAACTTAAATTTCTTCCTGTTTAAGAACATCTAGGGCTAGTCTCAAAAATTCACCTTTAATCTTTAATTTGTACCCTACTATTCTAAGAAGCACGTTAAATATAAAATCATCCCAGTGAGATTAAGGATCAGAGTTTTCTTCCAAGCAGATATTTTAGTCCCTTCTTTACCTACATATGTCTGCTCTCTCTTAGGATGACCCAGACTCAGATAATGCATCAAGCACATTTTAAAGTGAAATTTAGGAGCTGGGGAGTTCTGGGTGACGTTATTCGGGGGAAGGTCCGAGTTCATGCTTGCATATTCTCAAGTCTGTTTTCTTTCATCTCCTCCACATTCCAAGCCCAGGGACTGGAAAATTCAGAGCTCAGAGATAGGCACTGAAAGGATTTTCCTTCAATCAGGGTCTTTAGGAGCTGAGTTTAAATTACATTAGATGATAAAGGTGAGAGCATAAAGATATAGATTCTTGGATGCTTAGTGTGAAACTAAATAGAGTTCTCTTTCCCCATCATACCTTACAAAGCAAACAAACTCCCTCCTAATTTCCTAATTTTAAAGTTTGGTTGATAAACGTAGACATCAAAGGATATGAGAAGCCACATTCCTTTCCGTCCTACTGAACTGGGCATGAAAGAAAAATTATCTACTTATGTATACCTTAAAACATAAATAATATTTAATCACAAACACAAAAGACATAACCAAATCAAACGAAGAATCACCTAGGGAGCTTCCAAAACACTAACATGTACACACCCTCATCCCAGCCCTTCAGCCAAACAGTCTGTAAAAAGCTTTTCAAATAAGTGATTCCTGACTTCTAACCACCTACACAGCTCTATTAAAGAAACGCCCTACGGGGGCGCCTGGGTGGCGCAGTCGGTTAAGCGTCCGACTTCAACCAGGTCACGATCTCACGGTCCGTGAGTTCGAGCCCCGCGTCGGGCTCTGGGCTGATGGCTCAGAGCCTGGAGCCTGTTTCTGATTCTGTGTCTCCCTCTTTCTCTGCCCCTCCCCCGTTCATGCTCTGTCTCTCTCTGTCCCAAAAATAAATAAACGTTGAAAAAAAAAATTAAAAAAAAAAAAAAAAAAGAGAAACGCCCTACTACTTTTGCTCAAAGAGCAAAGAGTTGAAAACAGAGATGTGTTAACCATCTTTCAAAACAACTACATCTGCAGAAAATATTTCTCCTCTCAGGAGTAGAGGCCTATGCTCTGAATTAAAGGGTTGTTTTAAAGGAAATTTTAACATTTTTAGGTAGTATTGGCATTTTAACAATATTTGTTCTTCCAATCCATGAGCATGCAATGTTTTTCCATTTCTTTGTGTCTTCTTCAATTTCCTTCATAAGTTTTCTATAGTTTTCAGCATACAGATCTTTTACATCTTTGAAAACTTTAACATTGTAAACAACAAAAAGTTTAAAAACTATGCTATAAAAATGGAGAACCAATACACTGCACTGCTGTAATCTAACTGAAAACACTTCAATTTAATCTATATTCATTGTAACACATTTCAAATGAAGACTTAGATGAGGCATTAAAATAGACTTCCCACTGTATCTGTGTATTATTAGTATGCTCTTTTAAAATTCTTAAAAGTAAACTCATAGTGGGAATATAAGTTGAGTGAGGCAGGTTTTATATTTACTCTCCAGGGACAGAGTACATAATCTATTTTGGAAACACACTTTTTACTGTTCCTCCTTATTTAACAAATACAAGGGTATCTATGTGCATGTTACAATATACATATATTTAACATATATGCTACTTATTTCTATATATTTTTCACTCCCCACTACTTTATTGGATCCTATTGTTTGTGTTAAGTTCTCAGTTGATATCCAACCCAATCATCTGCCAACAGTGTTAGTTTTACCTCCTCCTCTCCAGCCTTTACAACGTCTGTAACTATAATTGCTGGCACTTCTATTATGAAATTAAATAGCACTGGCAATAATATGCAAATTAACATCATGTGTTTAAAAGAAATGTTTCTATCATTCCTCTACTAATCTAGAGTTGTTGTTGTTGTTATTGTTGCCAATGTAAATAATCAAATATCTGCAAAGAAAGAGAGCAGAACTGGGGCCCCTAGATGGCTCAGTTAAGCATCTGACTCTCAGTTTCAGGTCAGGCCATGATCTCACAGTTTTGTGAATTCGAGCCCTGCATCAGGCTCTGTGCTGACAATGCAGAGCCTGCTTGGGATTCTCTCTCTCCCTCTCTCTCTGTCCCTCCCCTGCTCAAGCTGTCTCTATCTCTCTCAAAATAAACAAACTTTAAAAAATTAAAAAAAAAAAAAAAAAAAAAGCAGAGCCACTGAGTAATCACCAGGTCTGTTTTCTATAGATGCTGCCTATGCAGGTTGTAACACACATCCACTAAACACCTAGAAATGGAAAAATGTACACCTTCTAGAGCTTGGATGGAGCTACACAGATAGACAGAAGGTCAATTCTATACAGGCCAAAGTCCATTGGGTTTATTCAAGGTATTATGGGGCTACGAAGAAGGGGCTTAACAGGCCACCAAAAAAACCACTTGATAAGAATTCTAGACCTATTATCTGCACAACCTCAGATAAGTGAGGGTCAGCAAGACAAACAAATCTCACACACTGTGCCCACAGTACCTGAAAGCTGAATTCTAAAACTAGAATAAGAATTGCCTCTTCCCTTAACTCAGTGATCTTGGATTTGCTATCAAGGTAATTGACTGTTGCAGCCTCCAGGTGTGCACCTGTAAAACATTTACTCTATGTTCCACTAGACAATTATGCATTTTCTAGCCTTCAGCTTTGGATCTAACATCTCCATTTCCATTCAGTGTTGTCTTTAAATGCCATACACTTCAACTAATCAAGTTACTTTATTTTCTTTGTGGTAAAGATTTCAGTTTCAATCTTTTTTTGAATGTATATTTAAGCATACATTTAAGTATATGATGAAGCAATAACAGCATAAATGGTTAGTGAAACTGTTCAGAATTGGCAAACATCACATCAACTCAGACTCCACTGCCAAAGGCAAATCACATAGCCAAGCCTGATATCAAGTGAGCAAGAAAGGATAATCCTGTGAAAACAAAGGCAGGAGACAATGCATGAAAAAACATATATGACAAATTGTATCAACTGATAATGAATCGTCCTTGCATTTCTGAAAATTAAACTCCACCTGATCATAATGTATTAATTACACTTTTAATAGACTGCTGAATACTGTGTGCTGATAATTAAAGAGTTTTACACAGAGAATAAGGGAAGTTTAAACGATATACATAGAACCAATACAAGCTATCAAATCAGTATTTTTAAAAAGCAAAAAAATAATTACTACTGACTTGTTAAAGTTCTTTTTCCTTCTTTTCCAAGTAAAGGAGAAATGCTACCTTTGTTTCTCTTTTCTGAAACATGACAGAGTTGTCTACAATCTAGGTAACTAGTTCTTCTTTAAAAACTTGATGGACCAGGGGCGCCTTGGGTGGCGCAGTCAGTTAAGCGTCCGACTTCAGCCAGGTCACGATC